>NW_028128987.1:3000000-3555000 GCF_055761805.1 Camellia sinensis
TTCAATTTGGAGGAATAGGTGCATTGGACCAAACGGCCAACATTTAAAAACGATGGGGTTAATTCAAAATTAATTTTAAATTTCAAATTGAAATTCAAATTCCAAACGGTAAGAATTTAATTTTAGAAAAAATAAAATTTAAATGTTTTTTGCCCAAAAAAGATAAGTCGGACAAGCCCAACCCAACCAGCCTAAACAGACGGTATGCGTACGTGTGTATTTGTTTTGGGTCCAATGGGTCTAGCCCACTTTGCCCCTAATCTCACCCTTCCACAAAACTTGGATACCCTTTGTGGTCCTCTCCAAGATATAAACTCAAGGCTTATAAACCCACACTAAGTTTGCCCACCAAAGCATTCTGGGACAAACCTTATCTCTATCATTTATGGAAATTTCACCAAAACACTGTTTTCATAGAACTCATTTTAGTATCGATTTCTCATTCACTTGATAATGGTTTTGAGCAACCAAATATACAAGGTGAATCGTTACGCAGCAAAGAACGCGTTGCCACATGGACTCGCCAACTTTGGCTCATAGGTCCTATTTGAAAAATAGACCAAAGTTTAAGGCCTTATTTGGGAACATATTTTTTTAGTAACTTTTTGACTTTTTGGCTAAAATATGATGTAAAAAAATTAGTATGTTTGGGATAATTTTTTAATTTTTAGGTAAATTACACTGACACCCCCTAAGGTTTATATTTATTACAGTTCCCCCCTCACCTTTTGAAAATTACATCTCCCTCCCTGAGGTTTAAAGTTTCATTACAGATTCCTTCTCAGCAATTTAATTTTTTTAAATACCAATTTTTCCCTCACTAGATAAATTACATTGACACCCCTTACATTTTAGAAATTACAATCCCCTCACTAAGGTTTAAAGTAGCATTATCAATTGCTCTCTCGATTAGTATTAGTTGTGAAAAAAATTAATTGAAAAAAAATTTGTTAGTAAAATTTTTAAATTTCTGTTTAAAAACCAACGAAACTCATTTTTTGAATTTATGTTTTTTCCTCAAATTTATAAACTGAGACAACCATTTATAAAGCAAAAAAAATTATCAAACAAGTTTTTATGACAGTTTTTTTAAATTTTTGTAAATATAAATTGAAAACTGAAAACGAAATGGTTACCAAACAAGCTTCAGATGGTAAAAATATTGTAAAATTAACAAATAATTAAATAAGTTACCAACGTAAGAAATGACTTATCAAAAGATTCTTAGACTATATATGGTTTGATTTTTAGAATTTTTTTTTAAATTAAAAATTAATTGGTTAAGAAATAAAAAATAAAAAATAATTATCATATGTATATAACTAAATGATTTTTATATTAAAAAAATAATTTATAAATATTAATTTGAGTTTTTTTAAATTTTTATATAATTTTTATCTTTCAAGTGGTTAGAAATAATTTTTTACAAATTAAATTGAAACAGCCATACATATGTATATAACTGAATGACATTATTTTTTATTTTTTATTTCTTAACCAAATTAATTTTTAATTTTTAATTTTTTTTTAAAAATCGAACCATACATAGCCTAAGAATCTTTTGATAAGCCATTTTTTACGTTGATAACTTATTTAATTATTTGTTAATTTTACGACATTTTTACCATCTGAGGCCTGTTTGGCAACCATTTTGTTTCCAGTTTTCAATTTATATTTACAAAAATTAAAAAAACTGTCATAAAACTTATTTGATAATTTTTTTGGTTTATAAATTGTTGTCTCAGTTTGTAAATTTGAAGAAAAAACGTAAATTCAAAAAATGAGTTACGTTGGCTTTTAAACAGAAATTTAAAAATCTTCCTAACAAAATTTTTTTTCACTTAATTTTTTTTTCGAATAATTTTTTTTCGAATTAATTTTTTTTTTCAATGAATTTTTTTTCCAACTAATACTAATCGATGGGGTAATTGGTAATGCTACTTTAAACCTTAGGGATGGGATTGTAATTTCTAAAATGTGAGGGGTGTCAATGTAATTTACTCAGTGAGGACAAAATTAGTATTTAAAAAAATTATATTGTTGAAGGGGGAATCTGTAATGAAACTTTAAACCTTAGGGAGGGAGATGTAATTTCAAAAAGGTGAAGGAGGAACTGTAATAAACATAAATCTCAGGGGGTGTCAGTGTAATTTATCCTTAATTTTTTTACGAAAAGATATGTAAAAAATAGAGAGAAAATGAAATTTTTGACTTTTTAGTATAAGTTGTTGATTTTTTTGATTTTTTTAATATTTTTTTGACTTTTAAACTAAAAAGTGATGTTACCAAACAAACCTAACAAAAACCAATATTTTTCAAGCCAATTTTCCAAACCATTCCTTACATATAACACTATGTAGGAGTGTTGTACAAGAAAAAGAATAAGGAAAGGAAAGAATAAGATAAGATTTGAACCTACCTAATAAGGCAAGATTTGAACTTACCTAATACGAAGGAGCTTATAACGTAAATATGGAATACGAAAATAATATATATACTACATATATTAAAACATTCCGCCAGACCACTATCCTTTTCCAAGTAGAACTTGTTTAGGGTTGGGATTCGAAAGCCATTTGCGCAATCAGGTTATTGGGATTCGAGCATCTTGTTACGGTTCGCGATCATTTATCACTGGAACAAATCTTGTCGGTGGGACGATCATCACCAACCTTTACATTTCATAACCCAACAGGTTGGTCATCTCTGTGCGCACACCTCTCTCTGTGCTTGGGTTCTATTGCGTATTGTTGGGTTTCCAAGTTTACTCAGTTTTTTTATTTTTTTATATGTTATGTTTTATATTTTATGTTACACGTATATGATTGTCCATGCAGTGAGTTGACTCAATGATTCAGTAGATTTGACTCTGTTTATTTAGTAGATTTTACTCTGTTTTGATTTATTAGTCTATTTGGTTTTGTTAAGATAATCGGGTTGTCTCCGTGATTCAGAAGATTTGGGTTTTGATTTAGTCTATTTGGTTTGGTTTCTAAACAGAATCTGGTTGAGTCTCATTTTATGTTTTGGGTGTTTGTTTGTGGGTGTTTAAGTGCTCTATTTGGTTCATTGGAATGAGAGAAAATGAAATTATCATTCCATTCCATTCCATTTCATTCAAGTGAATCAACCACTATCTCAGTGTTTTACCTCATGAAATAGGCAAATTTATGCTTAGAGCTAGTCATTTGGGCTGGGTATCCCTTGTTGCTAATCATTGCATTTATTTAAGGATCATACAAATGCCCAGTTGGGCTGGGTATAGAGTTAGCCGACTCGAACAACCCATCATACCCGACCCGACCCGCACATATATGGGTGGTTGCGCAAACACAATAGGATTGGGTGCGGTTTGAAATATAATATTTTTTCGGATTGTTGATGGGTTGCTGGTTTGAACCGTGTCTGCCACAACTCGTCTGCATTTACATTTATAAAAAAAAAAAAAAATTCTGAACCGTTCATTTATCCTAGATATTTTTGCCCAAACAAACCAAACCAAACCCACCCCAATCTAGTAGACAGATAGTGGATGAGATTGATGATCTATTTTAGGATTTTAAAATATGTGTTTGTGTTAGATTATGATTTGATTTAAAATTTTGAATGATTTGTTTGTGTTGCTAGGAGTTGATTTTGTTGTGTTTTTAGTTTTATAAGTTTGAGTTCATTAATTATTAATGTTGGAGTATTTTAGAAAATGGAGGGAAAATGGTTCAAAATAAATATTTACAAAATGGAAAAAGAAGACTTAAAAAATAAATTTTTAAAGAAAAAAATCCAATCCGCAAACCGCTTGCACATCCGCGAATCCTATCCGTACAAATCGCAAATCGCATTGCGGGCGGATGCGGGTTGACTTTTTTCCAAATTGCATACATGCGGACGGGTCCGAACTAATCCGCAAACTGTCCAAAACCGAACCACGATCACTCCTAATTCTCAGTAAGTAATCTGTTACATCATATTATTATTATAGTAATAATTATTACTATTGTTATTTCACTGAAAACTGCATTCAATTTATTGAGTCCAACAAATTACCACAAATATTAATAAAGCCAACAAAGACCCCAAACAGATTTAAGTGAGAATATGTAGGTTGGAGAATCAATCCTTCGAGTGTGTGAGAAATGAGTTTATTCAATTCAAACTTTAGGTTATTTGTTTTCATTAGTTAAATGAATCAACAACAGTAACTTTGGCTCATTATTTGCTTGTCTCATAATGGGCTGATTGATTTTAGGTACAGGGTTGCTCCATACATTGAACAGCTGTGCATTTCCCTTGCACAAACAAGCGTAGTAAATTTTTTTTTTTTTTTTTATATTACTAATATAGAAAGCATGTGCGTTGCACATGAGAAATGACATTGTATATGTGTCCGTTCGATTAAAAATAAATAAATGATAAAAAAAAAATGATAGTAAGTGAAAATAGTAAAAAGTGAAATAAAATAAAATATATTTCATGTATGAATTTGATTAGGATGAAAGGTTTGCAAAAATAAAAAAAAAAAAATCTAATTATAAACTATTTTTATAATAAATGTAAACATTTGTGTATAGAAAATGTTTAACACTCTCCAAAAGCTTCTACAATTTTACCTACAATGATATGATAAGATAAGTGTTTATTTTTAATTTATTATACCCACAATGGTGTTAGGGTCTAACTCTCTTGTCACATTATTGTGGGTGAATTTGAAGATCTAAAATTGTAAGTTTTTAGCACTTATGTTCTTATTTTCCTGTGTTTTTTTGTAACGAAATAAGATTTTAGTTACCATGCTATCGTGAGTTGTACAAGTAAATTAAATTTCTTATAACTTCCACTATTCATGCTCAACAAACTTGAAATTTATTATTATTATTATTATTATTTTTTCATACTTTTTATTATTTTCATCCTAACCCAACTTAGCCTAACATGAAAAAAAAAATGTTTGAAATGAAAAGTAAAAAAATGAAAAATCAAATTTATAGGGGATGTGAACAAAATTATTCATGTAAAATAACTATAAATTGTAATTTTTAGATTAACATATAAATTGATTGCGTCAATCCTATCTATTTTCTGCTTATTGTCATTTTATGAAAAATGAAGTATGCATGTGCTATATGTTGCCCTCTCATCTTAACCATTATATCGAGGCAACTGCTTATTTAAATCTTAGTTGCACGAAGCGGGAGCAGGAGTGGAGAAGCGTGGCCATGTAAAGGAGTCGTAGTTTGGAAGCGCTTATATATTATTTTTATCGAAATATTTTTAATTTATCTATATAAACATTTTTTAAATTTTTTTAATTAACATATATATGTTATAAATTTATTATTTTTATGTAATATTTAATTACTTAAATACAACATAAAAAATATTTTTTAAAAATGAATAACAAATAAAAGTAGTGGAGTGGTATTTTTTAGAACACTAGTCATTATATTTTATTTAAATATATTTATTATTTTTTTGTCTTATATATTATTTTTATTAATAATATTTTTAATTTATTTATTTATATATTTTTAAATTTTAATTTTTAATTGACATATATATTATAAATAAATATGGTTTATAAATAGTTATTTTTATTGATATATTTTTAATAGTTATTTTAATTCCCCCTTTTTTATTTTTTTTAAAAAGGCGAAAATCTTAGGGGATGCAAGTTTTTTTTTTTTTAATATTGTTTTTCTATGTAAAAAACACTTGCACCTTCACACAGATTACTATTTTTGGCCATATACATTGAACTATAGTTGTCCTATTTTATAGACTAATATATATTACATAAGTTTTTAGTTTTATTTGCTTATTTTTGTGAAGAGAATGACCTTTCTAACTTAGATCTAACGGACATGTATATGGAAAGGGAACAATTTTAAAGCTGAAGTGATTATTCACCAAATAGTTGGTTTGAATGGAAAAATTAAGGGGAGGAAAAATTGTTCATTCACAAAAATTGTAACAGAACAAAGTGTACATTAAGGGAAGAACAATTTTAAGAAAACACCTATTAAGGGAAGAAAAATTGTTCAATCGTGAAAATTGCTATCTATTTCAGTAGACAAGATTGGTGAAAACTATCTAAAGCTGAAGAGATTATTCACCAAATAGTTGGGTTGAATGGAAAAATTACTATTTGAATTCAAAGAGAGCCCAATTGGGATGGATTTTCTTAAATTTAGAATATTATTTTTATAGCAAAATAGTGTGAAACACTAAAGGGAATCTGTACATTTATAGACACCAGAGATTTTCTTCTTGAGTGATTTTTTCTATTGGTTTGATTTGATCAAGAGAGGAAATGCTAGTTCCCAAAGACTGTTGTTGATAGTACCAGAGGCTAAACAAGGGAACTGAATCAATTTTTTTAACATGGTGTTGTAAGAAAAGGGCCCAACGAAATGAAATTATAAAGCTTGTGTATATCATTAAACCAGTTCAATGTTGTTTAAGAGGAATTTTCTCAAACAACTTAGGCACACATTTTGGCCTTTTGGAGAGTAAAATCTTAGGTGACAGGTATATGCATAAACCTGTTCAAAAAAGAAAAAAAAAGAAGGTATATCCATAAACAAGAAAACTCACAAATAAACAGGAATCATGTTTTCAAATGAGGGAATATTTACGAGACATCAAAATAAAAAACTTTTCAAAGTGAAAAGTAGTAAGTTTGGAAAATGTTTAAATGATTTAGTGGTCATCTGTGAAAAGTGAATTTTACCGCACCGTGTCAAGGAAGGAGATATTTATATGGCAGAGAATTAAATTTCTTAGAGGGCTTTCTGTTTTTTTTGTCTCCTCTGTTCCTTCCTTTACTCTCGTTTGGACAATCATAACCAAAGTTTTGCAAAGTGATCTGCAACAAAGCATATTGTTACAACAGAAACGGAAAAAAAAAGAAGCTTTTGCTCTCTTGCAATTCCATTCTTTTCTAATACTCTTCCTTCGTTTGCTAATCTCTACAAGACCCAAAAGAATGAACTGTAATTCCTAATTTGTGAATTGCCCCAGCCCCTCATCGCAATCGCCATCGTCCCTTCCCAACCAACATCCCTTTCCTCCTCTCTTCCAATCGCAATGCCAACCCCTTTCTCAACCACTGCCATCCATTCATCCTCTTTACCCATCATAATGCCACCGCTCTTTCTTCTTCTTCAATTTGTATATAAACACATGGTATATATAATATATACACACACTACAACAAACAATGTGAACATTGGGTTTAATCTCAAGCTCTATATTGATTGTTTACTGGATGTCTGTAAAATCCATTCTTCACGGTTCATCCGTGTATAATCTATTATCTTCACCATATATTCCTCAATTTGATGCACTAACAAAAGCAACAGAATTATGTGAATTCTTCCTGTGGACTATGAAAGAATAGATTTGTGGTGTTCATTGCCCTAAAGAATGAGACGAACCATGAATCATTGGACTCTTGCTACTACTGCTTGTTTTCATGCAATCATATGGGATAAGATTGTGCCAATTTGATTGTTGAAATATTGTTTTGAGTTAGAAAGAGAGCATGCCACATTTGGAACGTCAATTTTACTTGTAAATAGATAAATAATATAGGCATTTTCATGAATCAATATATATGGTTATTTTGAACATTTGTATCCCTTAGTTACCAATTGTATCTTCTGTACATTGAGAGTGTTGGAACTACATTCCAACAGACGTGTCTCTTCGGGTTGCAATGCACATTTAAGGGAGGGTTATTTTGGGAATAAAAAAGTGTAGAAAACATTGTCAAAACCTTCCCTTTTACAGTGGTAGAGATAGAGATAGAGATTGAGATTGGAACTGCATTCCAACAGACGTGTCTCTTCGAGTTGCAATGTACACAAGTAATATAGCATTAAGGGAGGGTTATTTTTGGAAATAAAAGTGTAGAAAACACTGCAAAACCTTCACTCTTTCATAAATTTTTTTTTAGTGTGTGTGGTTACAACTAGGCCAAAGCCAACAACCTACACAGAATGGAGCGAGCGCTTTCCTTACTTATTAGCAGCTAAAGCTGTCCACAGATTTGGTGGCATATCAGAAAGAACCACATTCCCATTAGATAATTGAAGAGTTTCTTTAGCTAGGAAATCCACACACATATTAGCCTCGCCCGACTGAAAGGAAGATACATTGCCAGTATTGAGACATCAACTCTCGAATTTCTTGAAGGAGATTAAAGTTAGGATCAAGCACACTTGGGTTGTTAATACCTTGGATAGCTTCAATAGAATCTGATTCAATAAGAACCGGACGAAATCCTTGAATCCCTGCTAGCTGTAACCCATTCCAAATAGCCCACAGCTCCGCAAGAACCACAGAAGCTCCACCTACATGATATTTGAAGCCCATAATCCAATCACCCTGGTTTGATCGAATGAGACCCCCTACTCCCGCTCGACTGCGCCGTTGTGCAACAGCTCCATCGACATTGATCTTAACCCAACCTTCCAGAGGACTAATCCATTGAGATGAACCCTTGGGAGTGCAGCTCCCCTTGGCTAGACTTATTTTTGCAGCCTCAAATTCCTTAACCCTGCCCTTAAGATAAGCAACTGGACAATAAGGTTGTTTAAAGGAAGGATTATGTAATTGTTTATTATGCCAGAACCACAAAGAGGAGATAGAGGCCTAAAATAACAGAATCCAGCTTTGTACATCAGGGCCTACCCATGGGCAATTCCCCAAATTTGTATCCATCCAACTCACCAAAGGTGGAGAAAAGAGTCGTAACCACTGAGGGGGAGGAATAAGCTCATGCCATACCTTCTTCGCCCTTTGAAAATCCTGAAGTGCATGGAGGGTTGTTTCACTATAATGACCACTCAAAGAACTAGTAGAATTTAGGCTGAGTTGTCTTCTCATCTTCATAGCATTGGTTAGGAGCCCATCATGTCTGGCCAACCAACCACACAAAATGCTTCCATCTTTGGGGATTAGAATGATGCCAAAACTTTGTCCAACCTGAATCAACCCCAGCTGAGTTGGACTCCAGATGAAGGCAATCAAAGGCGGACTTAATTGAAAATTTTCCTTCTGAAGAGTACTTGCAAATGGTTTGGTCATGGTTATTATCATCATCAGTCTTGAGCACCACTGCTCGCGAAGTATCAATTATGTTGTGTGGCAACCACAATGAAAGCTTGGTCCAGTCCCAACCATGCCCAATAATCCAATACTCACAAACCCGCTTGCCTATTATTTGGTATATTGGAGGGTAATCTGACTTTAAAGAGACATACATGTGTTCTAGCCATTGGACTCACCTAGGTGGTTAATGCTGATTATGTTATGTGTTATAAATTGTAATTTATTCATCATGAAATTCAGTGAAATTGCATTATGCTAATAAGTACATTCATGGTTTGTTCATTTTGCGCTTTGAGTTTCAAACTTATTTTGTTCTTCAAAATGCGGCTAAAAGCCGAGTGTTGTTTTTATTTTTTTATAGAAGTACAATAGAACTCCCTCAAAATCTTTCTTCTCCTTTTTCTTTCTAATTATTTACTTTCTCTTTTAATATCAGGATTCTTGTTCTTTCTTTTCATTGTGATACGAGGAAGAAGTGCAACATGAGGAGCTATACTGTGATATTCTCATACTATTATTATATTTTTTTTGCATTGGTTTGTTAAATTGTTTAATTATGATTTTTTATTAGAAATTCTCTTTATCTATAGGCATCTTTTGGTGCTTCTATTTGGACCGAAACTTCAATTTCTAGTAGCCAAGAGATGTACTTCAACCAAAACAAGGAAGGTGGCATGTTTCGTCTTGTGCAATTCCAATCTTCTGACGAGGCCAAGCAACTTTATGGTGCTCTAATGCGCTGTCGACATCCGAACTTGGCGCATGTTTTACAATTTACGGTGAGACCTTATGTTTTATAAAGTAATCTAATATTATCTTGAGTGTTTTTTGTACCTGCATGTTTTTGGATTGTGCATTTTTTACTAAATAATTAAAAAATATATAGAAAAAATTTAAGAAGTATTGCTAATTGGTTTAGTTGAATCTTCAATTTTCATACAATAAAATTTTGCCGAGTTAGTATATTATATAACATTTAACACTTTAGATTTAGGTAAATTTTCCAAATTTTATGATGAATGAGATTAAAGCTTGGGTGGACACGGGATGCTAATATTGACCCGAGTCCATCCTCTATTGACATTGGGCTTATATTCTTTATCCTAAGACCGGCCCTATAATGTTTTTGTTGGGCCTGAGCTTGGCCTGACATCTTACTATGAAATACAAATCAATAACTTAAATTGAAAAGAAAAAATAAATCACTACAACTACCACATGCCTTGATGGTTTAAGTTTTTATTCATATTTCATTGAGGGTAAGTGTTTTCAATATACTAACAAAATCAATATGAACATAGTATTTATATAAACTTTGGCTAGGGGCCTTTAAGCACTAATTGCAAGCTTGGTCCAAAAAGTGTTTGTGCCTTAGCCTGTATAGATCCTTTGAGCCTAAACACTAATTCGAAACAGTAGAATAATTGGGTCGGGCTATTAAGCCGATGTCCACCCTGCTTTAAAACTGTAAAAAGTGCAAGTTGAATAAAAGTCTGATAGTCTCTTTCACACACATCCATTTCCTTTTCTAGTTGCTTCTTTTTGATTTCATGTCTTCGTAATTGTAGGAAATATATGTCACTGTTGGAAATTGCCTTTTTTTTTTTTTTTCCTTTCTTTCTCCAGTTGCATTTGTAGTTTTCTTTCAATGTTCTCATTATATATTCTTTCTCTTCTACCTATAATTTTTCCCTTGGCTAATGTTATCAATTTTTATTTTTGGTTACTTTTTGGAGTACTTTTACTTCGTTCCCGCTTTAGGTCTCCTTTGGTAATTCTCCATCCAAAGGAATAGATGGACCACGATTTATCATATATGCTAGTGTTAATTCCTTCTCAGAATGGTTTTGACAATCTAGTGCGTATAGTCGTACTTTTTGCACGTTCATTTAAAGTTCATGCATTCTATAAAACACCCCCAAAGAACCAAAAAAACGTCAGATTGGTTCAGCTAGACCACCTTAGGCTTAAAACCAAAAAATGACAGAAACACCCTTCACTAGACGTCCATATATATTACTCAATATACATACTTACCTGGTTTGTGTCATGGTTTAAACTAAGTCGTACAAAGATTCAAAAATTAAAGGTAAAAATAATGAACATTATGAAATAAAGTGGTAAATGAGAATAAGGAAGAGTAATAGGAGGTAGAAGGGATTAAAAACAAAGAAGATATGGTAGCAGCTTGTCTAGTTTCCATTCAGCTTTGACTGGTTTTGTTTTGGGTTGCATCCATTTAAGAACTGTATACTTAAAATGTGAGGTCACTACTAGAGCTAGTTACACTCAAACTATATATTTAATTTCAAGTTTATGCTTCAAATTTCTTTGTATGTAATATGATTGTTGCTTTTATTTTGAGAAATATTATGGATACCCTTCACATCCATTGGTAGCAAAGTGTCATCCAAGTTGAATATGCCGTGTGAAATTCTTCCAAAACATAAAAAAAATACAATAAAAGGGTCAACACTACAAAGGAAAATCCTAACATACGTTGCAAAAGAAATTAGAAATGGTATTCTATTGTTATATATTCGATTGAAAATGAATTGCTACTACTGGTATACTTTTCAATTAATTAATACGAGCTAAATTGTTATTTGTATTTGATAAAACATATTTTAGGTGGAAGGAGAAGGAGGTTTTTTTTTAGCCTTCAGGAAACAAGGTACAAGCTTTGTTAGAAATTGGGCGCCCATGTGGCATGACCCTTAGAACCTTTTGAACCTCATCCAAATGGGTTTTGAATTTGAATTCAAACCTATTTGGATGAGCCACTCAGGATATATATCTATCATATCATGATATGGATAGATGATATAGATATCAGATATTATCTCATTTAACCAATGGATAAATGAGATAAATATAATATATATCTGATATATGGTTATGGGTAACCAAGAGAGAAAGAACGTATGTTTGTTTTCTTTCCAAGATACTGACTCTCTCCCAAAAAATAACGATCTAAGTCATTTGCACTGTGGTTTGTGTGGGTGATATTCACCATTGTAATATCACCCCACTGCTGGGATTGATTGATTGAGTATGGAAGCACGTGATTTATCCACGAGGTTTTAGATCAAATGAGGTATGATCTAAACACTTTATTCCGCTGCATGTTTTGTGTTTTTCTGTTTACATTGGTATCAGAGCCATTGATGGATATTTTCGTGTTTCTATTTTTACATGTGTATATATACATGTATATGCATGAATATTAATGGAAGAGGAAGATGAAGTGCACGGTTTTCTTTTTTTGCATTTTAACTCCATTTAGATTGAGAGAGTAATAAACCTCAATTTTATGTTGCTTAAATGTTTTTTTTAATGCCATAAATACTTTTATTGCGAAAAATGGAGTCCGACAGTACAAAAATCGGACCGGAAAACACCCGGGAAGGCGGCGCGTGTGATTCACGCGCTGTATGACGCCGAGCAGCAGCGCCACGCGCCACCACGCGCTTCCACGCGTCACCACGCGCTGAGCGCGTTAGGCACGCGCCTCCACGCGCCACACGCGCGATCTGTCCCTTCCCTTCCACACGCGCGCGTTAGCCGCGCCGCTTCCAGCCGCGCCACGCGTGCGGAGCCGAGCGCCGAGCCGAGGGCTGGAGCCGAGCGCCGAGCCGCGGCTGAGCCGCGCGCCGAGCCGCTCCTTCAGCCGACTCGCGCCGAGTTGCGCCGAGCGGCGCCGAGCCGAGCCGAGCCGTTTTTCCCGCCTGGCTTGGCACGAAGGCTCTGTTTGTTTGTTTTTTAATTCTGAATTGCGTTAATTAGCCATAATTTATTCGTTATATCTTTGTTTTAAGCATGGTTGATACCGTTAGACTCAGAATTAATTTTTCTACATTCTGTAAAATTTTGAAAATTTTATGAAAATAAAAAATATTTTTCCTGAAATAATAATGCATTATTTTTGCTTTAAAATGCATCTGGTATTGCATGATTAATTTTCTGGGGTTGAAATTTTTATTGTGGACTTCTGAAATGTTTTACTATCTACTGGTAATATTGTCTCAGTTTATCAGTTTCTGAATTTTTTATTTCTAATTTTATGTGTGTTTATTAGTTATTTAAAATTCCAGAATATTTCAGAAAAATTCCAGAAAATTTCAGGATGATGTACTTTAATTATGGCATAATCTGAATATTGAATACAGCATATTTTTTTTTAGAGTTTGTAATATGTTGTAATTAGAGGAGCATGATTATTTATTTATTTATTTATTTATTAGAATTCCATTATTAAATGATATAGCATGAGTTATTTATAAAATTTACATTAAGATGCTATTGTATGGAATTTATCATGCTTTGTATATGCCATAGTCAGTGGGAGGTTATTCGGTTGAGAGAAATCTTTGTAGATTAACTCCCGAAAACCAATATTTTGCGCATAAATTAAACTAAATTTTGGATAATTGTCACTTGTGGCGCAAGAGATGATTACGAGCATAGCGGATTTTCGATCTTGCGACTTGTGCAATATTGTCACTATTTAATTTAGATTTTTGCGACAAAATTATATTATGCTAATCAAATTAATCCCAATGCGAATTTCTCTCTAAATTGATTTAGCTTATGGAAGTTAATTTGGTTGACCTAAACTTAGTAGAGATGTTCAAATGTGAACAAACTAATCCCATTCTTTAGATGAACAAAAGTCTTGGAGACTTTAGGTCAAACCTTAATTGAGCCAAAGTAAGGAAACATGACTCAAAGTCGCCGTGTTTTTGTTGCCTTGTTTGGCACAATAAAAACTAATGTGTGCGCTATAGTTAGCGGCACGCTACATAGTTTTGGTTGGCGAGTTTTGGAGTTATGAAATTAGTAAGCCCTCAATAGATCTGTATATGATCTTGACTAATGAGCTGCGCGGATTGACTTTGTAATTTGACTTGTAAATAATGTTACATCATTGGATGAAGTAACATTCAAGAGTCACGTCATCCAAGAAATGCGAGCTTAAATAAATTAGTCATTAAGTGTAAGACAAGTAGCCAGTACGAGCAGTGTTTTGCTCTCTACCCAATTATTGGGAGTGGATTGAGCGAAATTTCATGCACTATAATAGTGTGCGTTGAAATATCACGTGAAGTTAAAAGATTAGCGCTTAGAAGCTGCAAAATCTATTAACACTGAGTGAAAAGATTAGCGCTTAGTGGCTGCAAAATCTATTAGCATTGCCAACTTGTCTAAGTGTGGACACTTACTGTTTCCACACTTGAGTGTGAAACATGGATGAGGTGCTTCTTTGTGTGATTACTTTACTAGGCTAACGTTTTGAATAACATTTACCACTAAGCGCAAACGTTGCAGCATAGTAATGAAAAGGTTAAGGCTGACAAGGTTGTTATGACTCTAAGAATTTAACGCATCGCTTGTAAGAGCATTGTGTTGAATTAGACTCTTTAGCCTAATTCGCGCTTAAGTTACTTCAGGAGCTATCATAGTTGATAGCTTATTCTCTCCTTCTTGTGGATAGTAGAATTAATTGCAAGTAACTATGAAGCGAGAAATAGAGATGGCAACAGGAGTATCGTCATCTTTCAACTAGATGTATTAAAGTGTATGGAGAATAAAATTGACTTGAAGGTGCAGGGGATTAGCACTTATTAGTTAAATTTGCAACTTAGGCGCAGTTGATATCTCCATGGCATCTTTTTTATGATCTAGTGAATATGACTTAGTCGTGAGTCATTACCTAGTTGGGCCTAAACCTTTAAAAACTTGTCTTCGAGAACTCACACATTAAGATGATTGGAATTAGTTTATGACATTGGTCATGAACCAGTGGCTTATTATACTTAATCACATTAATGAGATGATGACACGATGGTTTGAGTAGGCCTTCTCGGGCCCACTCGCTTATGACATCCTGCTCTCATGTGAATGTGTAACTTTGTTCGCAATGGGTGCGCACAAGTAAGTAGGAAAGCCGCAGAAGGTCATTTGTTTTGGCGCATTTAGTCCACTATGATATTTTGTGACTAGATATGTGTGAGGGTATGATAGCTAAGCCTCAATCTCGACACATTTATAGATTACGATACGCATCTGAGTCAAGACTATTTGATCTCCCATAAGTCAAAAATTTTTGAGATGATTTTTGACATTGCACATATAAGGTCGAGATCAATTAGATAAGAGTTTTTTGTGCTTTTAGTTTTGACCAAGGTGGCGAGTATCTATTTGAGTTATTTTTTCAGAAAAACTCTGTGAAGAGAGATGGATGCTTAGAAAATTGATTATTCCTAATACTCAACAACACACTGGTGTAGTAGAGATAAGGAATTAAATATTGTTAATGTTAGGTAGATAATGGCGCAAAATGTTTCCCAATTGGGAATTGCACTAGTTTGTTGCCTATATCCCTAACTAAGTGCCCTCCATATCAGATTTTACACTCCATTTTTGAGTAATGGGTTAGCAGAGAGCCATCTATGGGCGATCTGTAACCATTAAGCAGCTTATCTTTATTCTACTTCTCATAAGATTGCGAAGTTAAGACCTAGGGTTCTATAGCGCATTATTGTATGCTGTCTTGTAAACACAAAGGGTCGTGTGGCGCATTATTGTATGCGGTCATGCAAACCCTCCGGGTCATGTGCATATAGGTAAGCAGCTTTGTGGTAGTGTAACTAAGTCACATAAAGTTTTATTAGTAAAGGTGACGTGAATAGAGTTTTCAGAACTCTATAAGATGGAGAATTCCAAGCATAGCGCTCTATGTAGCCTAGTTGAGAATGGAAAGAAATTTCCAATATCCTAGGGACAGTGGGAGCGATGTGTCTACTAATGGATTACTCCATTAGAGCAGAATACTCTACATTCTTAGTTGCGTGGTAGCAAATGTGAAAATTTTCCACGTCATCACTGGGTGATTGAGAGGGAAACATTCATGATTGCTCCGCAAGATGATAAAGAGCCTAGGATAATGCCAAAGGCTCTAGTCCCCTGTTTTTAGAAAGTGGATCAATGTTGCGCAGTTTAAGACAAAGTCTTTGAGGATTAACCATTTTTATAATTTGGTTGACTTTCCATTATGACGCAAAACTGTTATAAAGTTATGCGTAATTTGGATAGTCATTGTTGAGGCATAAGGCTCGCTAGATACCGAATGGTCGCACCATTGAGGAAAGTGTAGACCATGAGAAGACTTCCTCCTGGGGAGTGAGGTTATTTTGACTTAGGCTATAATTGACATAAGTTCGGAACATTGATTTGTGGACATTGTGACCTGATTTCTCATTAGAGAATTGGATAAGTAGATCCGTAAGGATTTACCTTCTGCTTTTATAGTGAAAAGTTAGGAGCGCAAAAAGGTTGCTGGTTCCAATAAATCTTTTACAGCCTAAAGCAGTTATCCAAACAGTGGTTCTTAGATTTCGTCAAGCCATGATAGGGCAACAATGATCGATGAAGACCACTGAGGCATGATCAATGGTCCAAAAGAAGTTTTTCCTTACTTAGTCATTATGAGCCAGGAATTTATAAGGTTGTCGCCACCTAGGGTGGGCAGTCCTCTATTTTAGATATGATGGACATGGGTGATGTAATTTATATGCTCGGATGTACGATCCTTAGGGATTGTTTTAGGAAAATTCTCGATTTGTCTTCGATGACTTACATAGAGAATATCCTAGAATGATTCTAGATGCAAAATTGCAAATCCATTGACTTACCTATCGGTAAAAGCCAAAGCCTTAGCTATTAAGGGAATCCTCAGATTGTCTTTGGGAGAAACAGATGACCTATATTCCTCGATCTTTTCTTTGTTGTGGGAGCCTAAAGTACGCTATGTGGGCGTATTCGGCATGATAAGTGTTATCTTTGGTAAATGGTTAACTGAGTTGTTTAGACATTGACCTTGCTCATTAGACTGTGGATAAGATGCTTTATTAGAAGCATATTAATTTGCTCCTTGTAAAATTCAATGCGCTAGTTGGGCGCATCTGCGCTAGTTGGGCGCATTAAGAATGAACGCAAATTGGTCACCAAAAATATCTTTAGAGAGGTTATTGCGCAAGAGGTAGTGATCTTAAATCATTTCATGTGAGGCGCACATGGTGGATTCCGTTGTATATACTTATCGCAAAAGGTGCTGATAAGGCTTATGTTTGGAATCTATAATTGCGCAAGCTGTGGTCAATTTTTTTTAAATCGATCACTTATTTTGAGATGATGGGATGTTGACACTATTATGGTTTGTGTCATAATGATTAGCAAATGATGATGTCAGCAGGCAAGATTGGCTCACTCACACGAGCAATCGCCCTTGGCGCTTGGGAGCGAGCAAGGATGAGACTGGTGGTTTATTTTTATTCAGAGCCAAGAGAGGCTTAAATCATCCACTATGTATGTCGCCTTGGTTATAACCAAGATGAGGTCGTGTTAAGGACCAAACATGGATGTTAGTACCCACTTTCCATGTTGTGCCTGTTATGATTAGCCAGATTCGAGATCTCATTTGGCGCCTAGAAGGCGAGCAAATAGAGAATTCGGGTTAGGCGCTAGAAAGCGACTAGACTAATATCTGTACGGTGTATCGAGTATGACGTCACTCTTTATGGAAGAGTTACTCCACCGTAACATATATTCATACTATATGTGCTTAGCGACCGAGTAATGAGGTGAGAGAATGGATCCCTGCTTCCTCACCGTGTGAGTCTTACGAGTCATTATTGATATGACTTTCATTTATGTACCCTTTTGTGACTTTTGACTATGTCATAAGGTAAGGGGTTGATGTTCTGCTACTTTGGTATGTTGCCTGCGGTCATGCATGATTCGGCCTTAAGGGACATCACTGGGAAAGCGGTCAATCCTAAACTAAATGGCATGAGTGCAAAGGGAAGATCATCTAGTATTACACCACTGTTGTATATTCACTGCCGGCAACTCACATCGCTCTGTATGAGAGGCGAATTGAGTGTGAATATATTGCAAGAATTGAGAGGGTCAAACATGCTCTTTTTGAGGGATTAGAGATGTTTTTTGGACCGGTGTAATTAGATGGGTCTGGGGTATATGAGACACTATTTCTATTCTTTTTGGGTTGATGTCTCTATGCTGGCTCATTTTGAGTTTCTAGTATAGAGCTCCCACATGCAGGTGTTCTCAGCAGTCGCACGGTGCAGTGGCTAGTATGAGATTGTTTATTTTTGGGGAGATTGAGATTGAGACGTGGCAGTGTCATGCCAACTCATGTCCGAGTGGGAGATGTTAGAAATTGGGCGCCCATGTGGCATGACCCTTAGAACCTTTTAAACCTCATCCAAATGGGTTTTGAATTTGAATTCAAACCTATTTGGATGAGCCACTCAGGATATATATCTATCATATCATGATATGGATAGATGATATAGATATCAGATATTATCTCATTTAACCAATGGATAAATGAGATAAATATAATATATATCTGATATATGGTTATGGGTAACCAAGAGAGAAAGAACGTATGTTTGTTTTCTTTCCAAGATACTGACTCTCTCCCAAAAAATAACGATCTAAGTCATTTGCACTGTGGTTTGTGTGGGTGATATTCACCATTGTAATATCACCCCACTGCTGGGATTGATTGATTGAGTATGGAAGCACGTGATTTATCCACGAGGTTTTAGATCAAATGAGGTATGATCTAAACACTTTATTCCGCTGCATGTTTTGTGTTTTTCTGTTTACAAGCTTGAAAGACATTTTGGAGAAATTTGTTGATGTAAAGAAATTTTATGAGGATAATCGAATTACACCTTTCTACCAAAAGATTTTGACGTGAGTACTAGTACTTAAAATTTAGTATTTCATGATACGAATAATTATAATTCTTTTAATGCTTATTAATAAATATTTTTACCAATGCAGTGACTTACTTCTAGTGGTAAGGCATTTGATGGATACCATAGTCAAGTGCACACTTGATCTGTCAGACATTTATATTTTGAATGGTGGACATGTTATGATGACAAATTTTAAATTGAGAGGTATGGCAAAATGTAAAATTTATTGCTTACCAAAAAAATTGTATAATTTATTCTTATTATACAATTATTAGTGCATACGAGTTTCTCTGTCTAAATAACATGATTTAATTGCAGGTTGTCCTAGTTCAATTTCTGAATGGAAAGAATTAGCCGTGGTTGTGAAGGCTATAAATGAAAGTACCAATTATGAAGCAAACATGGAAATGAATATTTTTATAAATTATCTTGAAAGTGAAAATGCAAAGTAAGTGCATTATTAGATTTTTATTTTATTTATTATTTATTTTTATCTTGACTCTTACTAGCAAAGTTATTTGGGGAGCAAAATGAATCATTTGGATGATAGTGTACGTTCTCTTATATTGTAAACTAATAAATTTGGCTTTTGTAGCAATGGTATTATACATGTTTTTTAAACTTGATTTAGGCCCAATTACAATAAATAAAAGTTCAAATTTTTACTGATCGTTACACCTTTGGCTATGAATCTTTTGTGTAGAAAATTCTGAACTTGATTTCATAATCTCGGCATGTTTTCCCTCTTTGTATCTTTGACTCCCTATTTAGATTTTCTTTTCTTGGATTTCTGTAGTTTCTCTATATATGATTTTTCTCTTCTTGTATTTCTATAGTTTCTCTATGTATGAATATATGCTTTGTGTCTGCTAGGTGTTTGATAAAATGCCATAAACAGAGTATTTGTGTCTCTTTGTCTCTGTGTCTATCACTGTCTCTACTCGGCTTTTGTGTATTTTGTTGTAAATATTTATTTTCTCTATGTTTTATTTTTATCTTGATTGAGTTGTTGAAGCCATAAGCAAACATATATAGCTGTAAAGAACTTCATTGGGTCTTCGTCAAAATTCATAGCTGTGAAAGTGAAACATTGAATGCTATTGTACTGAAGTCTTTTTAAATATAAACTTGTGTTTCATATTTCATGCTAAAGTTATTTGGAATTGGATGATCTTTTCAATAAATATATAATATATAATATTTGTGGCGATAAATCCGAAACGGTACCTGAAATTTACCAATACCGATACATACCGTACAAATGGAAAAACCGGTACATTGTCTAGTATGAGATTGACAAGTTTGAACGATATTGGTACTGTTAATAAAAATAAAATAAGTGACGGTGGGAAGGCAAGCCACTGTCCGCCTAATCCACTTAGGATCAAAACCCAACTTGGCCATCTTGTAAAAAAGGCTTTTCTACTCTATCGTAAGTTTTTGTTAAATCAAGTTTGAAAGCAATGAATTGTACCTCTTATTCTAAAGATAATGCTCTATTTCTAGGGCACTGAGAATGCTATAAAATATTTGTTGCCCCTTCTTGAATGCTCATCGGAACTTAGTAATAATGACATGCATTACATTGCTCAACGTGTTGGACATGACCTTCACCACAATCTTGTAAACAACATTACATAGAGAGATTGGTTATAATGGGTGAACTTTGTTGCAATCTTGTAAACAACACTACATAGAAAGATGGACTATAATGGGTGACTAGAGAGGAGGGATTTTGATCTTTAAACTAGTGCAATGTGTTTATAATTCATTGTTTGTAACAAATGACCTGAGTGGAAAAAGCTATGGATTGGACATGAAAAATTAGCACCCACCACATCCCAAAAATGTTGGAAAAAGGCTGAATTCGTGCCATCAAGTTTGATACATATCAAATAGAGCGATTGGTTGCTCCACGTGTTCACTAATATACTTCTTCACTTGACTATGTAATTTGTCTCTATAAGTTACCTACTCGTAGCTATATATGTTTTTGTCTTTGTGCATATATATTTCCATTTTTTTTTTTAAAAAAAAGAAGAAAGTCTTCATCCATCATTAACATTACAAATAAAAAAAAATTATGTGTAATTTTAATTTTTTATTGTTTGTTTATCAAACGATTTTTTTCAGACCATTGTCTAATTTGTTGCCAAAAAAATAAGTGACTTGAAAAATCAAATATAAGTGTTGCAATATTTTTTGAGTTTAAATTTTAAATTTGGTTGGGGTTCTTTTCTCATGGAGAGATGCAGTTGTGTTATAAAAAATTTGGTAACGGATTGATAGATGATTAATTAAAATATTTGAGTAGTTTTGGTAGGTATTTACAACAATTATTTTCATAGTGAGTTATGTTCTTATTTTTGCCATTTTTCTTGTAGGTGTTTTACTGACTTATCCAAACTGCCTCTCTTTTGGACACCAGAAGAGAGAAGATTATTTCCTCGTGCATTTTGGAACTTCATGAAAGGAAAATCTTCTCTATCTAGTGTGATGAGTATCTCACCTTTTGGAGAAAGTGTCAATGTGATTGAAAACAATCCTATATTGAGGCAACTAAAGCAGCATGTGGACAATTACGAAAGTCAATTCGGAAAGGATCCATATGTGTCTTCTGTTTTCGATACACGTGAAACTGAAGTAAGGAACAACTTGGCCTTAATCAGCAAGTGCTTGTCCCACTTTCATGAACTGAAAATTACAAGCTTGGTAATAAATTTTTTTTTTCCCTTTTTTGTGTAATGTACTTTGGATATGATGTACTAAAATATTTGTTTTTTGAAATTATGTTATTTGATAGGGTCTCAAAAATGAAGATGAAGTAGCAAAATGTTTTGAAAAAGCATTCAAGGGCTACATCGGACAACTATATAAGTGGGCGTTGATTTTTGAAGCTAGTTCACAAGTAAAATTACTTCCGCAAAAGACAATTTTGAGTAAGCTATACAAGGAACCATGAATGACGTTTTTGTGGTAAGTGGGCTTTTGATTCACAACCAAGAATTTACATTTTTGCAAGACAAGTGTTATGTATTGTGGACGTCTTGATGAATCTTATCATCTTGTTTGTTTTGGCTCAATTGACTATCTTTTGTTTATTCTTTAGGCTTCTAGGAGCTTAGGATGATAGCTAGGAGCCATGACACATGAAGCTCAAAATTTGATGAATTCATGAGTTTCCAAAAGTAAATGTCAACTTGTGTACATGAAAACTTTTTATAAGTTTTCTTCAATTGGTTGAAATTTTAAGCTAATCTTCTATTTAAACTTAGCTTATTACGCAATACAATCCTTTCATTTGTCCTAGAACATATGCTGTGCTACATATACATTGGGGATAAATGCTCTGACATATCAGCTAAAATGGGATTGTTTGGAGGGAAACCAGTGGGAGTAGGTGCAGAAGTGAGTCTCAATGGCACCATTGAAGGTGTCCAGGGCTCATTAGGATGTTGTTGGATTGCTAACTGAAGCTTGTACCCATTTTGTCACTTGGAGACCTGTTTTTTGTGGCAACAATCTCTAAAGGCGGCCTGTGATTTAATGGTCCTGTTGCTACTATCTTTTAATGTTTTGTAAGATAATGGTTTCTTGAGAATATGACCTGAATATCTCCTATTGTGAATTGAAATTATGAACCAAAATTTAGCATTTTTTGTTTGTAATGTAACTCAGCAGATTTCCTCTTGTAGAATTAAGATATAATTTAAGTTGCCAGCAGATATAAACTGTGGTAATTGCTCTGCAGGTGCTTTGTGAATTTAATCATGTCAATCCACAAGATGATGAGGATGTAAAAGAGTTTTTGAATGTGTTTATTGACACATGGAAATGATCTTTTCTTTCCTTCTATTTCTTTTATTTTTTATTTTTTTTATTGTGATTCTTTTATGCTATGTTTGATTGGGGATTTGGAAAGAGATTTGAAATAGGAAAAAAAAAAGTGTGTGAAACTACGTAAAATGAATTATAGTCTATCAAACATACCTTATATGCTTCATTGGACTTTTTGCATTCTCCCATTTTAAGATAGCATGCGGCCACGTTGAGATGTAATAGTTTTTTCAAGCATCCAAAAGCAAAAAGGTCAATATATAAGAGAAAAGAATGCTATATGACATACAGAGGTTGTTATGGTGGTGATAATGTGTGAGTAAATAATAACTCACCTTAATACCCTAACGATGTGTTTAGTTGGGAGATTTGAAAAGAAATTTGAAAAAGAAAAAATTAGGTGAAATGTAGCGTATGCATAGTTATTGTTATTCACTTCTGCATTAGGGGATACATCTCAACTGTGACAAACCTAGTTAACTAGCTGACTCGTTTGATTGCTGAACTTCGTTGGTTCATTGCTGCGAGTCAATTAGATATTTAAATTGGTCAGCAGTCTTTAGTTAGGTTATTGAAATAAATGATTGTTTTCTGCTGTCTTTTTTTTTGGTTTTTGTTTTGTCTTTCATTTCTCTCTCTCTCTCTCTCTCTCACACACACACACACAAACACACTATTATACAAATACAACTCTGAAAAATTGACAATTCAGTTTACATCATTCCTGTGGAGTTCAACACATGGTATTTGTAATAAGAAGTGATATTACATCATCCATGAGTTGAATGACCTCAGAATTAATTTGCTCAAGTTTGTGACAGAGACGGCCTGAAATTTGGTGATCACATTCATATGAAAGCCTCTGGATATAACACACAGTTCAAGCTTCCACGGCGTAGTAAAGCTCAGTTAGGCTAATCGCTTTGATGGTCTAAATGAATAGTTGTAGGGGGTGAATACCATATGTGGAATCTGAAATGGGAGGTGAAAAGCTCTTCGGATACGCTACCCAGAAGATTTAAGCAACAAGAGAAAATTGCTCCTAATAAATGGATTTTGAATTTTGATCATCTGATATTGAAATTTTAAATGATAATAATAATAAGCTTCTCGATAATTACTAACTTGAGTCTTGGCACTGATCCAGGAGTCTCCCCATATATACATCTTCTGGTTGTTGGCTTTGGGTAAGCGCTGATCTGCATCCAACATAAAGGTTAAATTTCTTATTACAAGACATTTATCAATAATAATAATAATAATAATAATAATTTACTCATCACCAGAATATCATACAACAAAACAAAAACTAGTTAGCAGTAGTTTCAGTGGAATGCATAGAGGCATCTTAGACTAAAAATCAGTCTAGCCAGCCGTTGTCTAACGAGAAATGAAAACAATATCTTTAATGCAAAGCTTGATTGATGCAAACTAGAAAAAATAAAAATAAAAATCACAATGTTAGCCAACCAATATGCATATAGAACTAATAAAATTAGGGAGGGGGATCCTTTCAGTTCAAATTTTAACTTGAATGGTGTTGTTTGGGCCCGTGGGGTTTACCATGGGTCCTGTCTCGATGATTCAAATTATTCATTTTATCGGATATTTTGTGTATTTTATTTATAAAAAAAATTAAGTCAATCAAACAATTGTAAACTATTTAATTTATCACATTTTTAAATAAAAAAATGTTTAATCTAAAATATGGACGGGAGGGATGCCCTCCTAAAACTAGTATATGATTTAGCCACCAATCTATCTATCTATCTATATATTATACAAGCAAAAAGGGTAATCTAATGAGGAAGCTTTTAAGGCCTCCAAATCCGCTTTTTAAAATTGTTAACTTTTTTTATTTTAAAATTATTTTTGGAAAAACATTATTGGCCATTAATTATTTAAAATTAATTATTATACCATAATTTGAAAATTTTGAAAAGAAATAAACTTTCTACTTTATACTCTTTCTTACATAACTTTCTTCCATTCCATATTTTGTAATTTTCAAACACTTTTGATTTATTTGTTTTGATTTTCTATTTAATTTTTTTTTTTTTTTTTTTGTTATTTTGTTGTAGAGGTTGTGTGAATTGCAATATGAGTTATGATTTGTGCTCAAATCGGCTTCTTAGGTTGTTATCCAATACCTTTGGCGTGAAATTTTTTTTCTTTAACAATTTTTCTTAAATTTACTTTGTTTTTTTCTTTTTTAATCTGGTTTTCATATTTGTTTTTTTAAGGGTCATTGTAGAAACTCGTAATTTAAATTTCGGTAATTACTATTTTTGTAGAAACTTATATTATATGAATGGTTTGCTAAGGCAGTTTTAGTATTTTTTTTTGTTTTTTATTTTTATTTTTAGAATGAAGTTTTTGGGAAAAGAAATTGGTAAGTCTGACAAATTTTTTAAACAGTTACTTTTTTGTTGTTGAGAAAAATTCAAGTAAGCTTAATTTTATTTTATTTTTTGTCCTTTTTTTTTCTTTCAATTTTTTAGATTCTTCTTGAATAAGAGGACCTCAAAAATAGGGGAAAAAAATTAATATGGATTTATTTATTTTAATTGAAGGAAAGAAAAATTAATAAAAGGTAACTTTTAAACAATTGCTCTCATATTTCCTATTTTTGTTATAAAATATATATTTTAAATCAAAAATAAATAAATAACTGGGTCAAGTAACTCATGAATTGGACAAAAAATCAAAACAAATCTCTAAAGACTAGGCTTGAGCTAAGAATTATTGGTATAAAAATTGATTCAAACTTGGTTTTTAGGTTAATTTTAGTGTTTAATCTAATAATAGAACCCCCTAAACTAGCTCATTGCCGTCACAATGTGAGAAACTATGACATAAAGTTTAAATTATTATTAAATGTTTATATTGATGAACCAATGAATTTTTTAGATTAGGTGTAAAGCTAAGGCTAAAATATGGCTCAAAATTTTGGCCGATTCGATTTAGATAGTTTTTTTAATATATAAATATGCCTAACTATTCATTTAATATTTTTAAACATAAATATGTAACTTTTTTTTTTTTACTCAAATTTACTTTTTCTTAATAAATATGCATAAACATATGCATATTTTTTATTTTAATTATGAAAATACTTACTATTTATCAATTCAATAAATAAGTAGGTCAAATAATTCATAAGGTAAGCATAAACTAAGATAATTTTTTAACAATTAGTTCACGGTCAAGCTGGCTTAAAAGTTGAATTGTTTAAGCATTTTTTAATATCTATATCCCCATTCTAACTCTTAAAGCCAAATCAACAAAATAAATTTAGGGTCAATAAAATATTGAATTGTCCCAGTTTCTTAGAAAATTGCCGAATATGGTTAGCTGATATTAGAAGGATTGTTTCGGAGGTTATGTCTAATGAATGAGATCAAGTCTTATTTGAGGAGTGACTTGAAGATAAGGGTCATTCAGAGATATTTCCTTTTTAATCATTTTTTATATATTTTTTATTCAAATTTTTTTTAATATATAAACTAATTTTAATTGATTAAATTTTGCAAAATATATATACTGAGTGAATTTTACAAAATGAATAATGAGGTAATTGGTTAATTGAAAAAACAAAATTACAAAATTTATCAAGAAGAAATGTATGTATATTTTATCATAAACATAATTTTATCAAAATAATTTTTAATTCAATACGGGTAATAGGCAAGTTTAGCACGGATAAGAGATTAGTATGCATATATGTCCACAATGGGAAAAATTATGTAGTGGTCCTAGGGCATTGTCACATGGTGCCCTAACTTAATATGATTTGTTGAAATTATGAGATCCAGCACTTTTTGTTAGGTTAATAGTAGACAACTTAACAAATGTCAAGTGTCTATTAGCGTGAAGCAATGCTCCTAAACCACCCAATAATAACTTCCACAATGGTTAGTCTACAGACTCGGTCATCATATCCTAAGCATTAAAAGGGTCTACCCTAGAATGCATGCTTTGTAGCCTACGGACAGTTTAGTTGTGCATATAGGCCTATTTTGGTAATTGAATTACAAGTAAAAAGATAAATTTTTAAATTTTTTAGAGTCATATCATCTTTATAATTTTTTTATATATATTTTTTTAAAATAAAAAATAAATAAAAAATTGACTTTTAATTTACTTCTCAAAACATCCTATAAACGTGTCAATAGGCCCTCATCGAAAAATTATTAAGTATTGTATTTATATTCTTTCACCAATAATCAATTGTCATATTCTTTTATGTACCTTTATTATCTAACACAAAATCATAATATTTCAGATTCTCTATTAATTATAATAACATAGAGTACCACATTACCACCCTCTTGAATACTTAATAATCAACCGCTTCCATCTCTTCCGATTAGCAAAATCGTGGCCCATTTTATTTTTGAAATACCAAATCAATTGTCACATCTTATATAAGTCAGCACTTTGCCATTCTACGAGTTTCACAAAACATTCATATAATTCAATCCATGAGGTATGAGACATGTAATGTTGATACATTCCAAATGTCAACTCATGAGGATGAATATCAACAATTTTATCAAAATCTCTTAATTTCACAATCTAGGATTTTGAATAAATTGGGACTTTCCCAAATAAAACAAGTTTTAAGAGAAATATTGTCAAAATAAATGCAATAGAGAAGAAAATATCTCACCATAACAATAAATTTCTAAAACCCTAACTACCCACATGAGTGCAAGAGAAAAGAGTACAAATTTGTATACAATGAAATTACCACACATATCTTACAAACCCATATTGAAAAGGGAGAAGAAATCACTCCCTCAAGAGAGAAGGAATCACAACTCCAAGAAAGAGATGATGACCAAAACAAATTCATTTTGATGGCTTAGTAGTAACTTGACGCGTAGAATAACTTTAATCCTTCAACTTTAAGATGAATCCAACTCCCTGGCCTTCAAATCTTAAGTTATACAAATATGTTCTTGGGTGTACAGATATAAGGAGAGAATATATTTATATATATATCACTATAGAAATTTAAGGTTTTGGAGACCAAAATTTAGAGACAAAATTACTTTTTAGAGACTAAATATTTTTATTGCAGAAAGTGTTGTTCTTATATTTTTAGCAACAAAAATTGAAGATTAGTGATGAATTATCCTTTTGGGACCAAATTTGTTGTCCCAAAAAATAAATCATTTTAAGACCAAATAATTTTGATACTAAAAGTCTATTTATTAGTGATATTTTCAAAATGTTGTCACTAAAAACATTATTTTTGACTTTTCGGGATGATCTTTTAGCGACTATCCTTACGATAATAGAAATTGGTCCCTAATCTTTTTTGCAACAAAATTTTCACTTTTAGAGACCTTAGAGACCAAAAACTTTAGTATATAAAATTCTTATATGTTATAGTGTGTATATATACATAAATTGGACTAAAATATGAAAAAAATGCGTCTTTTAGGTATAAAAAGTCACATAGACTGCTCAAGTGCAACTTACCCGCTCAAGCGAACTACTCTTGACAACTTCAATGCTTGAACTTCGAATATGCATAACTCGTTCGTTCATACTTTGTTTTGAGCAAATTTTGAATCAGAAGTAAGCTTTCTAATGATTTTAGTCTCGCATCAAGATTTGAAGTATGGAGAGAGAAAAAAGTAAAAGAATGTAGACTAATTAAAAACAAATACTTGAATTTAAGACTTTTGGTCCAATCTTGCCCAAACACCACGTTGAGACATCAATCATGGTTCAAAGCATCTAGAAATTAGTCTTACAATAATTTAAATTTCAAATGCAAACCTATCATTATCAAGAATTTGGAAACAATACAAGGTAAGGGATGCCAACTAGCATAAACAGATGGGGACCGTGTCGTTATAGGGAAAGCTTCAAGTATGCAAATCAAAACTGCAAGTAAGTGAATCCACCGCCAAGTTCTTCAAGAAATGGCCATAAAGAACACTCTTAAGCCCTCTCAAGTCTCTAATGAACTCATGGGTACTCACATACATTCAGGCAAGGCCTAGGATCTATGAGGAAAGATCCAAACCAATTTTCTTAGCTTCTCCAAAAGCCTTGTACTTCACCCAATCTACTAGATTGGAATTTGCTGAGTTTCAACTGCATCCACCAAGCGTTGAATATGATTTGGAAAAATATAGTCAAAAAGCCATTGCAGTTGAAATCTCGAATGAAGCGCGAACTCCTAAAAGAGGAGGAAGAAGAAGAAGAAGAAGAAAGAGTGAATGTTATGAACGTAACTTCATATTAAACCTGTAATTCCAAGTATACCTCTACAAAATACAATAAAGAGAAATAATGAGCAAAATAACAAAATTCATTGGCTCATAAAGTCATTATATCCCCAACACTTAATTCCCCAAAGCAACTTATCACAAACCCATCAAATTCCATGCCAATTATCAATATTCCATTCATTTTAAGAAGATCAATTAACAACAATATTTTACAAAGGAAATCAATGACCATTTATCAAACTATATATATACATAGATAATGCATATATACCAATGAATCTTCACCATGAAGCATCATCAACGAATCATCTCCTTCCCAAGCTTAAGGATGTCATATCTTGGCTACAAAATTTGCCATGTCATGTGTTGCACATGTGACAACCCCAAGGGTTTGCTAGAGGGGTTTAAATATTAACAAACTAGAAGGCTGCACACGTAATGTGTGTACAATTCAAAAAAAATATAATAGTATAAAAATAATGATAAAGAAAAAATATACATATAGTATTTTTTACTTAAGAAGTAAGGATTTGCTTTGCCAAGCTCATCATGATATTAGCTTCAAATTTTGTGCTCTTCTTTTTTACATAACATCAACACCACTAGAAGCCTTCAATTTATATATTAGAATATATAATTGATCATAATTGAAGGGAATTTGTTGTAATTTATCTAGGAATGGAAATGGGAGCAAGGGGCGGATATTAATTCCCCATCCCCATTCCCTTATTATAAAATTTTTGGGATTTTTATTGATAAATTCCATTTAGAATTGTTCTAACCCAAGAAATCCATGAACGAATTTTTTAACCCACTTAGTCCCATGTATTTAAACTTTTATTCTATAAAGTCATTTTCTTGATTTACACTATTTTCTTAAACTCTTATGCCCTTATATTTAATATTGATATTTAATGTTAGGGGAATGAGAGAGAAGGGGAATAACCAAAGCATAGGAAATTTCATACACAAATTAAATAACATTGATGTTATTATTTTATATTATTATATAATATGAATATATTTTTAATTGACAATACATTATAAATAATGTGAACATTCTCTCTGATCTGATGTGAACGTTCACAACATCTTTTCAAAAAAATTTCTCTCATCTAATGTAGTGATGTGAACGTTCACAACATGTGAACCTTCTTATTTTTAATTGACAACACATTAAAAATAATATGAACATTCTCTCTCATCTGATGAGAACGTTCACAACACTTTTCTGAAAAATTCTTTCTTATCTAATGTAGTGATGTGAACGTTCACAACATGTTATATTTTTAATTGACAACATGTGAACATTCTCTCTTATCTAATATAGTGATATGAACGTTCACATTTGTATGTTTTAGTATGAATATTCATATCATGTAATTGACAACACAATGAGAAAAATTCATTTCAAATTAATGTGAATATAATGATGTGAATATTCATTTCAATTACATGATGTGAATATTCACATCATGTAATTGACAACACAATGACAAAAATTCATTTTAAATTAATATGAATATAATGACAGTCAATATCTTGATGCATGAGAACTACCAAAATATAATGACAATCAACATTAAATATCAACATTAATAGGGGGCAAGAGAGATTGTGGGTGTTTTGGCCTTCTTACCTCAAATAGAATTTAATGGAATAATAAAAAAGAATATGGATTAGATGGAATAAAACTCTTAATAAGAGGACTTATAAAAAAAGGTCCCTAATTTTTTTCCATTTCCTAACCCCATCTCCTATGGCGACTGCTCTCCCCATCCCCAAACGGGTTTAGGTTTCCCCCATCCTCGACTTGACCCATTTACTTCATATTTAAAAATATATATATATATATATATATTTTCAAAAATATACATTATATATATATATATATATTTTTAAAAAAAATATTTTAAAAATATTATATATATATATTTTTAAAAAATATTTTTATTTTTTTAAAAAAAATTATTATTTTTATTTTTAATTTTTTCTAAAAAAATATAATTTTATTTTTAAAAAAAGTGGTGTCAAAACATATAGAGAAATAGGTGGGTATCCATCCCTTACCCACCTCCGATGGAGTTTTAAATTATTCCACCAAGCTAACCTGATGGGTAGAAAAATGGGAGAAACCCATGTATTTCGGATTGGATCTCCATAGGTGACCACTAGTGACGTAGCGGAATAAATCACATGGGACTAGATATCGTTCTAGTAGACGAAAATTCTTGAATCCACAAGAATACCCTTGAATCCACAAGGAAGATAGAAGAAAAGCTGCTAAAAATATTATTGAATGAATGAATATTACATATGCTTGTAGGCTTATTTATAATAGGCTAAACCTAATACTTGTAGGAAAAGTGATTGCAAAATAAATTAGGAAATTTAAATCAACACAAATTAAGAAACCTAAGAGAACTAGGAAACCTAAGAGACTAAAATTCTAAACTATTTAAAATCCTAGTCAAAATCTAATTCTAAAATAATAAAATTAAGAAACCTAATAATTCTAAAATATTTATACTAAATTACAAGAATCCTAACAATACATCAAAAATATTAAAACTAAAAATATAAAAATTCTTAAAATCTTGTCCTGAAAATCTTGTCCTACATCAGACTTCTCTTCTTTGAAAGAACTCGCCCTCGAGTTCATATTAGAGATCTGTTATCGTCCATGCCAAATAAAAAGATACTTGGAATATTTCAGTTGTTTGTCTCTCATGGGTAGAAGTTCATCTGGCAACTCGTCAGCAGTAAGTTCTTGGAATTCCTCCCACAATGGTTGAATTTTCTGATGGATTGGTGTGACTGTGTTCTCCTTGGCCATAGGTACAATTTTTTTCACAACCATAGCATATAACTCTTGTGAAGTTTTCGCATCTGCCACAAACTCAGCCTCTGAATTGGTTATAGTGAGGAAAGACTTTGCTTCGACTTTCGGAGGCACTGTGTGTTGCTTTAAGGGACTCATAGCAATTTTATGAGACCCCCAATTGAATACATAAGTGTTGTCTCGCCCTCTAAATGTAATATCCACATCAAATTGCCAAGGTCTTCCAAATAATACATGACTAGCATCCATATCAACCACATTACATAATACATCGGATTTATAATGTTTACCAATAGAAATAGGTACCTTACATACTTCAGTTATCTTGACAGCAGGTCCCTTTTTGATCCAACCAATACTGTAGGGAGAGGGGTGTGGTTCAGGAGACAAGTTCAGGTGCGTTACCAATCGTTTAGCCACAAAATTTTCACAACTTCCACTGTCCACAATAAGGTCACACACCTTTTGATTTATGGTACAACAAGAGCGAAAAATACTGTGACGTTGACTGAGGTCCTCAGTTTTTGGTGTAAATAGAACCCTTTGAACTACACAGTTGACTCGTTCTCCTTCTTCTCTGGTGAGTTCAGCACCTTCATACTGATCACCCTCATATTCTGAATCTCCATTATCTCCAATTTCATCTTCTTCTTCAACTAAATTAGCAGTCCTTCTTTCTGGGCACACATTAGAGCGATGGCCAGGCGTACCACATCTATAACACTTATCCGTTGTTAGTTTGGCATAAGGATTTGTGTTTCGAGGTGCCTCTCTGCTACTTGATCCAGTCATCTGGTTTCCTCCTCCTCCACCAGTGGTACTTCTCTGCTGATTTATTGGAATTGTTGGTTGGGTAGCCCCTTTTCCTTTTTCCTTAGTAGGAAACGATGAATCAGGAAGGTTCCAACAATATCCAGAATAGGTTGTCTTGCGATCCATTAGCTCGGTTTTGAGAGCCATATTATGTGCTTCATCCACAATCCACACTACTGATAGCCCCATCTTCTCTTGAATGGTTAATTTCAACCCATTGAGATACCGGGCTACACGCTGTCTTTCGGTCTCATTCAAATTATTGTGATCTGAAAGTCGGCAAAATTCAGTTGTGTAATCAAATACAGATTGGCTTCCTTGGTTGCAATTTTGGTACAACTGGAACAAGTATTGATCATAATCTGGTGGTAAAAATCTGTCTTGGAGGAGTTGTTTCATCCGACGCCAAGTCCGTACAGATTCTTTTCCTTGTCGATGCCTATTTTTCTGCAATTGATCCCACCATACTGCAGCACCTCCTTTTAGTTTGTATGCCACCAATTTCACCATCTTTAATTCTGGAACATCCATCATCCCCAAAAATCGCTCCACCTCTGAAAGCCAGTCAAGAAAATCTTCAATATGTAGATTTCCATTGAATTGGGGAAGATCTATCTTCATTCGGTACTCATCGAACCCTTGTTGTTGTTGCCTTCGGGGTTGATAGTTGACTGGAAGTGGTTCAAACTCTGGCTCAGACTCCTCCTCACTATCAGATGGACAACGAAGGGGACGTCTAGGAGCATTCTGAACAGGTTGACCTCGGGCAAATCCTTCGGTGCGCACCCTGTTCTGGTTAATAGGTTGGCCTTGGGCAACTCCCTCAGCACGGACCCTATCAACCATTGGTGGCCTGTTGTTGGCATTGAGATTTAGGCCAATAAGCAGATCACGAATTTCGTTTAACTGCTCTTGCTGTTTCTTATATGGTACCCACAGGGCCTCGACCCTACGATCACCGTTAGTAGGGTTTGCATGATCTACTCTGTCTTGTGCCATAGAGCCAGGTGAATCCTTGCTCTGATACCACTTGGTGCAGCGGATTAAATCACACGAGACTAGATATCGTTCTAGTAGACGAAAATTCTTGAATCCACAAGAATACCCTTGAATCCACAAGGAAGATAGAAGAAAAGCTGTTAAAAATATTATTGAATGAATGAGTATTACATATGCTTGTAGGCTTATTTATAAGGGATTTTTATTGATAAGTCCAATTTAGAAGTGTTTTAATCCAAGAAGTCCATGAAGGAATTTTTTAACCCATTTAGTCCCATGTATGTATAGTTTTATTCCATAAAGTCCATTTTCTTGATTTACACTATTTTCTTGGACACTTATGCCCTTATATTTAATTTTGATACCCTTATAAATATTTTTTGAACGATTAGCAATTTAATGATGTGAACATTCATATTTTAAAATTCACATTGGTAGGAATGTAAAATTGACCCGTGGGCGGCCTGAAACCCGGCCGCGAGCCGGGACGGGCCCGGCCCGTTGACAATGTGAATATTCACATTGATATATTAACATTCACATTAATAGAAGTGTAAAATTGACCCCCGTCCCGTGGCGGCGCGAAACCCGCCCGCGACCCATGGCTGGCCCGGGGCGGTCCCGGTCCGGCCCGTCGACAATGTGAATATTCACATTGACATGTTAACATTCACATTGATAAGAGCATAAAATTGGGCCGCGGCCCATGGGCGGCCAAAAGCCCGCCCGCGGCCCGGGGCGGGCCCGACCCGGCCCGTTGACAATGTGAATATTCACATTGACATGTTAACACTCACATTGACAGGAATATAAAATTAGCCCGCGCCTCGTGGCTGCCCAAAACTCGCCCACGGCCCGTGGGCGAGCCCGGCCCGGCCTGTTGACAATGTGAATGTTCACATTGACATGTTAACATTCACATTGATAAGAGTATAAAACTGGACAGCAGCCCAAGGCGGGCCCGACCCGGCCCGGCCCGTTGACAATGTGAATATTCACATTGACATGTTAATATTCACATTAATAGGAGTGTAAAATTGGCCCCCGTCCCGTGACGGCGCGAAACTCGCCCGCGGCCCATGGGCAGCCCGGGGCGGGCCTGGTCCGGCCCATTGACAATGTGAATATTCACATTGACATGTTAACATTCACATTGATAAGAGTATAAAATTGGGTCGCGGCCCATGGGCGGCCAAAAGCCCGCCCGCGGCCCGGGGCGGGCCCGGCCCGGCCCGTTGACAATGTGAATATTCACATTGACATGTTAACATTCACATTGATAGGAGTGTAAAATTAGCCCGCACCTCATGGCTGCCCGAAACCCGCCCACGGGCCGTGGGCGGGCCCGGCCCTGCCTGTTGACAATGTGAATGTTCACATTGACATGTTAACATTCACATTGATAAGAGTATAAAACTGGACAGCAGTCCAGGGCAAGCCGACCTGGCCCGGCCCGTTGACAATGTGAATATTCACATTGACATGTTAACATTCACATTAATAGGAGTGTAAAATTGGCCCCCGTCCCGTGGTGGCGCGAAACCCGCCTGCGGCCCATGGGCGGGCCCGGTCCGGCCCGGTCCGGCCCGTTGACAATATGAATATTCACATTGACATGTTAACATTTACATTGATAAGAGTATAAAATTGGCCCGCGGCCCATGGACGGCCAAAAGCCCGCCTGCTGCCCGGAGCGGGCCCGGCCCGGCCTGTTGACAATGTGAATATTCACATTGACATGTTAACATTCACATTGATAAGAGTGTAAAATTGGCCCGCAACCCGTGGGTGGCCCGAAGCCCGACCGCAGCCCGAGGCGGGCTTGGCCCGACTCGTGACAATGTGAATATTCATATTGACATGTTAACATGCACATTGATAGGAGTGTAAAATTAGCCCGCGCCCCGTGGCTGCCCGAAACCCGCCCATGGCCCGTGGGTGGCTCGGGGCGGGCCCGGCCCGGACTGTTGACAATGTGAATATTCACATTGACATGTTAACATTCACATTGATAAGTGTGTACAATTGGCCCGTGACCCGTGTGCAGCCCGAAGCTTGACCTCAGGTCGGGGCGGGCCCGGCTCGTTGGCAATGTGAATATTCACATTGACATGTTAACATTCACATTGATAGGAGTGTAAAATTGGCCCGCAGCCCGTGGGCGGCTCGAAGCCTGATCGCAGACCGAGGCGGGCTTGGCCCGACCCGTGACAATGTGAATATTCACATTGACATGTTAACATTAACATTGATAGGAGTGTAAAATTTGTCCGCTGCTCGAAGCTCGCCCGCGGCCCGGGGTAGGCCCGGACCGAAACCAGGGCCGCCCACGGGCTTCAGGCCGCCCGTGGGACGCGAGTCAATTTTACACTCTTATCAATGTGAATGTTAACATGTCAATGTGAATATTCACATTGTCAACAGGTCGGGCCAGGCCCGCCTCGGGCCGCCCACGGGCCGTGGGCGTATTTCGGACAGCCACGGGGCACGGGCTAATGTTACACTCTTATCAATGTGAATGTTAATATGTCAATGTGAATATTCACGTTGTCAATGGGCCGGGCTCGCCCCGGCCTGGGGCCGAGCTTCGGGCTGCTCACGGGTCACGGGCCAATTTTACACTCTTATCAATGTTAATGTTAATATGTCAATGTGAATATTCACATTGTCAACGAGCCGGGCCGGGCCCGCCCTGGGCAGCGGGCGGGTTTCGGGCCGCCCACGGGCCACGGGCCAATTTTACACTCCTATCAATGTGAATGTTAATATGTCAATGTGAATATTCACATTGTCAACGGGTCGGACCGGGCTCGCCCCGCGCCGCCCACGGGTTTCGTGCCGCCCATGGGACGCGAGTCAATTTTATACTCTTATCAATGTGAATGTTAACATGTCAATGTGAATATTCACATTGTCAACAGGCCGGGCCGGGCCCACCCCGGGCCGCCCACGGGCCGTGGGCTAGTTTCGATCAGCCACGGGGCGCGGGCTAATTTTATACTCTTATTAATGTGAATGTTAACATGTCAATGCAAATATTCACATTATCAACGGGTCGGGCCGGGCCTGTCCAGGGCAGCCCACGAGTCGCGGGCGGGTTTCGGGCCGGCCACAGGCTGCGGGCTAATTTTACGCTCCTATCAATGTGAATGTTAACATATCAATGTGAATATTCACATTGTCAACGGACCGGGCCGGGCCGGGCCCGGGCTTCGGGCTGCCCACGGGTCATGGGCCAATTTTACACTCTTGTCAATGTTATTGTTAATGTTAATATGTCAATGTGAATATTCACATTGTGAACGGGCCGGTCCGGGCCCGCCCCGGGCGGTGGGCTGGTTTCGGGCCACCCACGGGCCGCAGGCCAATTTTACACTCCTATCAATGTGAATGTTAACTTGTCAATGTAAATATTTATATTATCAACAGGCCGAGCCGGGCCTATTTTTTTGGCCTGTGGGCCGGCCCGGCCCGGCCCGACTCAAATTTTTCTGGGCACCCACGAGGATCGACATGGGCCGGGCCCCTACACATTGACGATATGAACATTTACGTTGACGGTGTGAACATTCACATTAAGGGTATTTTAGTAATTATGTCACCCATAGGACTTATTGAAATATAAGAAAATAATGTGAACTAAATGGAACATAAGTAGATGAAAAGGGTATTTTGGTCTTCTTATCTCAAATTGGACCTAATAGAATAGTCAAAAAGAATATGGGTTGGATGGAATAAAGCTCTTAGAAAATGGATTTATCAAAAAAACTCCCTATTTATAATAGGCTAAACCTAATACTTGTAAGAAAAGTGATTCCAAAATAAACTAGGAAACTTAAATCAACACAAATTAAGAAACCTAAGAGAACTAGGAAACCTAAGAGACTAAAATTCTAAACTATTTAAAATCCTAGTAAAAATCTAATTCTAAAATAATAAAATTAAGAAACCTAATAATTCTAAAATATTTATACTAAATTACAAGAATCCTAATAATACATAAAAATATAAAAATTCTTAAAATCTTGTCCTACATCAACTAGGTAGGGTCTCCATTGTCATTCCTAAATTTACCCTTCCTTAAAATATATAAATATATCCATACTAATTATTTTTGTGTATATCCATTTTGGTGTGATCACATGTTGTATCACACTTTTTAAATTTCCCAGGATTGTCCCAAAAATAAATTCATTGATCTCACTTCAAAATAATTATTGGATACTTGTTTAGGTGATGTTTGGAAATTAATTTTTTAAAAATAATTTTGTAATTTTTCTAAATTGATTTGTATAATGATTTTTATTTTTTATTTTTTAATTTTCTTGGTTGGTTCCAATCACACCTTAGTGTTACATGAATTGAGATTGTGTGTGTAACGCCTCGTATTTTATTACTTGGATAACATTACCAATATTCATTAATTAAGTTCATTTACAAATAACATTTCATCATTGGATGAAATGATGAATAATTAAATATACATATTCCCTCTCGTTATACAACAATAACATTTACATATAAATAAAAGAAATGCCCTGAGGCTTACAATAAAAGAGAGGACACTACTCTTTACAAAACAAATAGCACTCAGTCAAACAACAAATGAAGTAGTACAATCCATCACTACATTACACTTATGAAATGGTAAAACCCATTTTTTGATCTTCAAATCCAAAAAGCATTCCCTGTACACATGCACAGGCAGGGGGTGAGCAGCCACTAGCCCACCAAGCAATCTCATATTAAAACATTAAAAAATATGTGGGTACCAAAATTCTCATACATATACGTGAAATCATATCATGTCAAAACCATATGATTTTATTACATAACCTCTTAAATCCAATTTATTTAATTAACCACAACAAGTTAACTTAAATAAATAAACATGTTTCAATAGCAACATGACATCCTTTTCAATTCATTCAATTATCTCATTATCAATTGAATCAAATAATTAAGCAATTCATCAAATCCATTTTATACAGTCTTATGAGATGAATGCATATGCCATGTCATGCTCAAATTTTTTTTCTCATCTTTTGAAAATCTTGCGCACAATGCCATTTTGAAAACACATTAATCCAACAATTTTAATAAAATTCCAAGATGGTAAATATGACTCAAGTAATCCCTAGGCTGGTGTCTGCAAGTAGACTATACAAGTACTACCAATTTGTCATTTTTACCAGTATTAACTGGAAGGCTCGACACCTGTAATCTGTCATTTTTACCAGTATTAACTGGAAGGCTCGACACCTGTAATCTGCCATTTTTGCCAGTATTAATTGGAAGGCTCGACACCTATAATCTGTCATTTTTACCAGTATTAACTGGAAGTCTCGATACCTATCCACGCGGGTTTCTAGTCTTTCACCATGGACACTCAGGCCAACTTAACCAATACCAACTACACCCCCTATTCGGACTTACCAACGTATTTACCAAAAACAAAACAATAGATCTTGTTTCATAAAACAATTTCTCTTTTAAAACCATAACCTTCCAATGCAAGATTAAAAATCAATTTCAATAGTGGTTCGATAAAATGATAATGCAAAATGTACAATCCTTCATATGATTCCATTTCCAATTTCCTCCACACAATTCTCCATTGTGATCAATTTCCATATCCCTATCAATGTAATATCATGACACAATCCCAAGAGATAATATAACAATGTCAATGTTCATGTATTTACCACATGTAAATCAACAACTTCTAACTTAGTCTTTTCAAGACAATTCAACAATATTCCTTATATAAAACAAACTTCCAAAGTCAAACATTTTCTTACCTTTCCAAAAATCTCTTCATTTAAATACCAACGTGGCAATCCCCTACCAGTTATCAAAACTAAAATTTCTATGCAATAGGTTCATCAATAGAAATAACATATGACACCAAGGTGGGTTCAAGTTTTCATCGATTTCTAACTCACATACTTTATCAATGAAATGTAATTACAATCTTTTCAAAACTCATCCCCATTCCAAACATTAAATATAATCAAATTCTTATTTTTCTCATGCAAGTGAAATCTCGAGATCTTCAAGTTCAATCATAATCCTCAATAAGCATAAGTGAATATTCTAACATTTAATCAATTATATCAAAATCTTTTCTTGACTATAAATATAAAATATAATGTGAGTGTTCACTTTCCGATTATCAACATCAACTGCATCAAATTAAACCAAGGAAAAATAAATAAAAGTTTTGATAACTCATTCTTGTTTTAATCTAATTCATCTATTTGCTCCAAACGAGCTAAAATCATATTCTTTTCCTTTATTGTCAAAATCCGCCAAAACAATTCAAATATCTCATATATGAATTTTAGGTATTATTATGATAACAGAACTCAACTAGTAAAACTATGGACCAAATACCATATCACATTAACTTAATCTCGCTTAATTTCCCCAAATCTCATTCTTGGTCACCATCATCACTTTTGATCTCATAATATTAAAAGTTAGGAATTTAAACCCAATAACACCCCTTTAATTACAAAGGATTTTAAATATTAACCAAACTAATTTAATTCATCAAATTAGTAAATTCATTAAGTTTACCATCTTCCAAATTAATAACACTAAACATAAATTCACATGACTCATCACTCAAAATACCCCCACATTTCATGCCTAGCCACTTTTCCCAAATCTCTACAAACCACAATTTCACAACTTTTCTAAAATTAATAAATTAACATTTACAAACATCATAAATATCACGCTTTTAGAGCCTTAAATCCCAAAATCATTATATAATCTCAACTGAACAATTCACACCATATTCATCAATATCAATTTATTTTTCTTCTCAAAAATAAATTCCAAAACTCAAAGATGATATAAGTATTTCAACATTATTTTTCCAAAATAAATTATCTAACCATAATATGAGGTAGATACAACTCATACAACTATTATTTTATTTTATTTTCGGATTTTTAACAAGTATTTCCAACACAAGATGATTTTTCCAAATCAATTTCAAAACAATAATATTCTTAACATTTCAAAATAATTTCTTTTCCAAAAATTACCAAACAAAAATCTGAATATATATATATATATATATGCAATACCTCTTATAATGATATATTTTCTCAAAATAACCCTAACATAGCTTTAATGTAAAAATATGAAGAAAGTCCCTACCTCAAATAATGAAGAAGAGCAAATCTGGAAGGCAAATCTTGCCCCATCATGAATTCAAGACTACCATTGCGAAGATCACGATGAGCTCTCTGACTTTCATTTACAAAACTTTTGCAAAATCTCACTCAAAAGACTCCCACTCGAAGCCCAAAGATTGAGCAACAATGGAGGAATAGGGAAAAAGAGAGAGGCCGACAGAGAGGAGAAAGAGAGCCAAGCTCTCTGCTCAATGAAAAAGAAAACCAAAAGTAAAATGTTAGAAATTGGGTGCCCATGTGGCATGACCCTTAGAACCTTTTAAACCTGAACCTTTTGAACCTTATCCATGTAAGTTTGAATTTGAATTCAAACTTATTTGGATAACCATCCAAGATATCTATATGTTAAGATTTATTATTGGCAATCCCGTTTGACAAGGATTTCTTTAAGAAGTTGATTTTCTTCCAAAACTAGGATTACTTTTGAATTTCTATAAGTAATTGGATTTCTTCCAAAACTAGGATTACTTTTGGATTTTCTATAAATAGTTGGTTTTTTCCCAAAACTATTGAATTCCTCCAGATCTTCTTTTTGATTCTTAAGGTTTATATCTGGGAATATTTTGTTAGTTTTCTTTGATGTTTTATTGAGTATTCAACTCATGGTTTAAAGAGAGTACATCAAAGGTTTTGTTTGCTATACACAAGAGAGAGAGAGAGTTGTTCTTCCGTGGATTCTGAAGAATTTGAGCCTGAAGCTTCGGTGGATTCTGGAGTGGCTCATCGTAAAGACAATTCCGAGGTGAAGACGGGGTTGGAAGAGGCACATAGAGGTTGGTTCAATTAGGCGTGGATTTGCTAGGTAATTGAGAGTATACCTGTGTAATTCCTTTAAATCTTCTTAGTGAATTGTTTTGTGGCTGTTGCCCGTGGTTTTTTAATCACAGTTGGAGGTGTCCAATTGTGGTTATTCCACGTTAAAATCGTTGTGTCGTTTTGTCTTGATTGTTTGATTGGGATTGTTTTTTTTGCTTAAAATTGATACATAATCACAAATCAACATCTAGAGGATTTATAGATTTTTCACTATATCTATCATATCAATAGATATGGATAGATGGATAGATAGATATTGGTTATATATCAGATTATATGGTTAATCTAAAGATATACGTATATCAGATATACGTTATGTGGTTTTTACCCATAACTTTTTTTCCAGACTCTCTCTCTAACTCTCTCCCAGAAAACAACGATCAAGCCATTTTGCACTGTGACTTGTGTAGGTGATACTCATTTTGTAGTATCACTCCACTGCTGGGTTCGTTGACTGATCAGATTTTGGAAGCACGTGATTTACCCACGAGGTTGTGTCATTAAGGTATGATCCGAATTATTTTTATCCGCTGCGTTAATTTATAATGCTTTATGATTTACATTGGTATCAGAGCCTATATGGGTTTTTTGTGCTTATTTTTTATGCATTAAAATATGTGTATTTTTTTATATAAATATATACACATTATATGCATGAAAATTAATGGAGGAGGAAGATGAAGTGCACGGTTTTTGGCACTTCAACTCTCATTGATTGAGAATGTGATACATTTCATTTTTATGTTCGTTAAATGTTATTTTTAATGCCATAAATGTTTTTATTGTGAAAAATGGAGTCCGGCAGTATAAAAATCGAACCAGAAAACACCCTGGAAGGCGGAGCATGGGCTTCACGCGCCACCTGACGCCGTGGGAGGCTTCCATGCGCCTCCACGCGCTGCCATGCGCTCTCACGCGCCTCCATGCGCGCGCTGTTCCGCACTTTCCACGCGCGTGCCATCCGCGCCACACACGCTCGCCGCGCGCTGAGTCGCGAGCCGAGCCGCGCCGTTTTTCCTCCGCCGGCTTGGCTGCTGATGTAAGGGTCTGTTTGTTTTGTTTTTAAATTCAGAATTACGTTAAATGATCATAATTAATTTGTTATAACTTTGTTTTAAGCGTGGTTAGTACCGTTAGACTCAGAATTATATTTTCTATCTTTTGTAAAATTTTGAAAATTTTATGAAAATAAAAAGTATTTTTCCTGTGATTATAATTCATTATTTATGCTTTAAAATGCTTCTGGTATTGCATAAATTATTTTCTGGGGTTGAATTTTTTATTGTAGACTTCTGAAATGTTTTACTATTTACTGGAGTAATTTTTTTAGTTTATCAGATTCTAGAATTTTTTATTTCTAATTTAATGTGTGTTTATTAGTTATTTAGAATTCCAGAAAATTTCAGAAAAATTCCTGATTAATTTCAGAAGTGATACAGTTTCTGTTATGGCATAATTTGAATATTAAATACAGCATATTATTTTTTTTAGGATTTGTAATATGTTGTGATTAGAATAGCATGAATAATTGTTTTTTTTATTTTAATTCCGTTATTAAATGTAACATAGCATGTATTGATTGTGAATCTACATTATGATGCTATTGTATGGAATTAGAATTTTTTTATCATGATTTTAGACATGCCATAGTCAGTGGGAGGTTATTCGGTTGAGATAAATCTTTGTAGATTAACTCTCGAAAACCAATATTTTGTGCATAAATTAAATTAAATTTTGGATAATTGTCACCTGTGGCGCAAGAGATGATTATGAGCATAGCGGATTTTCGATCTTGCGACTTGTGTAATATTGTCACTATTTAATTTAGATTTTTGTGGCAAAATTATATTATGCTAATCAAATTAATCCCAATGCGAATTTCTCTCTAAATTGACTTAGCTTATGGAAGTTAATTGGTTGACCTAGACTTAGTAAAGATGTTCAAATGTGAACAATGTAATCCCATTCTTTAGATGAGCAAAAGTCTTGGAGACTTTAGGTCAAGTCTTAATTGAGCCAAAGTAAGGAAACATGACTCAAAGTCGCCGTGGTTTTGTTGCCTTGTTTGGCATAATAAAAACTAATGTGTGCGCTATGGTTAGCGGCACGCTACGTAGTTTAGTTGGCGAGTTTTGGAGTTATGAAATTAGTAAGCCATCAATAGATCTGTATATGATCTTGACTATTGAGCTGCGCGGATGGACTTTGTAATTTGACTTGTAAATAATGTTACATCATTGGATGAAGTAACATTCAAGAGTCACGTCATCCAAGAAATGCGAGCTCAAATAAATTAGTCATTAAGTGTAAGACGAGTAGCCAGTATGAGTAGTGTTTTGCTCTCTAACCAATTATTGGGAGTGGATGGAGCAAAATTTTATGCACTACAATAGTGTGCGTTGAAATATCACGTGAAGTTAAAAGATTAGCGCTTAGAAGCTGCAAAATCTATTAACACTATGTGAAAAGATTAGCGCTTCGAAACTGCAAAATCTATTAACACTAAGTGAAAAGATTAGCGCTTAGTGTCTGCAAAATCTATTAGCATTGCCAACTTGTCTAAGTCTGGACACTTACTGTTTCCACACTTGTGTGTGAGACATGAAGAGGGGCTCATTTGTATGATTCCTTAGCTAGGCTAATGTTTTTTAATAACATTTACCACTAAGCGCAAACGTTGTAGAATAGTAATGAAAAGGTCAAGGCCGACAAGGTTGTTATGACTCTAAGAATTTGACGCATCGCTTGTGAGAGCATGGTGTTGAATTAGACTCTTTAGCCTAATTCGCGCTTAAGTTACTTCAGGAGCTGTCATAAATTGATAGCTTATTCTCTCCTTCTTGTGGGTAGTAGAATTAATTGCAAGTAACTATGAAGCGAGAAACAGAGATGGCAAGAGGAGTATCGTCATCTTTCAATTAGATGCAGTAAAGTGTATGGAGAATAAAATTAACTTGAAAGTGTAGGGGATTAGCACTTACTAGTTAAATTTGCGACTTAGGAGCACTTGGTATCTCCATGACATCCTTCTATGATCTAGTGAACATGAATTAGTCATGAGTCATTACCTAGTTAGGTCTAAACCTTTAAACTTGTCTTCAAGAACTCACACATTAAGATGATAGGAATTAGTTTATGACATTGGTCATGAACCGGTGGCTTATTATACTTAATCACATTAATGAGATGATGACACGATGGTTTGAGTAGGCCTTCTCGGGCCAACTCGCTTATGACATCCTGCTCTCATGTGAATGTATAACTTTGTTCGCAATGGTTGCGCACAAGGAAGTAGGAAAGCCGTAGAAGGTCATTTGTATTGGCGCATTTAAGTCCACTATTGTATTGGCGCATTTAGTCCACTATGATATTTGTGACTAGATATGTGTGAGGGTATGATAGCTATGCCTCAATCTCGACACATTTATAGATTACGATGCGTATCTGAGTCAAGACTATTTGATCTCCCATAAGTCAAAAGTTTTTGAGATGATTTTTGACATTGCACATATGAGGTCGAGATCAATTAGATAAGAGCTTTTGTGCTTTTAGTTTTCACCAAGGTGGCGAGTATCTATTTGAGTTATTTTTTTAGAAAGCTCTGTGAAGAGAGATGGATGCTTAGAAAATTGATTATTCCTAATACTCAATAACACAATGGTGTAGTAGAGATAAGAAATTAAGTATTGTTAATGTTAGGTGGATAATGGCGCAAAATGTTTCCCAATTGGAAATTGCACTAGTTTGTTGCCTATATCCCTAACTAAGTGCCCTCCATATCAGATTTTACACTCCATTTTGAGTAATAGGTTAGCGGAGAGCCATCTATGGGCGATCTGTAACCGTTAAGCAGCTTATCTTTATTTTACTTCTCATAAGATTGCGAAGTTAAGACCTAGGGTTCTATAGCGCATTATTGTATGCTGTCTTGTAAACACAAAGGGTCGTGTGGCACATTATTGTATGCGGTCATGCAAACCCTCTGGGTCATGTGCATATAGGTAAGCAGCTTTGTGGTAGTGTAACTAAGTCACATAAAGTTTTATTAGTAAAGGTGACGTGAATAGAGTTTTTGGAACTCTATAAGATAGAGAATTCTAAGCATAGCCTAGTTGAGAATGGAAAGAAATTTTCAATATCCTAGGGACAGTGGGAGCGATGTGCCTACTAATGGATTACTCCATTAGAGAAGAATACTCTACATTCTTAGTTGCATGGTAGCGAATGTGAAAATTTTTCACGTCATCACTAGGTGATTGAGAGGGAAACATTCATGATTGCTCCGCAAGATGATAAAGAGCCTAGGATAATGCCTAAGGCTCTAGTCCCCTATTTTTAGAAAGTGGATCAATGTTGCGCAATTTAAGACAAAGTCTTTGAGGATTAACCATTTTTATAATTTGTTTGACTTTCCATTATGACGCAAAACTGTTATAAAGTTATGTGTAATTTGGATAGTCATTGTTGAGTCATGAGGCTCGCTAGATACCGAAAAGTCGCACTATTGTGGAAAGTGTTGACCATGAGAAGGCTTGGGGAGTGAGGTTATTTTGACTTAGGCTATGATTGACATAAGTTCGGAACATTGATTTGTGGACATTGTGACCCAACTTTCTCGTTAGAGAATTGAATAAGTAGATCCGTAGGGATTTACCTTCTGCTTTTATGGTGAAAAGTTAGGAGCGCAAAAAGGTTGCTAGTTCCAATAAATCTTTTACAGCCTAAAACAGTTATCCAAATAGTGGTTCTTAGATTTTGTCAAGCCATGATAGGCCAACGATGATCGATGAAGACTACTGAGGCATGATCAATAGTCCAAAAGAAGTTTTTCCTTACTTAGTCATTATAAGCCAGGAATTTATAAGGTTGTCGCCACCTAGGGTGGGCAGTCCTCTATTTTAGATATGATGGACATGGGTGATGTAATTTATATGCTCGGGTGTACGATCCTTAGGGATTGCTTTGGGAGAATTCATGTTTTGTCTTTGATGACTTACATAAGGAATATCCTAGAACGATTCTAGATGCAAAATTGCAAACCCATTGACTTACCTATCGGTAAAAGCCAGAGCCTTAGCTATTGAGTGAATCCTCGGATTGTCTTTGGGAGAAACAAATGACCTATATTCCTTGATCTTTTCTTTGTTGTGGGAGCCTAAAGTACGCTATGTGGGCGTATTCGGCATGATAAGTGTTATCTTTGGTAAATGGTCAACTGAGTTGTTTAGACATTGACCTTGCTCATTAGACTGTGGATAAAATGTTTTACTAGTAGTATATTAATTTGCTCCTTGTAAGATTCAATGCGCTAGTTGGGTGCATATGCGCTAGTTGGGCGCATCAAGAATGAACGCAAATTGGTCACCAAAATATCTTTAGAGAGGTTATTGCACAAGAGGTAGTGATCTTAAATCACTTCATGTAAGGCGCACATGGTGGATTCTGTTGTATATACTTATCGCAAGAGGTGCTGATAAGGTCTATGTTTGGAATCTAGAATTGTGATCTTGAATCACTTCGTGTGAGACGCACATAGTGGATTCCGTTGTATATACTTATCGCAAGAGGTGTTGATAAGGCTTATGTTTGGAATCTAGAATTGCGCAAGCTGTGGTCAAATTTTTTTTAATTGATCACTTATTTTGAGATGATGGGATGTTGACACTATTATGGTTTGTGTCATAATGATTAGCAAATGATGATGTCAGCATGCAAGATTGGCTCACTCACATGAGCAATCGCCCTTGGCGCTTGGGAGCGAGCAAGGATGAGACTAGTGGTTTATTTTTATTTGGAGCCAAGAGAGGCTTAAATAATCCACTATATATGTCGCCTTGGTTACACCAAGATGAGGTCATGTTAAGGATCAAACATGGATATTAGTACCCACTTTCCATGTTGTGCCTGTTATGATTAGCCAGATGCGAGATCTCCTTTGGCGCCTAGAAGGCGAGCAAATAGAGAATTCGGGTTAGGCGCTAGAAAGCGACTAGACTTATATCTGTATGATGTATCGAGGATGACGTCACTCTTTTGGAAGAGTTACTCCACCGTAACATGTATTCATACTATATGTGCTTGGCGACTGAGTAATGAGGTGAGAGAATGGATCCCTATTTCCTCACCGTGTGAGTCTTACGTGTCATTATTGATATGACTTTCATTTATGCACCCTTTTGTGACTTTTGACTATGTCATAAGGTAAGGGGTTGATGTTCTGCTACTTTGGTATGTTGCCTGCGGTCATGTATGATTCGGCCTTAAGGGACATCACTGGGAAAGCGGTCAATACTAAACTAAATGGCATGAGGGCAAAGGGAAGATCATCTAGTATTACACCACTGTTGTATATTCACTGCCGGCAACTCACATCGCTCTGTATGAGAAGTGGATTGAGTGTGAATATATTGCAAGAATTGAGAGGGTCAAACATGCTCTTTTGAGGGATTAGAGATGTTTTTTGGACCGGTGTAATTAGATGTGTCTGGGGTATATGAGACACTATTTCTGTTCTTTTTGGGTTGATGTCTCTATGCTGGCTCATTTTGAGTTTCTAGTATAGAGCTCCCACATGCAAGTGTTCTCAGCAGTCGCACGGTGTAGTGGCTAGTATGAGATTGTTTATTTTTTGAGGAGATTGAGATAGAGATGTGGCAGTGTCATGCCAACTCCTGTCTGAGTGGGAGATGTTAGAAATTGGGCGCCCATGTGGCATGACCCTTAGAACCTTTTGAACCTAAACCTTTTGAACCTTATCCATGTAAGTTTGAATTTGAATTCAAACTTATTTGGATAACCATTCAGGATATCTATATCTATCATATCAATAGATATGGATAGATGGATAGATAGATATTGGTTATATATCAGATTATATGGTTAATCTAAAGATATACGTATATCAGATATACGTTCTGTGATTTTTACCCATAACCTTTTTTCCAGACTCTCTCTCTAACTCTCTCCTAGAAAACAACGTCAAGCCATTTTGCACTGTAACTTGTGTGGGTGATACTCATTTTGTAGTATCACTCCACTGCTGGGTTCGTTGACTAATCAGATTTTGGAAGCACATGATTTACCCACGAGGTTGTGTCATTAAGGTATGATCCGAATTATTTTTATCCGCTGCGTTAATTTATAATGCTTTATGATTTACATAAAAGAATTTGAATGAAAGAAGAGAAAGGGAGTGAGGTGTGGGAGACAACCCGTGTGGGTTCGCTTCCCCATGGATGATCACCTAACTTAATATCATACAAATTAATACAGAATATATGGTAATAATACCTCAAAATTTTATAATATAAATTATGAAATGATATAATTTTTCTTACCACAAAATATAACATTTTTATACACCACAAAATATAATATTTTGCTCACTATGAAATATACACATTTTCATTCTTTATAATATATATAATTTTTCACCATATGGTACACACCATAAAATCAACTATCAAATATTTGTTATAACCCCTATATAATAAATAATAACAACTTCCAAGGTGGTTACTACCAATCACATAATTAAAAAGGACCAAACAGTTAAACATGAGTCACTAAATAAACTCAAATTAAATTAAATATAAATCATGGATCTCACCCATAAGTTAAAATCACCCAATTATACACCAAAATAGACCCAACAAATTTATCTCAAATCTTGGTCCAAACACCCAAAACTCAATTTCAAATTCTGCTATAAATTAAACTGAACACCAATCAGTCCGTGAATTTTCATAAAATAAATACTCATCATTTAATTCTGAAATAATTTATCCAACGTGCTAGACTCATATGAGAACAACATATAATCATTTCATAATTTTCTGAGATCGGGAACTGTTTTTAAAAAATACAAAGCCGAACTATTTTCGCACAGAATTTACACAGCAATCAAATTTGAAAATTTGCTCAATTAAATTATGCACTGACTATATATATATATATATATATAATTGAGTCATTACAGTGTGCTAATATCACGTGAGATGGAACAACCCAGTTTAATGGTGGGCCACGCTTTCTTAACTCACTACAGGAAAAATGGGGTATTGCAACGGTTCTTTTATGGCGTTTATGAAAATGCCATTATAAATTAATAAAACACAACGTTTTGAAAAATGTTGTCTCTGACCTCAGTTAAACGGCGTCATATTGGGTCAATTTATTGACCATCCAAACCTCTGTCTCTTTCAACTCAGTCTCTCTCTTTCTTAGTCTCTTCCACAACTTAGTCTCCCTCTCTTCCAAAACCCTAGATTTGAAGCTATCACTATCACTTTCACTTTCATTCTCAAACAAACTCACTCTCTTTCGCTCAATTTCAAACACACACACACACACACACACACTCTCGCTCGCTCGCTGGATTGCAGATTTTGCATTTGATTAGTTTCTCACTCTCACACACCATGGTTTGCACTTAATTGATCTTTGTTGCTCGCAATCGAACTATCTAGTTGTTCTTCATTGATCTTTGTCGCTCGAGGGCTTTGCTCTAGCTGTTCTTCATCGAACTCAAACTTGAACTCAATCTGTTCTTCATCAAATCGCAGATGCAAAATTGATATCATTCTTGAACCAGATCGATCTCTCTTGCTCTTATCTCAGGTACATTTTTCATTCTCTACTTTCTCATTGTCAAATCTGCTGATTAACTTTGAAATTTTTTCATGCTTTAGTTTAAAAAAAAACTACTTTATATAATTCGTGATGATCTTTCTATTCTAGTTCTTTAGATTATTTATGATTTTAGCATTGCAATTTGTTTTGGGGGGGGGGGGAGAGGGGAACTAGTTAATATTCACTTGATCCCTATCTTGAATTGGATGTTGTGTTTCATTGCTTACTCGATGACTTCTCTTCTGAACAGTTATTGGTAATTTTATTCTTCTTTCTTACTCTGTCTCTGTTTGAGAGAACTAATTGATGATGTGTTTGATTACTTACTCAAGTAGTTGATCTCTGTTTCTGAAAGTTGTCTTTAATGTTGTTTTTGAACATAGAAATGATGTGATACATAAAACAAATAACTTGTTACTATTACATTTTAATGACTTAGTTTTAATAATTGTAACTTAGATGGAAAGACCTATTTTGGATGATTCTTCTGTTTAAATCTGAGTGGTCTTATTTTGAAATGAATGTGAAAGTGTTGAAAATAGTATTGATGAATAGAGTAATTTTTATTTTTGCTTTTTGGGTCTGATGAATACAGTAATTTGAGTTAGCCATGAATCAATCTGTCCTAGAATAACCCATTTATAAATTCCCCTGAGTTGTTTTTTGTATTCAATTGCCTAGAACAATTGTTAGTTTGTCATTCGATTATCACTACTGTCATAGTTGTCGAAGCGGAGGGTGTTAGAATATGGATTTATAAAACGATGCAAAACATTTTTAACTGTGACACCAGTTGTTGAAGTGGTATCAAAGACAAGGAGATTGAGGAAAAAATTCTTGAAAAATAAAAAAGGACACCTCTATTGTGGTGGTTGGCTAACATAAGCTCATTAGAGGTGTCCTATTGAAGATGATTGTAGTAAGAAAAATAGGACACCTCTACAGTCATGTAATGTGCTATCAACTACAATCATGAAATTTTTTACTTTGTGATCAATCAGGATAATTTGGTTATTCTTGTAGAATCTTCATTAGAGATACCTAGTCATCTTGATGAAGCTCTATGTCATAATCTATCAAGAGCATTATAGAAACTATTAGTTTCTTCATTAATATGCTTCATGCTATAAATGCTTCTAGTATGCTTGATAGTTCTGATTCAGGTTGCACCATTGAGATGCAAAAATCATGATAGTTGTTAATTTAGCAAGTAATTATTCATGCATGCATAAATAGCCGTAGACCCATCCAAGAATCTTCATTAGAGATACCTAGTCATCTTTGATGAAGCTCTTCTTGGATTGTCCAGTTTGGATAGTTCAGAAGCACAAGTCTATGTTGTAATTAATATTTCTACTGCTTAAATGTAGTCCATCTCATAGAGATTTCATGTAGTAGCTCCTCATGTTCTTTGGGTGCATACTAGACAAGGTGTAGTAGTACACCCAGTCTATGTCAGTACTTGGAGAACCATGGGGAGATGTTGCCGAAATTTCGTTAGAGATGGATAGAGAGGTATGAGCTACTTTTTACAATATAGACTGTGCATTCTTGAATAGGAAAGTAGGATGAACCAACCTATTAGACAAGAGTTAGAGGTGAATGGTGTCATGTCGCATGCATTATAAGGTACTTAATTGAGGTTAAGAATAATTAAAATGAAATGATAATTTGAACTTTGTTGATTTGGCAGTGACATTTGTAGTGTACGAAGAAGTCAGATGGATAAAAGTTGGATAAATCAGCATAGGTTGCACCCAGAATATATAGAAGGGGTTAAGGAATTTGTTAAACTTGCATGCCAAAATAATCCTCTATCAAATGAAGTCACATGCCTATGTAAACAGTGTTGGGATGTCAAACTAGTAAAGAAAGACCTTTTAGGGGAACATTTAATGGCCAATGGGTTTCTTCCAAGCTACACTAGATGAATTTTTCACAGGGAAGATTTATCGGCGTTTATGCCATTGAATGAGAATATCAGGGATTTGAATGGTGGTGATGAAGTCAATGAAATGATATATTAGGGGTTTGGACTTCATCCAACAAGCTTAGTCCATCTTGCTAGTAATAAGACAGGAAGTTCTAACATCGAACTAGGCCCGGATAAGAAAATTGAAAGATTTTTCAGTTTATTGAAGGAGGTCGAAAGAGAGTTGTATCCAGAGTGTCACAAGTTTTCAACACTCTCATTTGTTGTTCGATTATTTCATATCAAGTGCCTTAGTGGATGGAGCGGCAAGTCTTTCATAATGTTGCTTAAGCTTTTCAAGGATGCATTCTCAAAAGGTGAAACTTTGCCAAAGTCGTTCTATGAAACAAGGGTACTCCTTAGGAAATTGGGCCTCGATTATCATAAGGTACATGCATGCCCAAAAGATTGCTCACTGTATTGGAAGGAGACAGCTAGTAGGGATGATTACATAGTGTGTCAGACGCCTAGATACAAACAGTTTGAGGGTGAGAAGAATGATTATAAAAAGAAGCAACAAAGAATTTCCCAGAAGATTGTGAGATACTTTCCTTTAATTCCAAGGCTTCAAATATTGTTCATGTCATCCAAAACTGCTTCATTAATGAGATGGCATGCAGAGGGCTGAATTGATGACAACAAAATGAGACATCCTGCTGACTCTCCTATCTAGAAAAATTTTCATACTTTGTATTCCAAGTTTGCGAATGAGCCTCGCAATGTCAGACTAGGTTTAGCAGCGAATGGATTTAATCCATTCAAGGCAATGAATCTTGCTCATAGTAGTTGGCCAATTATTGTGATGCCTTATAATTTGCCACAATGGTTGTGCATGAAGCAACCTCATATGATGATAATATTTCTCATTGATGGTCCTTCTTCACCTGGCAATAACATTGATGTCTACTTGTGCTTGTTAGTGGATGAACTAAATGAATTGTAGAAAAATGGTGTTCAGACATATGATGCTGAAACTAATCAAATGTTCCGAATGCACGTGGTCTTATTGTGGACAATAAATGATTTTCCTGCATATGCAAATTTGACTGGATGGAGCACGAAAGGCACTTTAGGTTGTCCTTGTTGTAACATACGTACTTGACATCGGTATTTGAAGAATGGAAGAAAAATTTGTTACATGGGGCATTGCCGTTGGTTGAATGCGAGTCACAAATTTCGTAAAGGTGGTGCATCTTTTGATGGAACTTCTGAATTTGAACCATGTCCGACTCGGTTATCAGGGGCTAATGTATTACAACAGCTAGGGCCTAAGCATCAACAAACTAGCAGATGAAAAAGAACCAGGAAAGGAAAGGAAAAAGAGGACAACGAGGAGGATCATAATTGGAGGAAGAAGAGTATTTTCTTTGAGGTTCCATATTGGGAGCATAATTTGATTCACCACAATCTTGATGTTATGCACATTGAGAAGAACATGTGTGATAATGTATTGTGGACGATATTAAATGTTGATAGGAAAAGAAAGGACAATTTAAATGCTCGTCGAAACTTGCAAGATATGAGAATTTGAAAGGCACTACATCCTAAAAAAGGGGTTGGGAACAGGTATTATTTGCCGCCTGCATGTTTCTCTATGAATAATAGAGAGAGAGGTTTGTTTTGTACACTCCTGAAGAATATCAAAGTTCCAGATGGGTATGCATCTAATATTTCTCGTCGTGTTAACCTCAAACAACATAGCATATCTGGACTGAAAAGTCATGACAACCATATATTGATGCAACAAATACTTCAAATAGCAGTGAGAAATTTGTTACCGAAGAAAGTAGTTGAACCATTGATTGAGTTAAGCAATTTATTCAAGCAGTTGTGCTCCAAAACTCTAGAGCCAGATAGGTTACATCACCTTCAATCCCAAATTGCTCTTACACTTTGCCATCTTGAGAGAATTTTTCCTCCATTCTTTTTCGATATAATGGAGCACTTGCCCATTCACCTAGTAGAGGAGGCCAAGATTGCCGGTCTAGTGCAATATCACTGGATGTACTTTATAGAAAGTTGTGCAATTCTACTCCAATTTACATTTGTATTCATTTGTTTGTTTATAATTGAAAGTCATGTGTGCATTTGTTTGTTTATAGGTATCTTATGACACTTAAGTCATATATGTGTAATCAAAGTCATCCAAAAGGTTCAATTATAGAGGGATACTTAGTTGAAGAGTGTATGACCTTTTGCTTAATGTAACGCCCCAAATTTCTAGCCCAAATGATAATACAACAATCATGGCTCTTTCAAGGGAAACAGAATATAAATCTCCAAACTTACATTACATGATACAATAGTTCTTCATGCAACAATACATTAATCCAATAACAAGTAAATAAACAAATAAATATCCCCAAGGGTTTACAAGTTTCCAAGGCTTGAGCCTGGTTACACAAAACAGTTATTCAAACTAACACACATATAACCCTGGCTTACACACAGAGTCACAACATAATGAGAGTCTCGTACTCTCAACACACATTTTCTCGCCTTTAGTTAGGCGGCATCACCATATCTTTTCCTACACAAAAATCCCATAGGGTGAACATAAAGCCCAGTAGGAAATCCTTAACAAATTATATACATTTTATACAAGTCTCAAGAGATGAAATGCACATGCCATGTTATGCCCCTTTTTGATGATAAATCACATTTTCATCTTTTGAAAACCATCATGCTCAATGATGTCATGCAATTTCAATTGTTCAAAACTTAACAATTTATTTCAAGAGCGGTAAAGATGACTCTGGTAATCTCTAGGTCAGTGTCTGCAAGTAGACTATACAAGTACTACAAATTTGTCATTTTTACCGGTATTAACCGGAAGGCTCGACACCTATCCGCACGGGTTTTTAGTCTTTCACCCCGGACTCTCAGGCCAACTTATTCAATATCATCTACACCACTTATCAAAACTTAACAATGTATTTACCCTAAAACCATTCCATGAAAACATGTTTCTCAACATTCTTTTCTCAATGCAAGTTTTCAAATCAACTTTCAAAGCTTAATATAATCAAATGAATTGATATGCCAATAACACAAGATGAATATAAATACTTTTATTCCAATTCATCATCCAAGGAATAACACAATTCCCTCTTCTCAAGTATCCTCAACAACTAGTCATTTCAAGACTATTTCAACGTTTTGAACAATAATTTCCAAAATGAACAATAATTCTCATATTCCCCGAAATTCATCATTTATATAAATATAAATAAGAAATTTTCCAAACATCCATTTATTTGACACACAAAATAAATATAACAATATCATTCATGGATTTTCAGTCTCTTAAAAAAAAATCCCCAAATTCTAGGTTTTCTCACCAAAACTATACAACTCAAATCTTTTGAAAGAAAACCTTCCAAAATCATCTTTTCTTCAATTAACGAAGATCAAAAACCCATAAGATCATTTTAAAAGAACAAGAGACAAACCCACTTTCAAAATCGCTCAACTTCTTAAATTAACAATCAATTTTCAAAGCTATCGAAAGATGATTTCAAAAATCATATAGATCTTGCAAAATCATATATATAACTCTAAGAAAATCCCTACCTCAAGTTTGAAGAAGAAATGAGATGAAACCCCCAAAATCAATGGTGTCAAAACTCGATCTTCACCGCACACAATGAAGCTCTCGAGAAGTTATCCAACTTTGATGAAGAACTTATGGTAGAACTCTAATGAATCTTGAGAAATCAAGGTTTTGATCCAATTTGGCGTAGAGAAATGTAGAGAGAAGGGAGAGGAAATGTTTTTAGAGGGAGAGAGATATACAAAAGTGATCTGAAATATCAGATTCACGAACTGATATAACATGGTGCGCGCAAGTGTGGAAAGCCCCGCTGGAGCGTCGAATACACCTTCCCAGTACTTTTGCAAACAGGTCAAACTTCTGGAACCAAACATTCTCTGCTCGAGTGCATAAACAGCCGCTTGAGCGGACAAGCAACTTTGAATATATTTCGTATTTTTGCTTCAGGACGTTGCCCCTCGACCCAGCCAAGGCGCTGCCCTCGGACCCGCCAAGGGGCGCTACCACCTAGACCCCCGTGAGCTGATCGGGCAGCTCGATCCCCGACTTGCCCAATCGAAGTGGCAAAACATGAAAGAAGGATCGAAACCGGGATCGCTACACTCAAGATACTTGGATGATGTCGAATCAAAATTGAATCGACCAATAAGGAATTACGATGTTAGCGACAATCCTGGGATATTACCGGGTCATACTTTAGGAAAAAGAAAAGGGTTTGCACTTGATAACACATCATGGGTACAAGCTCATCGTTATGTGTTATTTAACACTGTTGTGGTTGTCCCATATCGAGAGTAAGATACACATCTTTGTTCCAAAATTTTATTGATATCATTAATAAGTATCTTGCATTTTATAAGTACTTTAAATGTGTAGGGAGCATCGTGATTTTATTAAGAGGTCACATCGTCGTCTCAAAGATTTTGATGTGGATCGCCGTCACAATGATGAGTTTCCCAGATGGTTCAATTCTCATGTAAGTACTAATAACTTACATGTTTCCAATTTTTAATTCTCATGTTTTCAATTTTTAATTCTCTGTCAGTCAATGTTTAATTTTGTTAACTTTTTAAAAATAGGTTGAAGAGTTTCTAGCTATTGAAAATGTTGTGTTGTCATATGAGATTAAAATTTTTGGCATTGGGACCTAGTAAAAAGGCCACAAGATTCAGTGGGTATATAATTAATGATACTAGATAGCATATGAGGAGTTGTGAGTGGAGAAGAAAGACTCAAAATAGTGGGGTTATGGTGAAAGCAAATACTTGTAACTATGCAAGTACTAGAGACATACGTAGAAACTCGGAGTTTGTAATAGAATTGTTTACTACGTTAACTGATTTGGAACACCGAACACATTTGAAACCATCGAACAAAACATTAATTGATTAGGTAGTTTCAAATGTTTTTCATTGAAGATGAATACATGGGTTTAGAATGGTGATGAAGAAGAATACGATTAGAGTTTAGATTGGTAAGGAATATGTATAGATAGGAATTGAGGTGTGTGTATAATATTATAGAACGTCATTCTAATTGTTTTCATTTGGTGGGTGAGTGTTCCATTAAAAGTTGTTATTTAATGCACTTCAGAGTATAATTGTAATAAAAAAAAAAATTGAGAATTAAGAGGTCTAAAAAATTAAGTACTAATAGCAGCACTCTTTGTTTTTCCAATGGAATGGGCGTGACATGACTTCTCTTTGCAGAATATCATCACTACTTTTTTTTTTTTTTTAGAGAGACACAGGGTACTTTGGTAAATTTACTACCTCCGTTAACTGGTTATTTGACAGGGGATATTTTGTAATTTTTGAAAACATAGTGGTATTTTATATTTTGCTTGAATCTTAAGGGGGTGTTGGTAATTTGTCCTAAAATGTAAGAAGACCACTCCCAAATTTGTCCATGACTATCTATATGTCTAACTATCTATGCGATTAAATGGACCTTAAATGATGCGTCAATACTTTACTAGTTTCATGCGAACGGTAAAGGTCAATCAAAACTTAGTATTGTAAATCAAATGTCACTGTAAATCTTTACACTATGTGTTTCTAAATTTAATAAATTAAAAAATTAAAATGTTAAAAAATTAAAAAATCATGTAAAAAAGTTAAAAATTAATTTTCATTCTTTTTACTTTTTGCACATTTTTTTATGAAAGGTAAAAAATTCAGTCCTACATATTTCAAGTATTTTGTCAAAAAATTAAATAATCACAAAAGAACATCACTTTTTATATAAACCTAACTATCTAGCAAATCAAGACCAACAAGGACATGGCATGAACTTGCCAGTTTCATGCAAAATCTAAATGTCACTTTCAAACTTATCATTGTAAAACAAATATGTGACTATCAAACTTTTTATTTCTAACTATTTAGCTAAATAAATGGACCAAAAAGGACGGGGCAAAACCTTACTAGTTTCATGTAAAATGTAAGAAGGTCACTCTCAAACTTATCAATGACTATCTATCCTTTTATGTCTAACTATCTATGTAATTAAATGGACCATAGACGATGCAGCAATATCTTACTAGTTTCATGCAAATTGTAAATATCAATCTAAACTCAGTAATGTAAATCAAATGTCATTATGAATCTTTACATTTAGTCTATATTTGAAAATTGGCTAAATTAATTAAAAAAGATTAAAAAGTCATACAAAAAAGTAAAAAATTATTTCCATTCTTTCTATTTTGTACACAAATTAGTCATAAAAACTCAAAAAGTCATTCTTAAATATGTCAATTTTTTTCATTTTATATTTTTAGTTACAAAACTAAAAAAACATTAAAAAATATTCTCTAAAACATTAGCTTTAAAGCAATAAATTTGATTAAGGTTATAATAACATTTGATTTAAAGGAATAAATTTGACTAAGATTATAATAACATTAGTCATAAGTTAACACCACCCACGATATAAAGTTACTATAGAAAAAATCAAAATGATCGTAGTGGCACTACAAGAAATAACACCTTTGCTGACCAAAAAATTGGTCGCTAAAAGCTCATTTTTAGTCGGCAAAAGTTATCCGCGACCAATTTTTTTGGTCGCTACTTTGGTCGCCAATTGAGGGTCAGCAAAAGTAATTCGCGACCAAAATTTTTGTTGGTTGGGAAAAGTTGGATTTGCCGACTAAATTTTTGGTCGCTAAATATATCATTACTACGACTAATCCATTTTGTCGGTAAAACACTTTGGTCGCGAAAAGTGATATTTTCCCGACCAAATATCTTAGTCACCAATTGTCACATTCCACGACCAAAAAGTTAGTCGTCAATTATCACATTCCACGACTAAAAAATTTGGTCGCCAATTATGACATTCCATGACTAAAAAGTTAGGTCGCAATTGTGACGTTTCACAACCAAAACTTTTGGTCGCCAATTGTGACATTTGACGACCTCTTAGTTTGGTCACCAATTGTCACATTCTATGACCAAAAAGTTTGGTCGCCAAAAGGAATGTTTGTGCCAACATGCAACAAAATAAACCTATAATTCATAATAATCTATCCAATCCATTCAATACAATCTGTAATTTACAATAATCAATCAAACCAACAATTCACTTGAATCATGAACATTCCACAAAATATATAAATCATCAAATTCTGAAACTGTTTGTTAGGTTTTTTTCTTGACAATCCCATTTGAACAACACTCCTTTCAGTTGTACTTATTTTTGCACTTTTTATTTCAGTGAGGCTATGAGTGTTTAGATGTGAATCCAACCCGAATTGTGCCTTGCAGAGAAGTTTGTGATATTAATACTTTCAAGATTGCCACTTCGCTGATTATGACGGGGATCGAGCTGCCCGATCAGCTCGCGGGGGTCCAGGGGGCAACGCCCCTTGGCAGGTCTGGGGTAGCGCCCAGGCGGGGTTGAGGGGCAGCGCCCCCGAAGCAAAATGCAAAAGCAAAATGCAAAATTGCATTCAAAGTTGCATGTCTGCCCTTGCTCGCTCGAGCGAAGGAGTTCTCGCTCAAGCGAAGGCTGCGTCCATATAAAAACCTAAAAGAGATGATTTTACGCTCGAGCGCAGGTTGTTTAGCTCGAGCGAGGCCACTTATGGAAAACACGCGTTTTTGGTTCCTCGCTCGAGCGAGAGAGTCTTCGCTCGAGCGAGCATCGCGATTCAGATTTCTATAAGTACGTGTTTCTGTCAGATTTTAGGATTACTTCTCTAGATCTTCTTCTTGGGTTCTAGGGTTTATATCTGGGGATATTTTGCTAGTTTTCTTTGATGTTTTGATTGAGTATTCAACTCATAGTTTAAAGAGTTTACATCAAAGGATTGTTTGTTTGTTCTACACAAAAAAGAGAGTTGTTCTTTGGTGGATTCTAAAGAATTCGAGCCTCAAGCTTTGGTGGATTCTGGAGTGGCTCATCGTCAAGACAGTTCCGAGGTGAAGACGGGTTAGAAGAGGCACATAGGGGTTGGTTCAATTTGGGATGCGGATTCGCTAGGTAATTGAGATTATACCTGTGTAATTCCTTTATATCTTCTTAGTGGATTGTTTTGTGGCTGTTGCTCGTGATTTTTTTTTATCACAATTGGTGGTGTCCAATTGTGGTTTTTTCATGTAAAATCGTTGTGTCGATTTGTCTTGATTGTTTGATTGGGATTGTTGTTTACTGCTTAAAATTGATACATAATCACAAATTAACATCTAGGGGATGTCTAGATTTTTCAATGTTTAATTAAAGTCAACCACTATTATAAGTTTTCATCCACAAGTAATTCCAAACTACATATTCCTTCAATTTAAAATCCACTTGTAATCTTATATAATCATCCAATTCACAGCCATCTAGCATTAAAATTTAAAACATATTCTTTAATGCTGTGTTTGGTTGGGGGATTTGAGGAGCGATTTGGAAAGGGAAATGGAAAAGGTAGGTGAAATGTGAATAAAACATACCCATATTTCACCTAGTTTCACACACCTTTTCCCTTTTCTTTTCCAAATCCTTCTCCAAATCCCCCAACCAAACACAGCGTAAGTGAAGAGTAGAACTCCCTTTGCATAGTATTAATAGCTTTCATTGATTGAGCAGAAAGAAAATTCTTCCAGCAGTATTCATATCCAGCTTCGCCTCTTTCGGCTTCTTTCCAGCCCTCATAAGCTCGGACAAGAGCAAAGTGATCACTGTAATCACGTGAAAATTGTGCTTTTGATGCTTCTGCTAGCTACAAAGAGAAAGACACACAAATCAATTAGTAAAACAGATAAGATAAGATACTCAAATTTCCAGCAAAAGCTATCTATTAGTGAAATCACAATGCCTTGTTACACGCCATTTTGAATAATCTAAATAGGAGTTACACGACGAAATGGCCAATGTTTAGAACCATTGCTAGCATCCTTTGTGAAGACTGCAAAGTGGCCCATTTAGCCACAATAACCACCAACCAGCAGCTAAATAGCCAATAGAGGTTTTCATTTTGCAGATTTAGATAGGGAATTAAAAACTAATTGAACAAACTATATACCATATGCTCAACAACTTCCTAAGAAAATAAAAGAAAAAAGAAAAGGGTAAAAAGGATAATCTTGAGTTTTATCTTGTAATTGGTTTTCAGAAAACTAAAATTCTACTGCACAAAGTTGTAGTAAGCACAGTTGCAGGAATACTTGTAACTCAAGTACTTGTACTACATAATTCAAAAATGAAGAAGATACAAAGATACAAAATTCTTTCTTTCTATTCTCTCTCACTACAAGAAATGTGTGATTTAACGGCGTTTTGTTAAAGGTCACGTTTTTTAATATTTAACGACGTTTTATAAACGTTGCATTTTGGTTTAAATAAAACGGTACCATTTAGCTGATAGAAGACGTTTAAAAGCGCCTTAAAATGTTATCCCTTTCTCACGTGCTCCCTCCCTCTTCAAACCCTCATTCTAAATCTGAGAAACCCATCTTCTCACTCTCACTCTTTCAAATCTGAGAAACACAAATGTATGAATCTCGCTCGCTCACTCTCTTTAAACCCTTAAAGTGATTTCAATTTCGAAGTTCAGTGATCCAATCTCAGACTGATTTCGATTTCGTAGAGCAAAATCGATTTCGTAGAGCAGAATCGATTTCAATTTCAATTTGGAAGATACAATTCAACCTTCTTCAGCTAGGTGATTTCGATTTCGAAGCTCTCTCTCTCTCTCTCTCTCTCTCTCTCTCTCGATTTCGAAGCTCCACCACCACCACCACCATCACCATCTGCATCGTCTACTAAGGTGAGCACTACTGTCTACAATCTCGATTTTGATGTTGAAGTTATCTCTCTTTCTCTCAAGATCTTCATTACGTTGATTCTTCTCCTAGGGTTTACAATCTTGAACCTCCTCTTAGGGTTTGGATCAACTCTCCTCTTGCCTGACTTGCCTCGTGCTATTTCAGGCTGTAAATTCGCTCTCTGATCTTGAAGTTCATATTTAATTATAAATTTGTTGTGGGAGATTTCAATTTGAATCCATGTGTTCATTTGATTTGAATTTGAATATGAATTTATAATTGTCAAATCTTGAAATTCAATCTGTGATGCTATGATATTGAACTTGAGTGATTGCTTCCTCATGAATTTACTTGAGTTATTGTGTACTTATCATCTCTAAGTTTATATTGCAAGGCTTCTCTATTTTAGTATTCTGTTCCATGTTGTTGTCCTTCTCCGATATTAAAAAACCTGAGTGAGTCCAACCATGCTTAGTGGTTGTGCTAAGACTGATTTGAGGGTTCTATTACTTGTTCATTTGAAAAAATTATGATGTGATTTTTCACAACACTGCCATGTATCATGCATGTGATTCCTGTAGATATTGTATTTGGGTAAGAAAATTAAATTAATAGATAGATAAAACACAAGTTTGATATATACTCTAGTTATTGTAATTTGTTTCTCGGTGCCAATTTAATCTCCTATGTTCTAATACATCAATTTTCCCTTTGATGTTTCTTAAAATTGTATCAATTTTTAGTTTAATTGATAAGTCTATTTTAGAAACAAGACTCATACTGCAATTAAGGGGTAAACTCTCTCTAAGTTTGGTGTTCCAGGTTACATGTTATCTCATTTTTTTCCCTTCATTTTTGCTTCTTGAGTTTGTTAAATCTGAGATGTTGTATATAATCTTATTGTTATGATTGATAGATAAACTATATGTAAGTGGGTACAATCAAACTTTGATTTCATGTCTAACTCCACTGTCACTACAAGAAAACTTTGATAAATAATTTCAAGTATTTTATGCATTAATCTCTTGCACTTGATTTTAGAAAAAATGGGACAGTGGTAGTATATATTTGTCAATCTATTGAGTGATCAGTAGTTATTTATTTTGTTTAGATATTTAATTTTGCATAATTTCAGCTTTGATCTTGGTGTTTGGGTCCAGCTCCTATTGTATTTGTTTGAACCATCATTCAACTACATCAAACTCTTTGGTATACAAAACAGTGTTATTCCTTTGGTATATAAAATTAAAGAAGAAATGAATTTTATCTTGAATTTGTTAAATTGAGTTGAGATGCAAAATTATTGGTAAATTGCCACACGATCTAGTCTCTTTCACAAGAATTGTCTATTATCTTGGAAGATTAGTTTATTTCTTGTTAATTGTGGTGACTCAGTACACCATTTGTTCTTACTTATTCATACAATCCTAAGAGAATATGGTTTTGGTTTTGAAGTTCAGCCTCCTCTTAGCTATATGTAATTTAGCAAATTTATGTTGGACTTCTCTTTTAGTCCTATATTATAGCTCATTTTATGGCTTAAAAAGACATAGAAAAGGAGGGAGTATAAGAAGTATCAGTGGGGTGTATTTTAACCAAATGCATATCAGAGAATAAGTATGGTACAGGATACTTGACAACTGTTAAGTTGGTTCAGAGAGCATTCATTTTCACATCATGTTTTTTAGGTCCTAGCTGAAGTTAAGCCACACAAAAGCAGACAAGAGGTTCCATATATGTGCATGGTCAATGGGGTATTAGTGAAGATGGCGTTTTAAAAGTTGTTTCAAGTCACATCTCTTGCTTTACATTTGGGAAATTAACTAAAAATTAATCAAAACTATTCCATTACAATGCCATGATTTAAAAGCTCTGTTAACTTCTTTCACAACTTGTTTTTTATTACTATATATGCATCTGTGCTATTTTCAAATAAATAGCAACTTGTTTCACAACTTGTTTTTTCAAATAAATTTGTGTTAAATTGAGACAAAAGATTTCATCTCATTGTTCATTTAAGGCATGTAACTGCTATCAATGACAGTGACAGTGTAATGCCATGTACTTACTATTTGTCTTTTGGTTGGATGATCAATGTAAGAATTTCATAATTGTTTTCACAATCAGTGATAGTGTATTTGTTCTTGTTCTTGAACTAGGACAGCCTATGTTCATAGAAAATGAGTGTTTGCTGTTAATATACTTTTGTGGTGGTTACATGCCAATTCCATATACAATTTATACAAGAAATCATTTGATTTTTTTTTTCCAATTTCAAGGAAGCTGTGAGTTGTCAGTATTGCAAAGTTAAATTCCTTTTTGGTTTATGCTCTTAGGGATATTTTTTTTTTTCCGTTGGTTTATGCTCTCGGATTTGGATTACCTTTATCATACTATGGATTTTTTGCATCTAGTCTGTTGGGGCACCATATTCTTGTGATATCAGCTATGAACCATTTCTTGGGCCTGAGGTTTGTTCCTATTTTCTTTTCAATTTTTGCTTCTTTTGAACATCACAATGTATGTTAGTGAAATGATGACTCCAACACATCTCCGAATCTGATAAACGTATTTTGGTTTGATTTGAAAGTCATGATAAAAGTACTATATGGTTTTATTCTTGTTTTATTTTTAGAGATGGTTCTTTTTTTTTTTTTTAAAAAAAAAACAAATTGTAATTCCATTTATTGGTAGCCTAGTGTAACCAGCCCGCGGGGGACCTCGCTACAGCTCGGACTCGATTTGTGTTCACGGTTCTAAGTCTGAACCAAAGAGTCCAAATCCGGCAAATCGTTTTGAGAAAAATAGATTTTTTTGAAAGAAGTGCCAAACATGGACTGCTTTGCCAGATACAGAGTCGCTACCTAAATATTTTTTAATGGGAAATTTAGGAAACCCTGACTCGGTGCCAAAGGCCACGTGTCCGTCATCACCAAAGTTGTCTCGGCTCGGGAACTTGGGTACGATTGGGGAAGGTCACTTCGTGAGCACCCCCGCTCGCCCGATCAAAGATCGGCCTCTACTAACCATGATATCTATTTTTGAAAACATTGTGAGTTCTTATTCCAGTTATTAGCCTAGGTTATTATGTGATGCGCACAGCATATAAGTATAGACTGGGTCGCCCGAATTGGAACAAAACATTTCATGTTTGCTTATTTGAAAGATGGTTTGCTACTCGCAAGTAGGCTTAAAATACAGATTTTGCCACTCTCAGGTGGGCTTAGTAAAGATGGTTTTGCCACTATCTAGTGGGCTTAAAACAAATAGTTGATGATTTATTCCAATTCAGATAACTCAACCTTCACCCATAGGCATTCAGGCAGTTATATCACATAAGCAATTAGCCTCATGGTAAGCATGCTATTCATGGCAGTCACTCACACGCATGCGAGGATGCTAAAGCATAAAACTTACCGAGTACTCCAAGCAAAAATAGAAACTCATTAGAAATCATGCATGAATCCTAAGCATACAGAAATGCCTAATGTAACACATGCAAAATGCAACTATAGCAGGCTCGGCTATTCTAAGATGGCATATGGAATGCTACAGCTAACATGTTTTCAATTTGGAATTGAAAGTACAATGCAGTTAGTATGATGCGCCGAGCCCGGTGTATGCAATACAGATGAATGATGCAAACATGCCGTCATACTGTATGCTAATTGAAATATGCCCTAATCTAACCATCATAAGCAGGTAAATAAAAGGGAGAAAGACGTGGGGTTGGAAGACATACATCACACACATGCACACTTATTACAGTTGTGCCCTCGCGCAGAGGGTCCGAATAAATAATACAGTCCCGAATGAAAGAATATTACAGTCCAAATATTACAGTCCGAATAATATACAAATTCCTAATTAATTAACAAATTAACTAAGAAAATAAATAAACTGGCATGCAAGCCAGGGACTGCCTTGCTTCTGATGGATGATGCATGTCCGGGTTGTCTTGCGCGGAAATCCACTGGGATGCCCCAATTAGCCTCTGTTTAGCAGTTATTCTTGAAAAGCGTCCCAAGTCCCGAAAAGTTGCTGATTCTTCATTTTGCTGCAACAGAGAGCAGGAAAGGGGCATAGCAATGTATTTTCACAAATATATGCATGCCTCGATCCTCGTGCCACCAATCACGCATACCGAGGCATGATGACCGAGGAGTCGAAATGCACAATTCAATATAGGATGAATGCACATGAAAACACAACTAAAACCTAACTCCATCATGGATAATCCGGAGTGTCGGTGACTAGGGAATTGAGACGCATTCCGTCACTCGGAGTACGAAATGCACCTCGTTTCCCGTGCCCGGGCTAACTCCTATCCCGGATACGATGCGATATGCATGACATGCATGAAATGCAACTAAGATACAATCCTAACATACACAATGTTATGGAATGACATGCCTCGAAATACGTGCACACGGGCACACAAACCGAGAAAATGACAGAATGCGATCTAAGATACAACCTAGTATGCACTATGCTGTAAAAATGAGATGCCTCGAAATGCGTGCACACGGGCACGCAAATCGAGAAAATGACATACGCAATGCAAATGACATGGAAATATGATATGGGCTTACACTAACATGAGAGAGCCTCAACCACACTCACATAAGAGGCCGATGGGTGAAAATGAAGCGCCTCGAAATGCGTGCACACGGGCACGCAAACCGAGGCAATGCATAGAGCAATGCAATGGCATGGAAATGGCATATAGAATGCAACATGGACTTACACTAACATGAGAGAGCCTCAGCCACACTCACATAAGAGGCCGATGGGTAAAAATGAAGCGCCTCGAAATGCGTGCACACGGGCGCGCAAACCGAGGCAATGCATAGAGCAATGCAATGGCATGGAAATGGCATACAGAATGCAACATGGACTTATACTAACATGAGAGAGCCTCAGCCACACTCACATAGGATGCCGATAGATGAAAATGAAGTGCCTCGAAATGCGTGCACACGGGCACGCAAACCGAGGCAATGCATACGCAATGCAATAACATGGAAATGTGATATGAAATGCACCATGGACTTATACTAACATGAGAGAGCCTCAGCCACACTCACATAAGAGGCCGATAGATGAAAATGAGGTGCCTCAAAATGCGTGCACACGGACACGCAAACCGAGGCAATGGCATACGCAATGCAAATAACATGGAAATGTGATATGAAATGCACCATGGACTTATACTAACATGAGAGAGCCTCAGCCACACTCACATAAGAGGCCGATGGATGAAAATGAAGTGCCTCGAAATGCGTGCACACGGGCACGCAAACCGAGGCAATGGCATATGCAATGTAATGGCATGGAAATGACATATAGAATGCAACATGGACTTATACTAACATGAGAGAGCCTCAGCCACACTCACATAAGAGGCCGATGGATGAAAATGAAGTGCCTCGAAATGTGTGCACACGGGCACGCAAACCGAGGCAATGCAAAAATGCGAACTATGGGATGGGAAATGGTATGCAAGCATGGTAATAGAATTTAAGCACTGAAATGTGGGGGAAAACAGCCCCGAAATGAGGCGAAAACACACCCGATGCGAGGAATGGTCTCGAAACATGAATTTTGGGACCCGAAATGGCCTATGGCTATACCAAACATGCACAATATGGATATGCAATGAATAGACAGTAGCAAGGCAGCCCCAAAATTAGCATTTTACCAGCACAAAACATGGCCAAACAGCAAGCAAAGATAGGGCAACAATGGCATGCAAAAATGGTCTTAAACATGAGATTGTGAAGCAACTCATAGCTGCTAATTCCAAACAGGTTAGGGCCCTTCAACAACATTGAATAGGGGCCAAAAATAAGCATATTTCCAGAACTGTAAAAACCTTAAAAACAATCATAGACAAGGCTAAGTTCTTATGCAAGAAAAAGGGCCAAAAGGTGGCCAAAGAGGCAAGTGGTATATGCAATGCCCAAACTGAAAAATTCCCTTCTACAACATTGAAGAGGGACCAAAAATAAGCATATTTCCAGAACTGTAAAAACCCAAAAACAGAATAAAAACATGCTATAAATGCAATGCAAAATGAGGCTCAAAAAGAGGCTATAACATGAAGTATACAAAATATTCCACAAATGGCCAAAGACCCTTAATGAAACATGTTAAGAAGGTCAAAATAAGGCCATATCTAGGCTTGTAAATCGTCCAAAAACAGAAGCATGATAGGCTGCCAAAGCATGCAAAAATGGGGACCAAAAGAGAGATATAACATGAAGTGACATATGGAGGTCCCAAACAGTGATGATCCCTTCTTCAATGTTGAAGAGGGGCTCAAAATAAGCCTATTCACAGAACTATAAAACGCCCAAAAATGGAAGCATAATGGGTTGCCAAAGCATGCAAGAAAATTGACATTTAAGGGGATATTGAAGCAAGTGCAATATGGGGGCCTCAAACAGGGTTGAGCCCTTAATGAAACAAGAAAATGAGCTCAAAAAAATGACCTTTTCAGTTTTGGTCGGAGCTCAAATCAATAATCATGTATGGCTTAGAGATGGTGCAAAAATGGGCTAGAAAAGAGGGAAATTGGACTTACCTTTGAAGACCAACACTTTTGTTGCTTCTTGGACCAGATTTGGTGACTCTAAGCTGCTGGAATTCTTCCCCTTGCTGCTGGAATGGAAAGGTGGTGGTAGAGCTTGAAGATGATGAAGGAATGGAGCCCAAAACTTGAAGGAAATGGGGTCCTATGTATGTATATGCTCCAAGCAACTCTTGTAACCCTTTCTCTAGAGTTGGGAGGCTCTCTATATGGATAAGAGATGAAGAGAAGAGTCTAGCCAAAGTGGAGGGAAAATGAGGCCTTTTTTCCCTCCAAAAGGGTCCTCCGGATGTAGATATTTTTGGGGGAAAACCAAGGCACAGCTGGAATGTACTCAACCTGAAGAAGCAGGCCGGCCTGACATTTTGGCTGCAGGTGGCCGGCCGGCCACTTCCCCTAGCCGGCCGGCTAGGTCAAAGGAAAAAAGTGGCCGGCCCTCCAGAAAAAGTGGCCGGCCACCCCCTAGGATGAAGCCCCAGAAGTTAGCTTTCCAATGGCGCAAACCTTGCATTAAAATTCCTCCTGTAGAAAAAGTTATGCCCTTTTCCGTGAAGCCGCGCAGATTCGGTCCAAGCGGACTTCAACCAACCACATCTCTCCCCCCCGGACTTGGACTTGGGATATTCTTGAGTGCAAAATGAAGCCCTGGAAGTAAGCTTTCCAATGGTGGTGGCCTCATATCTTAATTCCTCTTGTGCAAAGAGTTACGCCCGTTTCGGTGAAGCCGCGCAGCTTTTTCTCCTTCCCGGATTCATGCTGAACCACTTTTGACCAAAAAGAAGTTGGATTTTCAGAAAAATTGCTGGCCTACCACCCTCCTACAAGCTTTCTAACAGTGAAAATAAGGTCTCCACCAAAAATGAGCCCAAACCGATGCAAAATGAAGGTTCGGGGGCCAAAACGCGCAGCCCGAGGCCTCGAAAATTGGCTGTTAGGCACCGGGAGTGGTGTTTGACCACGAAGTGGGTCTCTCAGACCCCAGTGTCCCTCAAAAGGGAGTAAATAAGATGCTTACCAAAATTTAGAGCAAACGGAGATGGTTAAGCGGTCCCGAACTGAGGCACACGGCCTGACGGCTCCGAAAACCGGGAACCGGGCTCCGAAATGGGCAAAATGGCCTACGGCCACAAAATGTAGCCCACGGTCACTGAGAGATGGTCTACGGGACCTCTCTCTTCCCTCAGGAAAAGAAACAGAGAAAACCGAGTCTGGTTCGCAAACCGAGGCAAGGCACAGAAGAGGGTTCGGAAGTCCGGAGGCAGGGCTCGCAGCCGTGACTCTGAGACTTCTGAACAAGCACAACATGCAATATCACCGAGTGCTCAACTGGTGGCGTCTGAGTCTCAAGGTCGGTCAAAAATGGGGTGTCTACACCTAGTTTAAATGAGAAGTGAAAATACATTCCACATGATTCTCATGACTTTGCTTGTTCATTTACCTTCTGATTGAAAGATCTTGCCATCCTCATGGGTACTTCAGTTATAGTGGGCAGTCCCTCTTCTTGATTATTTATGAGCAAATAAAGATATGTTGACTATATTTACAATTGCGAGCTTATAGGGGGCAGTCCCTCTTCTTGATTATTTATGAGCAAATGAAGATATGCTGACTATATATACTTTAGCTATAATAGTCAGCTTGATCTTCATCCATAACAAATGATGGGTATGTATGCAGATTATTAGCCCATAAGAAGCTGGATCATAAGAAGCTGGATCATCTCGTAAGAATGGGGCAAATGGATATATTATGAGAATGACTTTGTTTTGGATATATTTGTTGAGATCGGAATGGGGCAAATGGATCATTATGAGAATGACTTTGAAGTAGATATGCTGAAAGTTACCGCGGATTATTATTCTCGAAAGGCTTCAAACTGGATCTTAGAAGATTCCTGTCCAGATTATATGTTGAAAGTAAACATCTATTCATTTTCTTTTTTTCTTGTTAAGGTCAGATATATTTGTTTGATAATCCTATATAATTTCTAAAAAATCCTTTTGTAACTCTTGGCTGAGGAGTGTTTGAAACGAGAGAAGGATAGGGTTGCTCATTACCTACATTCTAGTAGCGAGCTGAAGTTGCTTGAGGTTTGTTCTTCCTCTTGTAAAGTCATACTAAATTTCTTTCCACCCAATAATAATTAGTCTTTTAATGGTTACTTCTTTTTTATTTATTTATTTATTTTGAGGCCAATTTTGAAGATATGCACTTTCGCTGTTATAATTATGGGTAATTTTGTCTTCCTATAGAAAGTTCAACATGAATTGTTGTTCATTTATGCAACCCAATTGCTTGAGAAGGAGCACTCTGGATGTCATGCATTGCTTAGGGATGACAAGGTAGTCATTTGGACCATTTTTTTTTATCAGACTTGGACAGTGTTATTATTCAAGCCTTCTTGCTGTTATTTCAGTTGCAATTAACTAAAGTTTATTGACATTTTTTTCCTATTCTCTTGTAGGTAGAGGATTTATCAAGGATGTATAGGCTCTTTTCCAAAATACCTTGAGGTTTAGATCCGGTTTCTAGTATATTTAAACAGGTTTTGGTCTTTAACTTGCAGTACATTGTTCTGTAAAGAATGTAGCATTGTGCCTCTGGTATTATTTGTTTCTTCCCCTTGTTTATTTTGAAGTTTGGCTGGGTTTTTCTTTATGCAGCATGTTACTGCTGAAGGTACAGCATTGGTTAAACAAGCGGAAGATGCAGCCAGCAATAAGAAGGTGATGTAATCTTGATTGTGTTATTTCAGATCCCATAGTCTTTGTGCAATTTGTCTTCTGAGGAGGTGCATTTCACAAGGCTCATGATTGATCTGCCATTACATTGGATTTGGTTAACAAGTTATATACTCTTTTTTTTTTCTTTTTTTTTTTTTGCTGAAGGAAATTAAATTTGGATTTTAATTAAATGAATGGCAATGTACAAAATTTAGCACTACATTTGACTTTGGGGGTACAAATAATTGTTTGATGTGGTGGCATCATTGACCAAGGTTGTTCACTTAAAATTTTTCTTTCTTTCCTTTTTTTATTTTATTTCCCCTTTTCTGGGTGGAAAGAACATATCTACTCTTGTATATGTCTTAGTGATAATCTTTTCTAATTTTATTTCTGGTTCTAATGCTAAGAAGTGTCCTGGTACAGGCAGATAAGAAAGATGTGGTTGGTCTGCAGGAACAGGTAATGTCAAATTCTTATAGTACTTCACTTCTAGGATTTGTCAATGGATTCTTGGTATGGGAACTGACTAACTTGTGGGGCCTTCAGGTTTTTGTTAGAAAATTTATCGAGCTTCATGACAAGTACATGGCGTATGTAAATAACCGTTTTATGAACCATACTCTTTTCCACAAGGTTTGTATTAAACAATTGCTGCATAGTCGTGGTTTCCTTCCTATTATTCATGTATTAAAATCTCCTTTGTTTGCCTTAGGCACTCAAAGAGGCTTTTGAAGTCTTCTGTAACAAAGGTGTTGGTGGAAGCTCGAGTGCAGAACTACTAGCCACATTTTGTGATAATATTCTTAAGAAAGGTGGGAGTGAGAAATTGAGTGATGAAGCCATTGAGGAAACACTTGAGAAGGTATGCTTCTATCTTTCATAGCATTTGCTTTGACTTATTGTTGAGAATGAGATACAAACAGTTGCAATTGGATTTCTTTTTATTCTACAGGTAGTAAAGCTCCTTGCTTATATTAGTGATAAGGATCTGTTCGCTGAATTCTACCGGTAATTTTATTTAATTTTTTGTTATTTTTCAAGTGATTGCAGAATATTGTGATTCGATGATTCATAGATACTTATTTTTTGTTGCAATGACTGGTAGAAAAAAGCTTGCTTGACGCTTACTTTTTGACAAGAGTGCCAATGATGAGCATGAGAGAAGTATCCTGACAAAGCTAAAGCAGTAGTGTGGTGGTCAGTTCACATCAAAGATGGAGGGAATGGTGAGTTGTCTACAGCCTGTATTAATTTGCAAGCCATGCTTTAATGTAGTTTTGGGATACTGGCAGAAATAATTGTTTTCTTGCTTTGCTGTTTTCCAGGTCACAGATTTGACTTTGGCAAGGAAAAATCAAACTAACTTTGAAAAGTACCTCAAAACCAATCCAGATGCAAGTTCTGGGATTGACCTGACTGTTACTGTCCTAACTACTGGCTTTTGGCTTGGTTACAAGTCTTTTGACCTCAACCTCCCAGCAGAAATGGTAATGCTTGTAGATTTTTATTCGCACATAGATTGAAATTTTGAAATTGTTTCTTTTAATGTGAATTTATGTCATATGATGTGTTTCTGAACATTCCCACTGACGTCATTCTATTTATTCACTTCTGCTCTAGGTTAAGTGTGTGGAAGTTTTCACAGAATTCTATCAAACAAAAACAAAACACAGAAAACTTACATGGATTTATTCATTGGTACTTGTAACCTCAATGGAAAATTTGAACCCAAAACTATGGAGCTTATTGTGACAACCTACCATGTATTTTGTTGAAGAAACTTATTTTAATCTAATGCATGGATTTATGATTCTTAACGTAGAGGTTTGAGCTTTAGCATTTCATCCATACAGGATTCTGAGCTGCTGCTTTTTAATGCCTCAGACAGATTGAGTTACAGGAAATCATGACTCAATTAAACTTGACAGATGATGATGTTGTTAGGTTGCTTCATTCTTTTTCATGTGCAAAGTATAAGATTCTTAACAAAGAACCAAACAACAAAACAATCTCTCCAACGGATCCATATTAGTGTGCTTTCTATTCCTTTTTAATTTTTTTGGGGAAATTACACTTCTTGACCATTTTGATTTTAATTGATGTATTTAAAATCTGAATTGTTTCTATTCTTAGGTATGCAATGCATTGTTTTTTATTTTTAATTTTGTTTTCAAGCTTAGTTTATTTATTATTTTAATAAACATCAATTTTAGTTCTTGATAATTATTTTTCAGGTATTTTTTTTGTTCAACCATATTAAATTAGCACAATGTAAAAATTAAAAAAAAGGCTATGGCGGCGTTTAAAAAACGTCCCTATATCCTACTCCAACGGCTAGATTTTAAAATGTATAAATGTCTATGATGGCATTTTCAAAAACGTCGCTAAATGTCCATAGTGATGTCATAATACAGCTAGGTAGGACATTTGGCGGCGTTTTTAAAATATAACGACGTTTTTCAAACGCCATAAAGTTATAGCGACGGCCGCGTCGTCGACGTTTCATACTAAACGTCACAAAAAGAATTAGTGACGTGTTTAGTGCTTTTGAGCGGAGTTTTTTAAACGCCGTTAAAAGTGGATTTTCCAGCAGTGTCTCTCTCTCTCTCTCTCTCTCTCTCTCTCTCTCTTTTATTTTCCTTTTTCTTATGTCTATTTTTCTGACTTATCCTCAAATAACAAGGTCCTATTGTGAATGAAACCAAAAAAAACCCTTGAACTAAAAGCCCAACAAACAAGGTCTCAATCTTGAGGGACCAAGACATTCCAACAGTGGTACTTGAGCTGGGAGCAGGGCCTAGGTACTCCACTCGGACGAGTCTTAAAGAGAGACTTTGACCAAGAAGTATGTGCAAATTATGATACGCTAACTAACTAGTAAACCACCAGATATGTTTAACTCCAACACAAGTGTGTCTGAGTATGTTGTATATAGTAAAAATTTTGAACATGATGTGCCTAAAATATTAATTCAATAGCCATCACTAACCTCTGTTTGGAATTCTTTTGCTCCTTGCTTGGAATCAGCTGCAAGCACTTTAACAGCAATTGTCTCACTAGTTAACATCTGAGCTTTATAAACTGGACCAAATGCCCCTTGACCAATCAATGTGGTAAAATTATAGGTTGCTTTTGCAAATCCTTGATTTATTAGCAACAGAAACAAGTTAAGAACTGACAAGGAAAAGAAGAATCTAACAAATAAACATGACCACCAAAAAAAATAAAACTAAAGAATATATATATATATATATATGTAGATGTATAAACTACTTGGTGCAGGCAGATTGTTGTAGTATTAAGTAATCTGATATTCATTTTGTAGAGCCTATTAAGTAATCTGATATTCATAACCATATGATCATATCATATCTTTAAAAAAACTTAACGACAAATATGAAAAAAAATGGATGTTCTAGTATTTACAATCTTTGAACATTTTTCAATAGGTTGGTAGTTCTGTTTTGGATTCTTCTTGAGGTGACCCTTAAGATAGCCCCAAAGGGCCCAAAATGATCTGAAACACCACTTGCCATTGGGAAGCAAAGACAGAATGGGGAATAGGTTCTACATTGGGCTTGTTTGGTGCACCTTTATCAAGTTAAAATTAATAATAAAAAGATAGAAGTAAAAATATGTTTCTCCTAACTTTTAAACAATAAATTTTTTCAACTTATTTAAATTATTTTTAGTTTATAAGATATAAGAAAAGAAGAATATATATCAAACACTTTAATGCAAAATTTTAATATATATATATATAAGCAACTCTATAAGCTACCAAACATGACCACTCTACTTCACAGAGATGTGCATACCACACCACTCATCAAATCTGGCGTAGGTTGACTAAAAAACGAATCTAGTATAGTCATGATTTTTGGTTCCAAATTGAGTTCTCACCAACTTGTTAGTGACTGTGGAACTAGCATTGCTAGCTTGTGGAGACGTACTGATGACCCACATGTTAAAAGCATACAAAGCCATCATTAAAGGCACAAACCCAATGAAGAAAAAAAAAACAAGAAAACAAAAAAAAGATCATAATCAGAACTCACAATACTTGGGTTTTTTTTTTTTTTTTTGGGGTTAGATTAAAAGCCTGTGGCTTGTTGAGGAAAGTATTGTATATAGTAAGGCTTCTCTCTTTAATCTCCTGATAAAATACAAGAGTTCTAGTCAACTAACTAGCTCCAATTAATTACATACTTTTGTATAGCCAAGATAATTTGTATATCTAATATGAATAATATTGGGCAAATATATCAGATATAATAAAGCTGTATATCTAATATGAATAATATTGAGCAAATATATCAGATATAATAAAGCTGTATATCTAATATGAATAATATTAGGCAAATATATCAGATATAATAAAACAAACTACATGTCATATATGATTTTTATGTCTATAATTAGATATGATGTGCTTAGAGGGAAACAAGAACTGAATAATTAGCCTAATTGAGCTTGGGTCTTTTGGGAACTTTTTTTTTTTTTTTAGCTTACATGTTCTTTGGTCTATTCTATTTTTAGACTTCATTTTGCTTGAGCTGGGGGTCTGACAAGAGAAATATAGCATCAATAGGTGCTTGACAAGTCCCACCTGTAGTTGTAAAAAGTTTTGATTTCATTGCACGAAAGCTTCTGAATTTGACCAAGGTGTTGTCTTCTCTGGGCTACAGTCTTCCATAAAGTCTTGCTGGGGAGAAACTGATCCCTGGTGTATTATTATCAGGTTTAGTTTTTCTGATATCGATATATTTTGGTATATTAGTTAAAATTGCACTGCTTGGCACTATGTTAGTGGTCCTAATAAGAAAGAAGAGACAAAGTTCAATTTGCAGCAGAAATTTATATGCACCAATACCATGACTAGTTAATTTTAAGCAACTAACAAAATCTAGAGAGTAAGATTTGAGGCCATCCCTTCAAGCATCCACTCATTAGGGCTTTGAAAATTAGGGATAACAAATAAATTGGTTTTGAAAATTAGGAAAAACAGAGAAAAAATTAGAAATTGAGCGAGAGAGAGGGAAGGACCGAGGACCCATGACTAAAATTGGGTTTTTGGAGATAGGCGAACTGCTGGTACCTGGAAAATGATGATGGCAGTGTTGGTAGGTGCAAAAATGGAGAGAAGGAAAAATAAACATAGATGAACAGAAACATTGAGAGGGAGAGGGAGAGAGAGAATGGGTGAGTGGGAGAGAGAGAAAGAGAGGGATTTATACCTCAAATTGTTTTTAGGGAAAGTTGAAGATGCTCCAGAAAATGCGGATGGTGAAGGTCCTGGTGGGTGAGACATTGTAGAACAAAATTACTTTAGTCAAAGAGAAAACAAAGACAGAGAGAGTCACGGAGTGAGAGAGATAGATATTAAGGGAAGAGAGGCCGAGGTAACCGTGACGATCTCGGGGCTGTTTGGGGGCTGTTTCCAATTTTCGCCCCCAAAAGGCCCGTTTTCGCCTTTTTTTCTCACATTTTTTGTCCAAATTTGTAAACATTTTACACATAAGGCGCGCTTAGCCGAAACAGGATAATTTGAACATAAATGGCAAGGTACTGATGGATTACCTCTACTAGGGTTCCATTAGTGTTGACACTTAGTATTTAACATAGGCCAGTATTAGTGGCAAAGGATATAAAATTATACATCATTCTGTAATCTTTCAAAGAAATCATTGGTCTCTTCATCTATATTAGAACCAGAACTAACAATTTTGATATCTTCAGAGTTAAATCTCCTTTCTCCTTTTAGGCTAGTCTTTTGGTATAATGGTCCAACAATTTTTGCTAAATCTTTGATAAAAGGTCTAGCATAATTGACTAATCCTAAAAATTGTTGTAGTTTATTTAACTCTGGGAAACTATCAGGCATTTCTAGAATAGTCTTGGTGATATGGGGTTGAAGTTTTATTTGTCCATCACTAACTTCTACTCCTAGAAACTTGATATATTTTTTACCAATTTCTATTTTAGACTTATAATAATACCATGTTCAACAAAGAGTTTAAATACTTGTTGAAGATGATGGTAATGTTCTTTTTCATTTTTACTGAATACAAGAATATCATCTATATAAACTAAGACAAACTTCCTGTATTCACCAAAAATCTTAACCATTTTCCTTTGGAAAACAGATGGATGGAATTCAAAAGTTGGTCTTTTCCAGGGATATCATAGCTGTAACGCCCTCAAAATAATAACAATAAACCCATCAGATAAGACATGCAATTACATTTAAACTAACCACATTCCTTTCATTCATTAGAATTCCAAGACATAAGTATTACATGTTAACCTCATAACAAAATGCCCTACGGGCTTACAGCTTTCCAAGTTAACACTTGGTTACAACAAAGAGTTCTAACTCGTTTACACATTAAGCCCTTGGCTTGAAATTACATGTAATACATCAAAAGTAAAACGACAAAAACTATGCCCGCCACTAGCCTCCCAGCTATGTCCTTGGAGGTGGCATGCTTCCTGTACCTGAAAATGATATTCCCATATAGGGTGAGCCACAGCCCAGTAGAAATACACTAAACCAACCATGGACAATGACTAAAACATTAGCAATTGATAGTTGGTCAACACTGATACAATCACATAAATTACATATTTATGTCAACGACTTACAAGTCCCAATTACTTTTCATTTTCCCTTTTTAACAGATAAGCATGCTAGCTCTATCATCATTTCCACAGATATGTATAAAAACTATATCTCACATTCAGATAAGCATAAAAGCTATATCCACAATCTTAACAGATATGTATATCAACAATATCCACAGATAAGCATACAAGCTGTATCCACACTCTACATCAGATATGTATATCAACAATATCCACAGATAAGCATACAAGCTGTATCCACACTTCACAAAGATAAGCATATGAGCTCTATCTTCACTTCTCTAGACAAGCATATGAGCTCTGTCTACGGAGTTCATCCCCTATCTCCTCCAAATACCTATCCGGTTTAGAGGTACATCCCCTATCTTCCCCTAAACCGCGGAGTACATCCCCTATCTCCTCCTCTACACATAACGTATATAAACACATTGGTTCTATATACAATCACACAATACACACAATTAATGTATTCTATCAACCGTCAAGTTCCATGACACATTCCATTGATTAGTTTCCGTTTACCTAATCATCATGCATTGTCTACAACAATCTCGACTATCCTCCACCGATAGCCCAAAGCAGTTATTTCTAAAACAGAAAATAAATGCACAAATGGATATTCAATCAACATTTCATTTCCTCATTTCTCACCAATTAATTATCCCAATTAATTAAACAATGTAATTAGGCCATTTTCCATAATTACCATTTCAACCCTTAGGTCCCATTTTCATCAATGATTTAACAATCATTCCATTTTTCTATGCCAAACATGCATCTAGGTTTATTATGATTAAAACCCCAACTTTTGTAAAATTACACAAAAGCCCCAAACTTTCACAAAATTACCAAACCAAGCCCAACATCTCAAAATACCAAAATTTAAAGACAAAACCCATAGAGATGAGTAGGTTATCCCTACCTCAAATTCGGAGTCCCAAAGGAGAAGACGACAAAACCCAACATGCTCCAAAACCCAAGATTTTCAGATTAAAAAGAAGCCCTCGACGATCAACAACTTTTTTGTAAAGGCCAAAGGTGAGTAAATCACTCCTACTAGATCAAAACCTAGAGAGAAGGTAGAGTCTAGAGTGAGAGGCTCAACAATGGTGATTTTGGAAAAGTAAGAGAGAGAAGAGAAAGTGAAAAAGTGATTTGAAAAGTCACAATTTCGGGATTTAAACCCAGTCTTCCGCTCGAGCGTAAAACACCCCGCTCGAGCGGCCACTCACAGACTTCCGCTCGAGCGGCCAACCTCCCGCTCGAGCGCAGAATGCACTCGCCCAGCACTTTTGCAGAACCAGGCCTCCGCTCGAGCTCCCAACCCTACGCTCGAGCTCACAACACTGCACAACAAGATACTGGATGGATGTAATCTACGCTCGAGCGCCAACACCACCGCTCGAGCGTACAGGCCAAAAATCTGGGCAACTAGTTTTGGTTTCTAAACTCAACCAACCTGTAACAAACCCGCTCAACACATCCTATAACTCAAATACAAAGTAAGAAAGGATGTAAACAAGATAATAAACAACTACCAACATCCACGGACACATGTCCGGATCACTATACAACAAGGGTAAACCCGGGATCGCTATAACCTCCCCCCCTTAAAGAATTTCGCCCCCGAAATTAAGCACAAGTTGCAAAACAAGCTTTCCTCCATTTTAATCGATGTTACAATTTAACATTCAACAATTCGACCCATTACCGGTCATCCCATCCCTTAAATAAGAGACATATCACAATATGTAAACAACATATGTACTTTCAACATGCATCAACATTATGCACTATCCTTCCAATTTCAACAATATATTCAACAGATATAATGTTACATTCAACTTCCATATGAGGCAAGTTCCAAAACATACTACCAATAATCAAAACATTCTCAATGTTTCACAACTTAAGACATATATAAAAGCTCTTAAGTTCAACAAAATGTAAAATTCAAATACAAAATTACATATCAATAAACAAGTCCGGATATTTCTCACGGACTTCCAACTCACGTTCCCAAGTGGCTTCCTCCACTCCGTGATGTTTCCACAAGACTTTCACCAAAGGAATGGTCTTGCCACGCAGGACCTGATCCCGCCTATCCAAAACCCGAACCGGTCTCTCCTCATACGAGGCATCCTCATCTACCTCTAAATCGCTCCAATCCAACACATGTGATGGATCTGGCTCATACTTCCGAAGCATACTCACATGAAACACATCATGCACTCCGGACAACTGCGGCGGTAAGGCTAACCGATAAGCAACCTCACCTATCCTCTCAAGGATCTCAAAAGGACCTATAAACCGAGGGGATAACTTCCCACTCTTCCCAAACCTCATCAGGCCTCGCCTAGGTGATATCTTCAGAAAGACATGATCACCTACCTCAAACGCCAAAGGCCTCCTCCTACGGTCGGCATAACTCTTTTGTCGACTCTGGGCTGTAACAAGCCTCCTACGGATAAGCTCAACTTTCTCCGTCGTCTCCCTAACCAACTCCGGACCCAACAAAGGTGCATCACCCACCTCGGCCCAACAAACTGGAGACCTACACGGTCGGCCATACAAGGCCTCAAACGGTGCCATACCGATGCTAGACTGAAAACTGTTGTTGTAGGCAAACTCTACCAATGGCAAGTGCCTCTCCCACGTCCCACTGAAATCCAGGACACAACCCCGAAGCATATCCTTGAGGATCTGAATAGTACGCTCGGACTGCCCATCAGTCTGAGGATGGTAAGCCGTACTAAAGGTCAACTTAGTGCCCAAGGCACTCTGCAAACTCTACCACAACCTAGCAGTAAAACGAGGATCTCTATCTGAGACGATCGTCACTGGGACCCCGTGCAATCTCACTACGTCCCGAATATACAAATCGGCAAGATGATCTACCGAATCTCTCATGCGCATAGGAATAAAGTGCGCCGACTTAGTCAACCGGTCTACAACCACCCAAATAGCATCACTACCCCGCTGAGTCCTCGGAAGACCTACAACGAAGTCCATAGTGACATGCTCCCACTTCCACTCGGCAATAGGCAAGGGTTGCAACAAACCCGCTGGCCTCTGATGCTCGGCCTTCACTTGCTGGCAAGTAAGGCACTTCGATACGAAAACAGCCACATCTCTCTTCATACCCTGCCACCAAAACTGGCGGCTCAAATCCTGATACATCTTAGTACCTCCCGGATGCACCGCAAGGCGCGAATGGTGAAACTCTCGGAGTACCTCCTCTCGGCAAGCCTCCGGTACAAACAAACGGTCTCGGTATCTCACACTCAGGTCGGGATACACCGTCAAACCCTTCTCAACTTTCCCACTGGAGATCTTCTCTCGGAGGGATTCTACCTCAAGGTCACCTCTCTGTGCCTCTAACACTCTAACCACAAGTGTAGGCTGCGCAACAACAGAAAACAAGGCCGCAGCCTCAACAGATTCGCCCAGTAGCAAATCAAACTCGCCAAGTGCTCCCAACATCACCCATTCCCGGATGGCTATACAAGCTACATCACTAATGGTTTTCCTACTAAGGGCATCGGCCACAACATTGGCCTTTCCCGGATGATAATGCAACTCAAAATCATAATCCTCGATGAACTCCATCCATCTCCTCTGCCTCAGATTCAAGTCTCTCTGTGTAAACAGATACTTCAAACTCTTGTGATCCGAGAATACCTCGAACCTCTCACCATAAAGGTAGTGCCTCCAGATTTTCAAGGCAAAGATCACAGCTGCTAACTCTAGGTCGTGTGTGGGGTAATTCTTCTCGTGTATTTTCAACTGACGTGAGCCATAAGCTACCACTTTTCCCTCTTGCATCAACACACAACCCAAACCCTCTCGTGAGGCATCACAATAAACCGCATAACCCAACCCTCTCTCCGGAATAATCAACACCGGAGCGGTGGTCATTCTAACTTTCAGCTCTTGAAACGACTTTTCACAAGTCTCACTCCACACAAACTTGACTCCCTTCCGAGTCAGTCTAGTCAACGGTGACGCTAACCTGGAGAAATCTTTCACAAACCGACGGTAATACCCAGCTAATCCCAGAAAACTGCGGATCTCAAACACACTCTTAGGCTGTGCCCAATCTTGCACTGCCTCAACCTTGGATGTATCAACAGACACCCCTTCCCCGGATACCACGTGGCCTAAGAATTTGACTTCCCTCAGCCAGAACTCACACTTCCCAAACTTGGCATACAGCCTATGGGCTCTAAGTAACTCAAGCACCACTCTCAAGTGTGCCTCGTGCTCCTCCTCAGAAGACGAATAGATAAGGATATCGTCCACGAAGACAACCACAAATCGGTCTAAGAACTCCCGGAAAATCCGGTTCATCAAGTCCATAAAGACTGCCGGTGCATTGGTAAGCCCGAATGGCATCACCAAAAACTCATAATGGCCATACCGCGTACGGAATGCCGTCTTAGGAATATCTTCCTCCCTGACCCTCAACTGATGGTAACCCGATCTCAAGTCTATCTTAGAGAAACAATGGGAACCCTTCAACTGGTCAAACAAATCATCTATACGGGGCATAGGATACTTATTCTTAACCGTAGCCCGATTCAACTTCCGGTAGTCTATACACAATCTCAAGGCACCATCTTTCTTTTTAACAAAGAGGGCCGATGCTCCCCACGGTGAAACACTAGGGCGAACAAAGCCCTTATCGAGCAATTCCTGGAGCTGAACTTTCAACTCAACCAACTCTGCTGGAGCAAAACGGTAAGGTGCCATAGAAATCGGCGCCGTACCAGGCACTAAATCAATAGAGAACTCTATCTCTCGGTGAGGTGGCAAACTAACAAGATCTTCGGGAAAAACATCCGAATACTCACAAACCACCCTTGGTAACACAACCTGGGTCTCACCACTCTCACCACTCTCAAAGCTAGCAAGTAGACTACTAAGTTCACTTCGCCCTCGCGAATCATACCCCGGTGGCAAAACACTACCAACCCGGTCTCCCAAGAAATGGAACCACTCCCCGCTCAAGGTACACAATGTAACCCTCTGGCGGTAGCAATCAATAACAGCCCGGTATGACGATAACCAGTCCATACCCAAAATAACATCAAAACCCTTCATGGGCATGACAACAAACGGAAAAGGAAGCCTATAGTCGGCGACCTCTATATCACATCCTCTAACACCCTGTTTCAGAATCAACTCACCACCCAAAGGCGATACCACACAAATAGGAGATGCTAACTGTGCTAACTCCAATTCCAAAACAGATGCAAATGCAGCAGATACAAAAGAATGAGATGCACCCGTGTCTATCAACACATTAGCAACTGAGTTGCAAAACAGAAAAGTACCTCTCACTACTGATGGAGCCGGTACTAAATCCTGCGCGGTAACAGCATACACGCGCCCTGTAGGCCCCTGGTCTACCTGCTCACCTCTCGGAGCAAAAGACTGCTGCACAGACTGGGATGACGAAGCTCCCGGATTGGCCCTCGAGGCCTGCACAGACTGAGCTGGCTGAAAACCCTGCGTCTGCCTAGAACCAGACGCTCCCGAAGTGGCACTCAACTGTGGGCAAAACCTCTTCATGTGCCTAGGTTGTCCACACTGATAACAAGTCAAGAGCTGCCCCCTGCCCAAACTCTGACTCTGCGGTCTAGCTGAAGAAGAAGCAGCTTTCTGACCCCCACCCTTCTGCGGGCAAACAGATACCTTGTGACCCAGCTGGCCACACTTGTAACAAGTGAATTCTCCCTGACTGCCTCTCCCCGAGCTTACACTAGGCACTGGAAAGGTCGATCTAGAGACTGCACCCTGAGACTGCTGAGGGTTATAACCCCTCTGCCTCCTACCATCACTCTGACTATCCTGGCTCCTCTTGGAGCCTCTCTGACCCTCATCCTCCTCCTGCATCATAAGCTCCATATGAGCTGCAGCATCTACCAGGTGTCTATACTCTCGAATGTAAGACCCACCAATTCTCAACTTGAGGCCTCGCCTCAACTTCCGCTCAAACTCATAGCAACGGCGTTCCTCAGACGCCACCAGTTCAGGTGCAAACCTAGACAGACTGGTAAAAGTAGCCTCAAACTCGGCCACTGACAAGCCCTGCTGATTAAGCCGGCTAAACTGATCCCTCAGCTTCTCCCTAGCTGCTGCTGATAAAAACCTCTCCTGAAAAGCATTCACAAACGCCTCCCAAGTACCATCAACACGAGCTTTCTCGTATTTCCACCATTGACCCGCATCTCCCTTCAGTTGGAAGGATGCCAAGGTCACTTTCAGTGCTCCGTCTTCGATGCCAAGCATCTCAAACGTCTTCGTTGTCTGTTCGAGCCATTCATCTGCCTTAAGCGGCTCTTTAGAATCCCCGATAAACTCGTCCGGATTACACCGAAAGAACTCCCTCTTCAAGAAGGAAGGCCCTGTCTCAGCTGCCTGATTCCCAGCTCTAAGAATACCTAAAGCTCCTGCTATCTCTCTGGCCAAGGCACCCATAGCCTGCTGACCTACTGGCTCGGCCACATTGGCCTGCCCAACTCCCTCCTGCACTGCCGGAATCTCACCCTGTAACGGTACTTCCTGCCTCGCAGGTCTACCACGCCTAGCACCTCTTCCTCGTCCTGACATCCTAATAAAGGCAACACAGAACGTTAGCACATTCATAAATGTGCCGAAACTAAACACTCACGTCCTAATGCCTGGACAACTGTAATTCACTCCACATAAGCACATAAACACATAAGCACTTACGAATTTCATTTCCGGATAATGATAGTCCCGAGGCGTTACTAGAGTTCCGGTTAGAAACAGCGTTGATCAAGTGCTTTTCCAACAAGACTCCCAGAAACTCAAGGATCCGATCAACATCCAAGAAATTAAATCCCATACCCACATAGTCACATAAGCATGTTATCAAATAAACACATAGCATATGGTACTACTTTTAAGTCTCTATCAAGCGAGACAAACCCATTGTGATCCTAATCACTTCCCACGTACCCAAAGTATTCGAACCCGGTACGCTTTGATACCAAGTTGTAACGCCCTCAAAATAATAACAATAAACCCATCAGATAAGACATGCAATTACATTTAAACTAACCACATTCCTTTCATTCATTAGAATTCCAAGACATAAGTATTACATGTTAACCTCATAACAAAATGCCCTACGGGCTTACAGCTTTCCAAGTTAACACTTGGTTACAACAAAGAGTTCTAACTCGTTTACACATTAAGCCCTTGGCTTGAAATTACATGTAATACATCAAAAGTAAAACGACAAAAACTATGCCCGCCACTAGCCTCCCAGCTATGTCCTTGGAGGTGGCATGCTTCCTGTACCTGAAAATGATATTCCCATATAGGGTGAGCCACAGCCCAGTAGAAATACACTAAACCAACCATGGACAATGACTAAAACATTAGCAATTGATAGTTGGTCAACACTGATACAATCACATAAATTACATATTTATGTCAACGACTTACAAGTCCCAATTACTTTTCATTTTCCCTTTTTAACAGATAAGCATGCTAGCTCTATCATCATTTCCACAGATATGTATAAAAACTATATCTCACATTCAGATAAGCATAAAAGCTATATCCACAATCTCAACAGATATGTATATCAACAATATCCACAGATAAGCATACAAGCTGTATCCACACTCTACATCAGATATGTATATCAACAATATCCACAGATAAGCATACAAGCTGTATCCACACTTCACAAAGATAAGCATATGAGCTCTATCTTCACTTCTCTAGACAAGCATATGAGCTCTGTCTACGGAGTTCATCCCCTATCTCCTCCAAATACCTATCCGGTTTAGAGGTACATCCCCTATCTTCCCCTAAACCGCGGAGTACATCCCCTATCTCCTCCTCTACACATAACGTATATAAACACATTGGTTCTATATACAATCACACAATACACACAATTAATGTATTCTATCAACCGTCAAGTTCCATGACACATTCCATTGATTAGTTTCCGTTTACCTAATCATCATGCATTGTCTACAACAATCTCGACTATCCTCCACCGATAGCCCAAAGCAGTTATTTCTAAAACAGAAAATAAATGCACAAATGGATATTCAATCAACATTTCATTTCCTCATTTCTCACCAATTAATTATCCCAATTAATTAAACAATGTAATTAGGCCATTTTCCATAATTACCATTTCAACCCTTAGGTCCCATTTTCATCAATGATTTAACAATCATTCCATTTTTCTATGCCAAACATGCATCTAGGTTTATTATGATTAAAACCCCAACTTTTGTAAAATTACACAAAAGCCCCAAACTTTCACAAAATTACCAAACCAAGCCCAACATCTCAAAATACCAAAATTTAAAGACAAAACCCATAGAGAGGAGTAGGTTATCCCTACCTCAAATTCGGAGTCCCAAAGGAGAAGACGACAAAACCCAACGTGCTCCAAAACCCAAGATTTTCAGATTAAAAAGAAGCCCTCGACGATCAACAACTTTTTTGTAAAGGCCAAAGGTGAGTAAATCACTCCTACTAGATCAAAACCTAGAGAGAAGGTAGAGTCTAGAGTGAGAGGCTCAACAATGGTGATTTTGGAAAAGTAAGAGAGAGAAGAGAAAGTGAAAAAGTGATTTGAAAAGTCACAATTTCGGGATTTAAACCCAGTCTTCCGCTCGAGCGTAAAACACCCCGCTCGAGCGGCCACTCACAGACTTCCGCTCGAGCGGCCAACCTCCCGCTCGAGCGCAGAATGCACTCGCCCAGCACTTTTGCAGAACCAGGCCTCCGCTCGAGCTCCCAACCCTACGCTCGAGCTCACAACACTGCACAACAAGATACTGGATGGATGTAATCTACGCTCGAGCGCCAACACCACCGCTCGAGCGTACAGGCCAAAAATCTGGGCAACTAGTTTTGGTTTCTAAACTCAACCAACCTGTAACAAACCCGCTCAACACATCCTATAACTCAAATACAAAGTAAGAAAGGATGTAAACAAGATAATAAACAACTACCAACATCCACGGACACATGTCCGGATCACTATACAACAAGGGTAAACCCGGGATCGCTATAATAGCCTTCTTTCTCTGTGTTATTATTGAGTAGATACTCAAATTGACCTCTATAATGCTATCAAGATAGAAGTCAATAAGATTAGTATGTTTGATACCTTACCAAGTACAACAAACATTAGAGATCTTATAACAATGATAAATGATAAACCTAAACAAATTGAAATTGAGACCAAAAATTTGTTAGGATATATTAGCACGCAGTCTAACAATCTTGAAGATAAGTGTAATTTCTTACAAAGACAAATGGATATATTAGCATCCCAAAATACTGAAACAAAAAGGTTAGTCAAAACATTAGAAGAATTGGTAACTAGAGAAACCACGAGAATAGAAGATTTAGTTACTGAGTTATTAGCACTAGCTAAACGATGAGTGAATTTGGAACTTTTTATGATGAAAGTTTAAGAGAAGCTTCTGGTTATAGAATAGACAATTATGGACTAGAAGGCATAACAACATATCCAACAAAGAATGAAGCTGATTAAAGGATATTATTACAAAATAATTTGTTAATTTTAATGATGATTATGATGAACAAAGATTATACCAAAAAAATGAGTTTAATTAAGAATAACATGGAAACTTTAGCTAACATAAGTAATTTTAATAAAGACACTCTTAAAAGTAGAATATAATAAGAAAAAGAAACAAAGCAAGATTCCATCAATTCCATCAAAAGAAATACATAATAAGAAACAGAGCAAGATTCAATTTTCAAAGCACAGATCAAGTCAACAGTAGTAACAATAAGTCCACAAGCAATTACAGATCTCTGACAAAACAAGAGAAATTGAAAACTAAAAAACAGATCTAAGGAATAGATCATCAGAGTACTCACCACCAAAACGCAAGGCAACAATCTGCATCAAAGAAAACAAACCAAAATTAATACCATATTAGAGTACAGAAGTGAGAGAGAGAGAAAGAGAGAGAGAGAGAGAGAGAGAGAGAGTACATGGAGTGTCGACCTGAATGGTGCCCATGAGATCAGTGTGCCAGAGGTTACGGTTGTTCTGGCTGAGCTGCATCTTGTCCAGATGCTCTTGTGACGCCATTGACATCTTCGAAGAGCTCAAAAACCAGGAAACCCTAGCTGATGATGAAGAGGAAGAAGATGAAGATTTTCGAAAACACTTTTGAAAAACACCCAAAGCACTTGGCCCATTCCTACAACTTTGGGTTATCTAAGCTGGTTCATGTTTTCTAAGCTATTTTTTTGACCAACTAGGCATCTGAGAGATCTGTTTGAAGTAGCAATTGAGCGCGACTCCGACAATGCAAGCGCGTTTGGTCGATTTCACGGCGATTTAGGGCTCGAGAGGGGGTGAGAGGACTCCGATCAAGGGTCGAGATTGAGCGGTTAGGTTAGGATTTGGCTTGTTTCGAGGGGTGTGGTAGAGAGAAGGTTGAGAGAGATTAGGAATCGAGACAAGGACTCAAATCTGATTCAGATCTCGACGATCTTTCGAATCCAGCGGAGGCACCAGTGGAGAAGAAGAGGATGAGCCCAGCTGGTGCGGTGGGTGTTTAGGAGAGAGAGAGAGAGAGAGAGAGGCACCAGCAGTGAGGTGGAGGTGAAGGAGAATCAGTGTCAGAGAGAGAACAATCGGATTTGTTTAAACAGAGAACAGGCGGTGACAATATTAAATGGTTTCCCTCTAAAATTTTCACACCTTTGGCGACAAAAGTAGTTTTTGGCCGGCAAATGTTAATAATTAGTGACTAAAATTTTGTTGTAGCCAAAGCTTAGTTAACGGCGACTAAAATATTAGTTGCCAAAAATATTAATTTGGCGACTAACTTTTTTTTGGTCGGAAAAAATAAATATACGATGACTAATTTTTTTTTGGTCGCTGAAAATAAGTTTTTGGCGATCAAATTTTGGTTGCCAAAGATAAAAAATAATTTTTTATTTTCCATTCGGCAACTAAATAGTTTAAGTAGCCGAAACTCAATATATAGCGACTAAAATATTTTTAGTCGCTAAAAATAAGTTTTTGGCGACAAAAATTTTGGTCGCCAAAGATAAAAAATAATTTTTTATTTTCCAATCGGTGACTAAATAGTTTTAGTAGCCAAAACTCAATATACGGCGACTAAAATATTTTCAGTTGCTAAAAATAAGTTTTTTGGCGACCAAAATTTTGGTCGCCAAAAGATAAAAAATAATTTTTATTTTCCATTTGGCAACTACATTGTTTTAGTAGCCAAAACTCAACATATATTATTTAAATTGGCACAACATTGTTTTAGTAGCCAAAACTCAATAAATAAATTGGCACAAAAATAAAATAAATAAATAAATTGGCACAAAAATACAATACAACATATAAGAGTTTTAGAGGTCAAACGTTTTGGTCTCTAAAAGTGAAAATTTTGTTGTAAAAGATATTTAGGGACCAATTTCTATTGTCATGAGGATAGTCACTAAAAAGTCGTCCCGAAAAGTCAAAAACAAGGCTTTTAACAACAAAATTTTGAAAATGTCACTAATAAATAGACTTTTAAAGACAAAATAATTTAGTCTCAAAATGGTTTATTTTTTTAGACAAAAAATTTGGTTTCAAAAGAATAATAATTCATCAATAATGTCTAATTTTCGTTGCTAAAAATATAATAACGATACTTTTCGCAACAAAAATATTTGGTCCTTAAAAAATAGTTTTGTCTCTAAATTTTGGTCTCTAAAATCTTATTTTTTTTGTAGTGATATATTATTTTAAATTTTTTAATTTTCGTGCCTAACAAATAATTTACTACAGAGGAAGTACCACTTTACATAATAGAACACTATAATGAGACAGTGATAATTTTGATTTCTCAAATTTACAAGTCCTATAATCATAATGAGCTATAACCAAACACTATAAATTGGTAACTAAAATCTATTTTAGATCCATCTAAAAAAAAAAAAATCAATTTAAATCAACAACAAACTCTTGGCCTATTTGTTAATACTACAGTAAATAAAGATTTTAGAGACAAAAGTTTAGTGATTATAGCGACCCCGGTCTTTTTCCCATTTGACTATTGTGTCCGGACATAGGTTCCGTAGATTCTGTCATTGTATAATGGTTGTTGTTGTCCCTTATTTTCTCATTTGGAATTTTAGGATGTGTTGGGCAGGTTTGTTTCAGGTTGGTTGGGTTTAGAAATCAAGTGTTGCTGTGCAGTATTTTGGATCTTCGCTCGAGCGAGGAGTTTGTCGCTCGAGCGAGCCGTTGTTTTTGGTTCTTCACTCGAGCCGGGGTTTGGTAGCTCGAGCGAGAGTTTGCATCTGGTTTGGACCTGTAGCTTTGCATTCTTGGCTCGAGCGAGATTTTCTTCGCTCGAGCGAGTTAGTTCGTTCTTCGCTCGAGCAATAGTTCCTTCGCTCGAGCGTGTGTCTGGTTACAGACCTGAGGGTTTGAGTTCTTCGCTCGATCGAGCTTTCTTTCGCTCGAGCAAGCTTTTGGGTTGTTGGCTCGAGCAAGGCTTCCTTGGCTCGAGCGTAGTTTCTCTGTGTCTGGTCGCTCGAGCGACCAAGTTTTCGCTCGAGCGAGCCTGTCCAGTATATATTTACAGCAGCGGGTTTTGATCAGTCCTTTTCATCTTCTTTTTGATTCCAAACCCTAGGTCCGACTTCTCCTTCTCCCTACTCACCTTCTTTCTTAGATTTGATCCACATAGGGTGTGTTTCTACCCTAGATCCTTCATTAAAAAGATAGAGGGAGTTGAGGGCTTTCATTTAATCTGAACATTTGGCAATTTGGAGCACTTTGGTAATTGGGCACTCATCTTTGTCTTCACCATTTGTGTTGTTTTCTTCGAGGTAGGGATTTCCTACTCCATTATATAGGTTTTGTTCTAAGTTTTGGTATTTTAACATGTTGGGGTTACTTTGATAAATTTTGGGAAAAACCCTTGTTGTATTATTGAATTAATTTGTATAAGTGATTCATGGAATTGGGAAAAGAGTGTTAAATTCATGGAATTCATTGATTAAATGGTGTAATTGGGTAATTGGTATCATTTGTCTATTGAATTGTTGACATAGTTATTTTCAGTTTAGAAATAACTGTTTTGGGCTATCGGTGGAGGATAGTCGTGATTGTTGTAGACATTGCATGTGGATTAGGAATAACTGAAACTAATCACATTGGTTAAGTCATTAATGTTGACTATGGCATTGATACAGAAAATACGTGTATTGATTGAGCATTGCATTTGCATACATTATTTGTGTGTGGGAGGAGATAGGGGATGTACTCCACGGTTTAGGGGAAGATAGGGGATGGACCTCTAAACCGGATTTTGTTTGGGAGGAGATAGGGGATGGACTCCATTAGCATCACTTTTATGTGTGCTTATTTATATAGAAGTGTTATATTGATACAGCACTAAAATGTGTATCAATTTGGAAGTATGAAGTGTTTGATTTGAGCTTGAGTCTCATTTGTTTGTTGATATTGGAAGGATGTGAATATTATATATGTGATTTACTGTTGTAAGTTTGGCCAGGTTCTGAGCCATGTTGATAAAATTGGAAAGTAAAACGTATCTTAGACAATAGTGTCATGAGATCGTAAAATGAAGTAATTGATTATCTTGGTTAACCATCTGTTGAATACTATTGCTTTATTCATTGCTTATAAGTGGTTTAGTATATTTCTACTGGGCTGTGGCTCACCCTTTATGGGAACATCATTTTCAGGTTCAGGCGATAAACTACCTCCAAGGACTTAGCTTGGGAGGGTTTGGCTTCTGGATTGAAGAAGACTGCCTTTAGTTAATAGTTGTTATTTATTAGTACATGTAAACATTCAAGCCTAGGGCTTTTCTTGTATTGAGATTAGAACTCATATTTTTGAATCCAAGTGTTGGCTTGGAAAGATGTAAGCCTGTAGGGCATTTTATTCGATGTTACATGTAATGCTTTGTTTAGTAATACTCTGATGAATGAATGAATTAATTGTCTTCTTTAATTAATGCATGGCAATGATATATATAATGGGTTATTTTTTGAGGGCGTTACAGTGATAAATTATCTTAATTACCAAAAGTGTTTTTAATGTATTTTTAACAACAGAATTATACATTTAATAGTGAATTACTATCATTTTGAGACCAAATTTTTTGTAAAAAAAAGTAAAATTCCTGGCACAAATTTATTTTTTCTTTAAAAATGTATTTATTAACGACATTTTTAAAATTTTGTACCTAATGATCTTTTTTTTTTTTTTTTTTTTACTATTCCGAAATTCAAAACCTAATGTTTTTTATAACAAAATTTTTATTTTTCAAGATGAAAGAGTCTGGTCCCTAAAATCCTTATATATTGTATTGTAGGATGCTCTTTTACCAAATGTCTAGGTTCGAGCTTTATCTCTACAATTGTAGTTTCTCTTTCTCTTTCCATTTTCCTTTCTTTCTCTTGGCATATATAAAAAAATAAAATAAAAATAAAAAATCAAATTTACACATAACTTATATTTGGTATGCATCATATATTTATATTATTCATGTAATGTGTTCCTCTACTATTTTACTAAAGGTTGAGTATCTCTCTAGTTCACAAGGTACTGTCTGAATTTGTGAGTAGGGACGAAACCAGAATTTCGTGGTGTCAAAAGGAAAATATTGGTCGGTTTCGTTTGGTGGGTGGTTATATTTGGAAAAATTTAATGACAACCAAATTTAACAATAATGAGCTTATTTGATGTAGTTTATTGTAAGTTAAAAAGTGATAATCATGAAGTAGAAGCCAAAATCACCCTTTGTTAACTTCTAGATAATCAACTCTTTTTAACTTATTTAAGTTATTTGTTGTACCAAACAGTCTCATATAAACTTCTAACTTGTGATTTTTGCTTCTTCTATCTATTGATTTTTATTTTATTTTATTTTTTGTTTGTTTGTTTGTAGAAGATGCTTTAAATGTTAGTGATTTGCAACGTGCATAGAAGGGCATTTCTCAAACACAAGAGGGCCATGGCACCCTTTAGTTGTAAAGTTGGTCTATTGATGATGCCGTGGGTTCATTACGGGTTTAATTTTGTTGATTTTAATCGTTTATTTATAGGGTTATCATAATAAACAATAAGTTCATTTTTAAAAATAAATCCTCTATTTTTTCTAAGGGGCACTCGTGATTTCTGATCAAGACAATGAATTATTGATGAGTACTAAAATAATCTTGACTATTATATGAATATTATCTTAATTTCTTTTTTTTAAATGGAAAAAAGGACAATAAATTGATATAAAAGGGAAGTGTATGCAAGACAAGAGGACCTCTATTTGGTTTTGAAACTTAAAAACTTTATTTAAGACATCAAATGCCTACCATTATCATTTTGTTTATTGATTAATATGCGATTAAAAGTAAGATTGGGGTTTGGGTTGAGCTTAAAATGACTCGAACTCTTTAGTCAAACAGTTGAGTAGAGAATTAAAAAAAAAAAAAAATGCAAATTGATCTGATCCAGGTTGTAATGACCAAATAAATGTGAACTTTTAATTATTGTGCTAGAGGATTAGGTAACTTAGAATAATTGTAATAAAGTCCCCAGTGAAGTCTTGATACTTCAGTTTAGACCTTTGTCGATTAATTTTTTCACTCAGCCAGTAATCTCGATTTATGTGCACCAATCCCTGAGTTGACTTAAGACCTGAAAATAGACCTTCAGGGCAGTAGATGATGTTAGTATGATCATAGGGCCAATCCAGTTAAATTAAAAGCATTTTATTTGTTGTAATAACTAATGTGGCTATCGTCTCGTTTTGCATGTACACGGATCTAGTCCTATTTAAAAAAAAAAAAAAATAGATGGGCTCTTATAGCGATCCCGGGTTTACCCTTGTTGAACAGTGATCCGGACGTGTGTCCGTGGATGCTAGTAGTTGATTATTATCTTGTTTACATCCTTTCTTACTTTGTATTTGAGTTATAGGATGTGTTGGGCAGGTTTGTTACAGGTTGGTTGAGTTTAGAAACCAAAACTAGTTGCCCAGATTTTGACCTGTCCGCTCGAGCGGGGGTGTTGGCGCTCGAGCGGGAATTGCACCCATCCAGCATTTTCTGTGCAGTGTTGGACGCTCGAGCGTGGTATTGGCCGCTCGAGAGGGGTTGTGTGAGTGCCGCTCGAGCGGGGAGTTGGAAGCTCGAGCGGAGACCTAGTTCTGTAAAAAGTTCTGGGAGTGTGCATCCGCCGCTCGAGCGGGATGGTTGACGCTCGAGCGGGAGTCTGTGAGTGACGCTCGAGCGGGGAGTTGGACGCTCGAGCGAGGCGACTGGGTTTAAGTTCCGTGTTTTGACTTCTCAAATCACTTTTTCACTTTCTCTTCTCTCTCCTACTTTTCCAAAAACACCATTGTTGAGCCTCTCACTCTAGAACTCAACCTTCTCTCTAGGTTTTGATCTAGTAGGAGTGATTTGCTCATCTTTGGCCTTTACAAAAAAGTTGTTAATCGTCGAGGGCTACATTTTAATTTGAAAATTTCGGGATTTGGAGCATGTTGGGTTTTGTCATCTTCTCCTTTGGGGCTCCGAATTTGAGGTAGGGATATCCTACTCCTCTCTATGGATTTTGTCTTTAAATTTTGGTATTTTGAGAGGTTGGGGTTGGTTTGGTGATTTTGTGAAAGATTGGGGCTTTTGTGTTATTTTACAAAGGTTGGGGTTTTATTTATAATAAACCTAGATGCATGTTTGGTATAGAGAAATGGAAATAAATGTTGAATCGTTGATGAAAATGGGACCTAAGGGTTGAAATGGTAATTATGGAAAATGACCTAATTACCTTGTTTGATTAATTAAGATAATTAATTGTGAGAAATGAGGAAATGAAATGGAATTGTTGAGATTGGGAATGTATGGGGAAAAAGGGTGTAGTTGAATTATTTATCACTCACCGAATTGAAATGTCGATTGAATATCCATTGTGCATTTATTTTCTGTTTAGAGATAACTGCTTTGGGCTATCGGTGGAGGATAGTCGTGATTGTTGTAGACAATGCATGATGATTAGGCAAATGAAAACTAATCAATGGAATGTGTCATGGAATTTGACGGTTGATAGAATACATTAACTGTATGTATTGAGTGATTGTATATAGAACCAATGTGTTTGTATACGTTATGCGTAGAGGAGGAGATGGGGGATGCACTCCGCGGTTTAGGGGAAGATAGGGGATGTACCTCTAAACCGGATAGTGTTGGGAGAAGATAGGGGATGAACTCCGTAGATACAGCTCATATGCTTGTCTAGAGAAGTGAAGATAGAGCTTATATGCTTATCTTTGTGAAGTGTGGATACAGCTTATGTGCTTATCTGTGAATGTGGGATATTGTTGTTATACATATCTGTTGGGAATGTGGATATAGCTTATATGCTTATCTGTGAATGTGGGATATAGTTTTATACATATCTGTTGAAATGATGATAGAGCTAACATGCTTATCTGTTGAAAAAGGGAAAATGAAAAATAACTTGGACTCATAAGTCGTATGACATAAACACGTGATTTATGTGAATGTATCAGTGTTGGCCATCTATCAATTGCTAATCTTTTAGTCATTGTTCATGGTTGGTTTAGTGTATTTCTACTGGGCTGTGGCTCACCCTATATGGGAATATCATTTTCAAGTACAGGTAGCATGCCACCTCCAAGGACATAGCTTGGGAGGCTAGAGGCGGACATACTTTTGTCGTTTTACTTTTGACGTATTACATGTAAATTCAAGCCAAGAGCTTAACGTGTAAATGAGTTAGTACTCTTTTGTTGTAACCAAGTGTTAACTTGGAAAGCTGTAAGCCCGTAGGGCATTTTGCTTTTGTTGTTAACATGTAATACTTTTGTAATAAAACTCTGATGAATAGAAGGATGTGGTTATTTCATATGTTAATGAATGTTTTATTTTGAGGGCGTTACAGCTTTTCGGTCCTAACAATTATTATTTGTGTGTTATTTATGTGTATTTTTTTTTTTCATTGTTGACGCTACAAATTTTATAGAATTTTAGTTCAAAAAACATATATATTCTGTGTCTGAAACTGTTTAAATTAGGGGATTTAGTCAAAACCTCCTTATAATAAAGTTTTAATACATTAAAGACAAGTGCAAAAAGTTTTCATTGAAAAGTTCAACACATACCACTATTACTAAAATATTAAACTTTAAAATAATATAACTTTTGATTTAGATGTCGGTTCTTAATAAAATTAATATTTTTAGAATTCTCTCATTAAGATCTATCAAATAATATCCATGTTGACTATTATTTATAAAAAAATTCTTATTAACGTTGAAATTGATGTAAACAGTAACATGTTCCTCTTTTTGACAGTAACATATTACTCTATCTCACAGTAACATGTTACTCTGGTAATATTGTCCAAGAACAAAAAAAAAAGATGTTTTACTTTATCCTTACTCAATTATGTGCCTTCTCCTTAGAAGGTTTATGAAGCAAAATAAATTAGACTGTCTTTTTTTACCAAATAAAAATCCAATAAAAGAGTTTTGGCTAAATTTCTTGTTTAAATTTGGGGTAGGATTTTGGGAACTAAAACCCTCCTTTATTGAAGTTTGAAATATTTTTGACATCCACCAATATGTGTTGACCGACCACCCTATTCTACAATCACATGTTTATCTTTACTTCATTTAGATACTTCCATTACTTACACATTTTGGTCACTTTTCTTGCACATCCTTAGAATTGAAATTCGTGCAACAAATTTTAAACAGTCTAAAACTAATAATCTAAATCATTTAACACATACGAAAGTGACTTAGATTATTGTTTTATAATTAATAAATCGACACAAATAATTTTTATATGGAAAAAACTACAGTTGGAGTACCTTCAATTGTGATTAAAAAATTACAGGCGAAACGCTACTAATCAATCCATTGTGAAGAATGAAAATACACAAGATTACCAAACAATTTACCCAATACACTGTAAAACTGTCTTCCACCACTTGTACCTTTTTCACCAACGCGTTTGTCTTGGAATTGATTAGTCTGATGTTGAATCCACGAAAACGAGTGGCTTCAAACTCCTTCAAAACCTTCATGCTCGAATATTTTCGGAATCCACCGAACTAACTCTCTTTCAATAGAATGATTAAACAACCCCCTTGATGTAATCAACTCAACTCATGAGGCAATCTCACAATTACATTAGGGAAACAAGTAAAAAAAAGCTCCAGAAGCAATCACAAACTTTCAGGATGTAGATTTGGACGCCATAACCCTAGAATCTGTCTTCCGTACAACTTTATAGTGAACAGGGTCACAGAGACTGCTCAAGCACATGAATGGTCACTTGAGCGGTGTGCCTTGCATGTGGAAAAGCTATAAGTGCCTTCGCTCGAGCGATGAAAAGATCGCTCTAGCGTCAAAACAAAACTCCCAGTATTTTTGCAGACTGCCTGAACTACTGAGAGACAGAGTTCTTCGCTCGAGTGGTAAAAGCTTTGCTTGAGCAGTCTAGCTAAAACACAAGCATAAAATTACAATTCAAAATATGTTTCTTCGCGAAATTGAGAACACAAAGAAAGTTTCATCTTATTTGTTGTGCTAAACACCTTTAAGCCTATATATATATATATATATTATTGGTAAAAAGAAAGAATTTTATTGATGTAAACAAACAATATACAGAGCATCAAAAAATACGTCAATAAAGAAGGTAAGAGCAAAAGCATCACAGCTAAATAAAACTATTCCAACTAAGTTGACACTGAATTGTTAGCTTGATCATCTGCAAGCACCAAACCAAGAGTTGAAGAGCAAACAACTCAGAGAATAAAATAAAACAAAACAAAAAAAAGGCAGAAAACAAACAAAGAAAAGCATAACACCCAAATAACTACCATTGGGTTCAAGGCTTGCAACAAAGTAACCTAGCCAAGTCTTCAACCAAAACCCTATTAAAAATCGGAGCTTTTGCAACGGTCGAAAACGTCGCAAAAGGTGCACATGCCATTGCAAAATACTTTTTGCGACGGAGTGGGCGTGACAAAAGGTATTTGCGACGGTTACAAACCGTCGCTTTTTTGTAGCGATGGTAAATCAATGGTTTTTGCGACGGTTTTTTGCGACAGTTTAACCTAACACAAAATAAAGAAAAAAAAAATCTCTTTTAGCGACGGTTTAGGATATCGTCACCAAATTTTTTTTTAGAGACGGTAGTTGATGTCGCGAAAAGTATTATTAGCGACAGTCTTAAATGTCACAAAAAAATAGAATTAAATCAATAATATATTCGCAAAAGTTTAAACCATCACTAAAGATGGCATTAATATGTGTATGAGACAAGTTAACTTGTCGCTAATAAAATGCAAGGAAATGATGATTCCATTAGCGACGGTTTATTATTGTCGCAAATTTTTTTTTCATAAAATAAATATATATTTTATTAATTCATTCCCTGTACAAATTATTAATACATGTCCACATTCACATTCACAAAATCATATATACGAATAATTATATATATGTACCCTATAACGATACAGTGTCAACTAAACATTCTTTACAAAAATATATAAAACATCCTCCAACAATACTAATATTTTTTTGATAATTCAAAAACTCAAATTTGTATCTAAAACAAAACCAAAGTATCGACAATACAAATAAAAAAAACATATATATTAATAACTTGTTTTAGTATCAACAGTAAGCTCCAATCTTGATATGTAAAGATATCATCATGTACTCAAAAGGGTAGCATTTGCAAAAAGAAACAAAAAAAATAATTTATTTATAATATAATTAATTTCAAGCTTACAAAATATGTAAAAGATTCGATATTTATTTCATAAAATAAATAAATAAATAAGATTGTAATATATACATAAATCAAACGCCACACAATGTATCTGCCAAGAGTTTCTCCATTTGTTCTTCGAAAAAGAATTTCTAAAGGGCAAGTTTTCACAAATGGAAATTACGCTCCAGATTCAAAATAGGGAATCGATTTTGAGTCCCATCTTTTCCTACAAGTCATTTGTGCCTAGTCGTATGTGTTAAGTTTTGTTGACATTCGATGCTGTTTGACCAATTTAGTATGTCAACCGGTTTGGAAAAAAAGTTTCTAAAGGACAAGTTTTCACAAATAAAAATTAGGCTCTAGATTCAAAATCAGGAATTGGTTTTGAGTCCCGTCTTTTCCTACAAGTCATTTGTTTCTAGTTAGGCGTGTGTCAAATTTCGTTGACATTCAATACTGTTTAACCATTTTAGTGTGTCAACTGGTTTAGAAAACAAAAGTTAAAAGTACTTCAGCTATTTTTGCCTCAAAAGATGCATCTACACTCTAGCAAACTTTCAAAGAAAAGAAAAGAAGAAAATAAACTATTAAGTAGCTCCATAAGCTAAACCAAACAACCCCTAAATCAACGAACTTTGTAACTTTTTGGAGCAGAAGTAAGGACATAGATGGTGAGGTAACTGTTAGTTAGCCCCAAGAATGATGAGAGCAATATCATCCAGCCCTGGCTCCCATATTTAGCTGTGAAATAAAATGCTGGGATGAGTTTTTAAGAAAATACAAATGGCAATTGGTCAGCCAACTTAGGTTAGTAGATTTTCAATCTATTCTTGAAAAACATTGTCATCTAAAACAGCTACCATAGTATTCCTAATTCAAGTGTAAAAATTGTGACTCAGTGCACCCATAAGGAATCCGAGTAAAATTAGAAAGGTTGTAAAACATAGAAATAAAAAATGGCACGGGCGGATTTGAAGTCTTAGGGTAATAACCTTAAGGTTATGGGTTCAAGTCTTGGGGCCACCACTTTGTGCATTATGCCAAAGGCTAGGTGTGTACTCAATCTTTTCCCTCCCAAACACACATTAATGTGTACTAATTGGGCGTTGTTTTATATATAGTTCTTTCATGGATATCTAGAAGAAAAAATAAGAAATATTTCTTAAAATGATTGATGTTACAAAAACGCCAACAGCCATATCCTATGGTTTTAGACGATATTCCCAATATGCTTCTACAATTCCTAAAGCTATATGGTCCATATCCACTGCAGTTGCACCAAGTCTTCTTACCCGCTACACATAAAAATGTCAAAATAGAGAGAGAGATTACAAAAACTTGAAACAAAAAATCTTCCACCCCTATCTTTGATGTAAGAAGTAAAGCAAGTTATCAGTAAAGCAAGTAAAAGAAAATGGTTATTACTCGGCTGACATCAGTAAATTCTTTGAATAACTCTATGTTGGTACTCCATGCATCGTCCTGTTCATACCCAAATCCAGTAACTAGAAGTGATTGCTCCACCTGAGAAAACAAGTGAAAAAAGGTGAGCTGAAAAAAAAAATTCCAACTTTCAGCTCTAAACCACCACACTTTTACACATTTTTTTTTCAATGTGATCTGTTTCTAGAAGTAGAAGGAACATGATTAATTTCATAGATAGATAAGAAGTGAAATATACACAAGCATTTGAACTGTCCTGCAATAAAGTCTGTTGTTGTCAATACCTTCTTCTCAGTTCCTTTTCCTTATATAAACTGGGCTTGGGGAAGTGTAAGATACAGATAACGCAGCGGGTAAAAGGATTCAAACCATACCTTATGTGATATAATCTAAAACAAAGAACCTTGTGGGTAAATAACGTGCTTCACGACCACGAACTAAGAACACCCAGTAATGGAGTGATACCACAGTATGAGTATCACCCACGTTAGTCACAATGCAAAGGCTTGATCGTTATTCTAATGGGAGAGAGTTAGAGAGAGAGCATGGGAAAAATTCATTCGTTATTTGATTCATCCCATGTCCCATATATTGTATCTGATATATAGGATGACCATCTAACCATTTATCCGTATCTCTTGATAAGATATGATAGATATAGATAATGATAGTGGGTTATCCAAATAGGATAGATAATAATTCAACTTCAAATTACATGGGTAATTTGAATGGGTTATGTCATGCCACATGAGCGCCCAAATCCAGGTCCAATACCCGGCCCAATTTCCAACATCTCCCACTCGCACATGAGTTGGCATGACACTGCCACATCTCTATCTCAATCTCCCCAAAATTCAACAATCTCATACTAGCCAATGAACCGTGCAACTGCTGAGAACACCTACATGTGGGAGCTCTATACTAGAAACTTAAAATGAGCCAACATAGGGACATCAACCTAAAAAGAATAGAAATAGTGTCTCATGCACCCAAACCCATCTAGTTACATTAGTCCAAAACATCTTTAATCCCTCAAAGAACATGTTTGACCCTCATAGGTCCCGCATTGTATTCACACTCAATCAGCAGCACATATAGAGCGATGTGAGTTGTCGACACTGAATATAGAGCAGAGATGTAGAACTAGATGATCTTCCCTTCACCCTCGTACCATTTAACTCAGAATTGACCGCTTTTCCAGTAATGTCCCTTAAAGCCGAAATCATACATGACCGCAGGCAACATACCAAAGTAGTCGAGCATCAACTCCTCATCTTATGACATAGTTAAAGATCACAAAAGGCACAAAGTGAATTCATTGAAAAAAAATGACTTTTAGGATTCACACGGTGAGGAAGAAGGGATCCATTATCTTACCTCGCTAATGGGTCGATAAGCACATGCAGTACAAATGCATGCTATAGTGGAGTAACTCTTCCAAAGAGTGATGCTAAACTCACATACTATTCAGATCTTAGTCTAATCGCTCTTAAGCGCACAAGTTACTTCCTGGCGTCTAACTCAAATTCTCTATTTGCTCGCCTCTCAAGCATCAAATGAGATCTCGCATCTGGCTATCCATAACAGGCACATCATGGAAAAGTGGGTACTCTCATGTCCATGGTCGATCTTTAACAAGACCTCATCTTGGCTCTAACCAAGGCGACATAGCTGGTGGATAATTTTAGCCTCTCTCTTGGCTTCAAATACAATAAGCCACTAGTCTCATCCTTGCTCGCTACCTAGCGCTAAGGGCGATTGCTTGTGTGAGTGAGCCAATCTTGCCTACTAACATCAAATTTATTTATTCTGTGTGTGTGCTAATTCACAAACCATTGCAAAAGGTAGCAAACATAAATGTGTAATAGAAATAAATATGAATACTAATGGCATAAATATCCCCAAAAAATAAGAGTTCAACTGAATACACATATATCACCACCTACGTAGTCCTAAAGCCCCTAACATGAGTAAGATAAACATCTCTAGCAATGGGCTTAGTCAAAGGGTCCGCAACCAAGCAAATCGTAGGGATGTGCTCCAAGATCACTTCTTTTTGCGCCACAGTGTCTCTGATAAAGTTGAACCTCATATCAATGTTTTTGGTTCTCCCGTGATACTTAGTGTAACGCCCTCAAAATAATAATATTAAAACCCATCAACTTAGACATGCACTAAGACAAAGAAACCAACCATCTTTCCATTAATCTGAATAGTTCTTACAAAAGTATTACATGTTAACAACAAAAGCAAATGCCCTACGGGCTTACAGCTTTCCAAGTTAACACTTGGTTACAAAAAGAAGAGTGCTAACTCAATACATATTAAGCCCTTAGCTTGAATTTACATGTAATACATCAAAAGAAAGCAAATAACAAGCAGTCTGTCTGCCTCTAGCCTCCCAAGCTAAGTCCTTGGAGGTGGTATGCTACCTGTACCTGAAAATGATGTCCCATAAAGGGTGAGCCACAGCCCAGTAGAAATACACTAAACCAGCCATGAACAATGACTAAAAGATTAGCAGTTGATAGATGGTCAACATAGATACATCCACATATATCACATTTCGATTTCATGACATTAAGTCCATGTTACATTTCATTTCTCATGTCTTTTCCAACTTTGAGTTTGAAAACAAGGCTCAACACCTAGCCAAATAACTTAATGAGATTTAGACTCATCTTTAAAACACTTTCAAAATTCATGAGGGATACACATTTTAATGCTGTATCAATAACACATAAACCATTCCCACACTTTGCGAAATATAGACATTTCGGTGCTGTATCAACATAACATAGAATCACTTCTATACTTTACAGTTGATAACGATATACATTTTAGTGCTATATCAAATCCATTCAAACACTTCCATAATCAACACTTGATACACATTGTGGTGCTGTATCAATGTCACACAAAATCCGGTTTAGAGGTCCATCCCCTATCTTCCCCTAAACTGTGGAGTACATCCCCCATCTCCTCCCACACAACACATGTATATAAACATAGATCATATACAATCAATCAATACATAGAATTAATGTATTATTCCAGTTGCTATATTCAATAGCATTCTCAATCGATTAGTTTTAGTTGGCCTAATCATCATGCAGTGTCTACAATAATCAAGACTATCCTCCACCGATAGCCCAAAGCAATTATTTCTATACTGAAAATAAATGTACCAAATGGATATATAATCAACATTTTAACTAGGTGAGCGATGAACGAATCAAACTACACCCTTTAATCCCATACACATCCAATTCCAACATTCTCAATTTAATTCTTCTTTTCTTCAAATTAACTATACCAATTAATTTGTCAATGTAATTAGAGCATTTCCCATAATTAGCATCACAACCCTAAGGTTCCATTTTCATCAATAAACCAATATTGATCTCATTTCTCTATGCCAAATATGCATAAAAGTTTATATAAACAAAACCCCAATTTTTGTAAAATTACACAAAGGCCCAAACTTTCTCAAAATTACCCAACAACCCCCAACTCATCAAAATACTAAAATTCAAAGACAAAACTCATGAGAAGGAGTAGGATATCCCTACCTCGAAGTTAGAGCTCAAACGGGGAAGTTGAAGAAAACCAAAATGCTCCAAACTCAAAGATCCACGGATCAAAATGGAGCCCTCGACGATCCACACACCTTTTACAAAGGCCGGAGGATAGTGAGACACTCTAACTAGATCAAACTCTAGAGAGAAGGGAGTTTCTAGAGAGAGGAGCTCTCAAAATATCTTTTTAGAAAGTAAGAGAGAGAGAGAGAGAGAGAGAAAATGTAAAAAGTGATTTTAAAATGCCCAGCTGCCAACTGATATACGACATTCCCGCTCGAGCGGAGAACACAACGCTCGAGCATCAAGAACAAAAAACTAGGTACGCTCGAGCGCCAAGACCCAAGAATAAAGTACTTCCGCTCGAGCGCGAAAACCAGTCCGCTCGAGCGTAGATTTTCCCCTCCCAGAACTTACACCAAAAAGTACTACCCGCTCGAGCGTCAGAATACCCGCTCGACCGTAAAATAACCCGCTCGAGCGTAAAAATCACACCTGCAGAAGTTTTGCAGGGACACAAAGTACTGGGAGTGAGCAATCTCCGCTCGAGCGCAACAAGGCCCGCTCGAGCGGAACGACCAAAAACCTGGCAACAAGATTTCAAACCAAGGTTCAACCCACCTGTTCGAAACATGCCCAACACATCCTAAAACTCAAACAAATGGAATTAAAGGACGACAACAAGATAGATACAACTACCAACTCCACGGAATCGAGTCCGAAATACAACAGAACAGTAAAGGGACAACCGGGATCGCTATAACCTCCCCCCTTAAAGAATTTCGTCACCAAAATTAAATACAAGTTTTTCGAAAAGAAGATTTTCTCAATTCCCAACATTACCACAATGCGAATTTTAACAGCTCGACCAATTACCAATCATCTCATCTCTTTTCAAGAGGCAGTTTATAACATTTTCCACAACATGCATTATAGTTATGCAATCCCTGAAATTCCACAAATTTCAATACTACATTCCACAATTCTATATCATATTCAGTATTCATGATATATTTCCATTTCTACAATACATCCAACATATACAATGTTACATTAAACTTCCATTAAATCAAAACATAAACCATGTTTTACAACCTAAGATATATTCAATACTCTTAAGGTTCAACAATATAACAAAATATACAATACATGCTCAAACATCCATAAATAGATCCGGATATCTCTCTCGGACCTCCAACTCACGTTCCCAAGTGGCTTCCTCCACTCCATGATGTTTCCACAAGACTTTTACCAAGGGAATGGTCTTGCCTCGCAAGACTTGATCCCGCCTATCCAAGACCCGAACCGGTCTCTCCTCATACGACGCATCCTCATCAACCTCTAAGTCAGTCCAATCCAATACATGCGATGGATCTGGCTCATACTTCCGAAGCATACTCACATGAAACACGTCATGCACTCCGGACAACTGCGGTGGTAAAGCTAAACGATAAGCGACCTTTCCAATCCACTCAAGGATCTCAAAGGGACCGATAAACCGAGGGGATAACTTCCCAGTCTTCCCAAACCTCATCAAACCTTGCCTAGGTGATATTTTCAAGAAGACATGATCACCTACCTCAAACGCCAAAGGCCTCCTCCTACGGTCGGCATAACTCTTTTGGCGACTCTGGGTTGTAACAAGCCTCCTACGGATAAGCTCAACTTTCTCCGTCGTCTCCCTAACCAACTCCGGACCCAACAAAGGTGCATCACCCACCTCGGCCCAACACACTGGAGACCTACACGGTCGGCCATACGAGGCCTCAAACGGTGCCATACCGATGCTGGACTGAAAACTGTTGTTGTAGGCAAACTCCACCAAGGGCAAGTGCCTCTCCCACGTCCCACTAAAGTCAAGAACACAACCTCGAAGCATGTTGTAGACACCCCATTTTTGACCGACCTTAAGACTCAGACGTCACTGATTGAGCGCTTGGTGATGTTGCATAATGTGCTCATTCAGAAGTTTCAGAGTCGCGGCCGTGAGCCCTGCCTCTAGACTTCCGAACCCTCTTTTGAACTTTGCCTCGGTTTGCGAACCAGGCTCGGTTTTCTTTGCTTCTTTTCCCGAGGGGAGGGAGAGGTCCCGTAGACCATCTCTCAATGTCCGTAGGCTACATTTGGTGGCCGTAGGCCATTTTTCCCATTTCGGAGTCCGGTTTCCGGTTTTTCGGGACCGTAGGCCGTGTGCCTCGGTTCGGGACCGCTTAACCATCTCCTATTGCTCTAATTTTTGGCATACTTCCTATTTGCTCCCTTTTGAGGGACACTGGGGGCTGAGAAACCCACTTCGTGGCCGAATGCCACTTTCGGTGCTTAACAGCCCATTTTCGGGACCCCGATCTGCGCGTTTCGGTCCCCGAGCATTCGCTTTGCAAGGGTTTTCGTTCATTTTTGGCAGGTACCTCTGTTTTATCACCGGGGAGGTCACTGAAGGGTGGGAGGCCAGCAATTGTTGCAGCAACCAGTTATACATCCTCCGACGCCCTCCAGCGCCCGTTTTTCACACTTCCGGGCTAATGTTGAACCCCTTGGACCCTCATTCTCGAACTTTGAACCGCATATTTGTGATGTACACACATGAGAGGACCCTAAAAGTTCATGGCCGGCCATTAATTCAACTTGACCCTTTTGACCCCCTCCTTCCGGGCTAATGTTGAACCCCTTGGACCCTCATTCTCGAACTTTGAACCACATATTTGTGATGTACACACATGAGAGGACCCTAAAAGTTCATGGCCGGCCAGCAATTCCACCTGACCCTTTTGAACCCCTCTTTCCGAGCTAATGTTGAACCCCTTGGACCCACTTTCTTGGATTTTGAACCACAGGGTTGTGTTGTACACACATAGGAGGACCCTACCAGTTGGTGGCCGGCCAGAAAATCTGATTGACCTTTTTGACCCCTAGCCGGCCGGCTAGGGGGTGTGGCCGGCCGGCCACCTGCAGCAAAAGTACCAGGCCGGCCGAGCTCCTTGCACTGTTCCCTTTACAGCTGTGGAGCTTTATCCCCCAGAAAAGATCTTTATCCGGGGGATATTTTGTGGGGGAAAGTTTGTCTCCTTTTCCCCCACCTTTACACCCCCTTGTTGGCCTATATAGCAAGCAAGATATATCCTTTGTTGGGGTTAGAAAACTTCACCTTCAAGCCTCCATACACAACTCCATCTCCATACCTCTCATTTCTTTAAAAATCTCTAAGTCCCTAACCATCATTTCTTCTACACCACCAAGCTCTACCACCACCACCTCATTTCCAGCAACAAGGAAAGTTTCTCAAAGGCCAAAGAAGCTGCAAATTGGTCCAAGAAGCAACAAAAGTTTGAGTCTTCAAGGGTAAGTGATACTTCTTCACTTTGACCCTTTTTCTTGATCCATTTGTAAGCCCCACTTTCTTTTTGTTTCAAGCTCCGGCCCTAACTGAAAAGGGCCCTTTTTTGAGCTCATCTTCACTTTTCATTAAGGGCTCAACCCTGTTTGAGCTCTCTATGATGAACTTGCTTCATTGATCCTCTTGTATGTCATAATTTTGCATGCTATTTTCGACCCATGAGTAATCTGTTTTTGAGCATGTTGTAAACTGATATTAGGCTTATTTTGAGCCCCTCTTCAATATTGAAGAAGGGCTCAACACCATTTGGGACTTCCATGTTGTACCTACCTTTATACTCCTCTTTTCTTCCCCATTCTTGCATGCAATGGCAGCCTACCATGCTTTTATTTTTGGCCATTTTACAGTTCTGAAAAGGTGCTTATTTTGGTCCATTATTCATGTTTCATTTAGGTCCTTTCATGGTTTGGGACCTCCATAGGTCACTTCATGTTATATCCTTCTTTTATTCCCCATTCTTGCATGTTTAGTTAGCCTATCATGCTTTTGTTTTTGGCCATTTTACAGTTCTGGAAAAGTGCTTATTTTGGTCCATTCTACATGTTTTATTAAGGGTCTTTGGCTTTTTGGTGATTATTTTGTATACTTCATGTTATAGCACCTTTTGAGCCCCAATCTTGTGCTCATTTTTTATCATGTTTGTATACTGATTTTGAGGCTTCCATATACTGTAAATATTCATATTTTTGGTCCCTCTTCAGTTTTGTAGAAGGAAAATTTTCAGTTTGGGTTTTTCTTATATCACTTGCTTCATTACCCCTCTTTTGGCCCCTATTCTTGCATGCTATTTTTGCCATACCTATGCTTGCTGTTTGGCCATGTTTATAACTGTGAAAGTGCCTTTTGTGGGACTGTCCAGCTTCTGTCTTTGCATTGCATGTCCATATTGTGCATGTTTGGCATAGCTATAGGCCATTTCGGGTGCCTAAATTCGCATTTCGGGACAATTTCATGCATTTGGTGTCATTTCGCCTCATTTCGGGGCTGCTTTCCCCCATATTTTATTGCTGAAATCCCATTACCATGTTTGCATATCACTTCCCATGCCATAGTTCGCATTCTGCCATTGCCTCGATTTGCGTGCCCGTGTGCACGCATTTCGAGGCACTTCATTTTCATTCACCGGCATCCTATGTGAGTGTGGCTGAGGTTCACTCATGTTGGTATAAGCCCATATCATGTTTTCATGTCATTTCATCACATTCTGTTATCGCCTCGGTTTGCGTGCCCGTGTGCACGCATTTCGAGGCACTTCATTTTTCATCTACTAGCACCCTATGTGAGTGTGGCTGAGGCTCACTCATGTTGGTATAAGCCCATATCATGTTTCCATGTCACTTGCATTGCGTATGCTATTGCCTCGGTTTGCGTGCCCGCGTGCACGCATTTCGAGGCACTTCATTTTCATCAACCGGCTTCTTATGTGAGTATGGCTGAGGTTCTCTCATGTTAGTATAAGTCCATGTTACCTTTTCCATGCCATTTTAGTCACTTACATAGCATTTTGCCATTGCCTCGGTTTGCGTGCCCGTGTGCACGCATTTCGAGGCACCTCATTTTCATTGCATTGCGTATGCCATCGCCTCGGTTTGCGTGCCCGTGTGCACGCATTTCAAGGCATCACATTTTCATTGCATTCATGCATTTTCTCGGTTCGCGTGCCCGTGTGCACGCATTTCGAGGCATGTCATTCCATAGCATCGTGTATGTTAGGATTGTATCTTAGTCGCATTTCATGCATATCATGTATATTGCATCGTGTCCGGAATAGGAGTTAGCCCGGGCACGGGAAACGAGGTACATTTCGTACTCCGAGTGACGGAATGTGTCTCAATTCCCCAGTCACCGACACTCCGGATTATCCATGATGGAGTTAGGTTTTAGCTGTAGTTTCATGTGCATTTATCCTATATTGAGTTGTGCATTTCGACTCCTCGGCCATCATGCCTCGGTATGCGTGATTGGTGGCACGAGGTTCGAGACATGCATATATCTTTGCAAATACATTGCTATGCCCCTTTCCTGCTCTCTATTGCAGCAAAACAAAGAATCAGCAACCTTTTGGGGCTTGGCACGCATTTCAAGAACAGGTGTGAACAGAGGCTAATTGGGGCATTCCGGTGGATTCCTGCGCAAGACAACCCGGACATGCATCATCCATCAGAAGCAAGGCAGTCCCTGGCTTGCACGCCAGTTTTATTTGCTTTCTTAGTTAATTCATTAATTAATTAGGATCTTGTAATATTTTGGACTGTAATATTCTTTTATTCGGGACTGTAATATTGGGACTGTATACTTATTCGGACCCTCTGCGCGAGGGCACAACTGTAATAAGTGTGCGTGTGTGTGTTGTATGTCTTCCAACCCCACGTCTTTCTCCCTTTTATTTATCCGCTTTTGATGGTTAGATTAGGGCATGTTTAAATTAGCATACAGTATGATAGCATGTTTGCATTCATTCATCTATTTTGCATGCACCGGGCTCGGCGCATCATACTAACTGCATTGTACTTTCAATTCCAAATTGAATGCATGATAGTTGTAGCATTTCACATGCCATGTTTAGAATAGCCGAGCCTGCTATAGTTGCATTTTGCATGTGCTGCATTAGGCATTTCTGTATACTTAGGATCATGCATGATTTCTAATGTAGTTTCTATTTTGGCTTGGAGTACTCGGTAAGTTCTATGCTTTAGCATCCTTGCATGCGTGTGAGTGACTGCCATGAATAGCATGCTTACCATGAAGCTATATGCTTATGTGATATAACTGCCTGAATGCCTGTGGGTGAAGGTTGGGTTATTTGAATTAGAATAATTCATCAAATGTGTGTTTTAAGCCCACTAGATAGTGGCAAAACCATCTTTTCTAAGCCCACCCGAGGGTGGCAAAATCTGCATTTTAAGCCTACTTACGAGTAGCAAACCATCTTTCAAATAAACAAGCATGAAATGTTTTGTTCCAGTTCGGGCGACCCAGTCTATACTTATATGCTGTGTGCATCACATAGTAACCTAGGCTAAATAACCGGAATAAGAACACACAATGTTTTCAAAAATAGATATCATGGTTAGTAGAGGCCGATCTTTGATCGGGCGAGCGGGGGTGCTCACGAAGTGACCTTCCCCAATCGTACCCAAGTTCCCGAGCCGAGGCAACTTTGGTGATGACGGACACGTGGCCTTTGGCACCGAGTCAGGGTTTCCTAAATTCCCCCATAAAAAATATTTAGGTGGCGACTTTGTATCTGGCAAAGCAGTCCGTGTTTGGCACTTCTTTTCAAAAATCTGTTTCTCAAAACGATTTGCCGGATTTGGACTCTTTGGTTCAGATTTAGAACCGTGACTACAAATCGAGTCCGAGCTGTAGCGAGGTCCCCCCGCGGGCTTGTTACACATGTCCTCAAGGATCTGAATAGTACGCTCGGACTGCCCGTCAGTCTGAGGATGATAAGCCGTACTAAAGGTCAACTTAGTGCCCAAGGCACTCTGCAAACTCTGCCACAACCTAGCAATAAAACGAGGATCTCTATCTGAGACGATCGTCACTAGGACCCCGTGCAATCTCACTATGTCCTGAATATACAAGTCGGCGAGATGATCTACCGAATCTCTCACGCGTATAGGAATGAAGTGCGCCGACTTAGTCAACCGGTCTATAACAACCCAAATGGCATCACTACCCTGATGAGTCTTCGGAAGACCTACAACGAAGTCCATAGTGACATGCTCCCACTTCCACTCGGCAATAGGCAAGGGTTGCAACAAACCCGCTGGCCTCTAATGCTTGGCCTTCACTTGCTGGCAAGTAAGGCACTTCGATACGAAAACAGCCACATCTTTCTTCATACCCCGCCACTAAAACTGGCGACCCAAATCCTGATACATCTTAGTGCCTCCCGGATGCACCGCAAGGCGTGAATGGTGGAAGTCTCGGAGGACTTCCTCTCGGCAAGACTCCGGCACAAACAAACGATCTCGGTATCTCACACTCAGGTCGGGATACACCGTCAAACCCTTCTCAACTTTCCCACTGGAGATCTTCTGTCGGAAGGACTCTACCTCAAGGTCACCTCTCTGTGCCTCTAATACTCGGGTCACAAGTGTAGGCTGCGCAACAACAGAAAACAAGGCCGCAACCTCAATAGATTCGCCCAGAAGCAAATCAAACTCGCCAAGTGCACCCAACATCTCCCATTCCCGGATGGCTATACAAGCTACATCACTAATGGATTTCCTACTAAGGGCATCGGCCACAACATTGGCCCTTCCCGAGTGATAATGCAACTCAAAATCATAGTCCTCAATGAACTCCATCCATCTCCTCTGCCTCAAATTCAAGTCCCTCTGTGTAAACAGATACTTCAAACTCCTGTGGTCCGAGAACACCTCGAACCTCTCACCATAAAGGTAGTGCCTCCAAATCTTCAAGGCAAAGATCCCTACTGCTAACTCTAGGTCGTGTGTGGGGTAATTCTTCTCGTGTATTTTCAACTGACGTGAGCCATAAGCTACCACTTTTCCCTCTTGCATCAACACACAACCCAAACCCTCTCGTGAGGCATCACAATAAACTGCATAACCCAACCCTCTCTTTGGAATAATCAAGACCGGAGCGGTGGTCAATCTAACCTTCAACTCTTGGAACGACTTTTCGCAAGTCTCACTCCACACAAACTTGACCCTTTTTCGCGTCAATCTAGTCAACGGCGAAGCTAGCCTGGAGAAATCTTTCACAAACCGATGGTAATACCCAGCTAATCCCAGAAAACTGCGGATCTCAAAAACGCTCTTAGGCTGTACCCAATGTTGCACTGCCTCTACCTTGGATGTATCAATAGACACCCCTCTTCCGGATACCACATGGCCTAAGAACTTGACCTCTCCTAGCCAGAACTCACACTTCCCAAACTTGGCATACAGCTTATGGGCTCTAAGCAACTCAAGCACCACTCTCAAGTGTTCCTCGTGCTCCTCCTCAGAAGGCGAATAGATAAGAATGTCGTCCACGAAAACGACTACAAACCGATCCAAGAATTCCTGGAAGATCCGGTTCATCAAGTCCATAAAGACTGCCGGTGCATTGGTAAGCCCGAATGGCATCACCAGAAACTCATAATGGCCATACCGCGTACGGAATGCCGTCTTCGGAATATTCTCCTCCCTGACCCTCAACTGGTGGTAACCCGATCTCAAGTCTATCTTAGAGAAACAACGGGAACCCTTCAACTGGTCAAACAGATCATCTATACGGGGCATAGGGTACTTATTCTTGACCGTAGCCCGATTCAACTTCCGGTAGTTTATACACAATCTCAAAGCACCATCTTTCTTCTTAGCGAAGAGGGCCGGTGCTCCCCACGGCGAAATACTAGGGCGAACAAAACCCTTATCTAACAATTCTTGGAGCTGAATCTTCAACTCACTCAACTCGGCTAGGGAAAAACGATAAGGTGCCATAGAAATCGGCGCTGTGCCGGGCACTAGATCAATAGAGAACTCTATCTCTCGGTAAGGTGGCAAACTAACGAGATCCTCGGGAAAAACATCCGAATACTCACAAATCACCCTCGGCAATACAATCTGGGTCTCATCACACTCACCACTCATAAAGCTAGCAAGTAGACCACTAATCTTATTCCGCCCTCGCGGATTATACATCGGTGGCAACACACTACCAACCCGATCCCCCAAGAAATGGAAACACTCCCCGCTTAAGGTACAAACTGTGACCCTCTGGCGGTAGCAATCAATAACAGCCCGGTATGACGATAGCCAGTCCATACCCAAAATAACATCAAAACCCTTCATGGGCATGACAACAAAAGGAAAAGGAAGCCTATGGTCGGCGACCTCTATATCACAACCTCTAACACCTTATTTCAAGATCAACTCACCACCAACAGGCGATACTACACATATAGGAGATGCTAACTGTGCCAACTCCAATTCCAAAACAGATGCAAATGCAGCAGATACAAAAGAATGAGATGCACTCGTATCAATCAATACACTAGCAACCGAGTTGCAAAACAGAAAGGTACCTCTCACTACTGATGGAGCCGGTACTAGGTCCTGCGCGGTAACAGGATACGCGCGCCCTGTAGGCCCCTGATCCAACTGCTCACCCCTCGGAGCAAACGACTGCCGCACTGACTGGGATGACGAAGCTCCCGGATTAGCCCTCGAGGCCTGCACAGACTGAGCTGGCTGAAAACCCTGCGTCTGCCTAGAACTAGACGTGCCCAAAGTGGCACTCAACTATGGGCAAACCCTCTTCAGCTGACCAGGCTGACCACACTGATAACAAGACAAGGGCTGACCCCTACACTGACTCTGGCTCTGTGGTCTAGCTGAAGATGAAGCAGCTCTCTGACCTCCTCCCCTCTGTGGGCAAACTAAAGCCTTGTTGTCACGACCCGAACCCGCCCCTATGGGTTAAGGACATGACCGGCCAGTAATCCTGTGATTACCTACGGCCTTAGACCGAAATAAGATGACTTGTCAGAGTAAAGGGGCCAAACGGAAGCAAAAATTAAAACTTTGTCCATAGAGCCGTGCTTATATGCACATCAACAGACCATACTCAGATACGTTAATAACGCACATCAAAAGTACAGTTTCACAAAATTCATTACAGACAGGATCATCCAAAACGAGTCAACCTATGACAGACTATGTACAGATATACATAAAGTCCTTGCCGACAAGACCAAATATAAAATACATGGCAAAGAGGCAAGGATAGGTCTCAAGAGTGAGACGCAAGGCTGACTTCCCCAAAACTTGGATTTTTCCTAGCAGACTTCACTGGGGCTGGGTTTGAACTTCCCTTGGCTCACCTACAAACACATGAATGAGCGTGAGCGATAGCCCAGTGAATAATATCAAATACGAAAGTCATATAAACAATATGTAGAACAATATACTCCAAACGGCCTTGGGCCCAATTCATATTCCTACTTAGCATATGTACATTTATACAAAGTTCAGATCAAGTGACTGTAGTTCTAAACATATTGGCCTTTGGCCCATTCTGATTTCCATCTATGTCAAAACGGCCTTCGACCCATTCATCTGTGTCAAAACGGCCTTCGGCCCATTCATTCATGTCAAAACGGCCTTTGGCCCATTCATCTGTGTCAAAACGGCCTTCGACCCATTCATTTATATCAAAACGGCCTTTGGCCCATTCATTTATATCAAAACGGCTTTTGGCCCATTCATTTATATCAAAACGGCCTTTGGCCCATTCATTTATATCAAAACGACCTTTGGTCCAATTATTCATTCATGTCAGACCTTTGTCCATAATCCCAATTAGCAACTCATAAAGCTTATAAGGGAATACACAATTGGACATTGATAAGCTTTCAAGTATTGATATTACTCATAGTGATCGGCTTGTGGATTTGCCCTGGAACTTGACCCTACACATTTCATGAGCACAAAGGGTCACTAACAGTTCAATTCGTTCTTTAATTCACATATCTCTCTTTAGGCTTAATTTACATTTCATTTGCTCATTTACAATGCTTAACATATGCCTAAGAGTGCTTACAAGTGAAAGAGAACGGAAAACAGAACACAGAATGCATGAACGAAATTTCAGAAAACAGGGTCCCCGCTCGAGCGTGAACTTACCCGCTCGAGCGGACCCTTAAGGCCTGCAAAAGTACTGGTTGCATGAAAAATACGCTCAAGCGTTAAATAGGGCACTCGAGCGGAAGTCCTGTTAAAACAGCTCCCACGCTCGAGCGTTAATTACCCCGCTCGAGCGGACATCAAGTCTGCAAAAAGGTACTGGGAGCCCGCATTTCCCGCTCGAGCGTCAGGTTCCCCGCTCGAGCGGACCTCAAAATTCTGGAAAACCCAGAACTGTGTTCCTGAGCTTCATTTCGACTTTCAACCAACAATTCATGCATGTTATGGCCCAAATTACACATTTATACATGCTAACATGCTACTAATACAAGATTACAACATCAGGAAGCTCAATTTCATGATTTATCTACATGCATGTCCCAAAATATCTCAAACCCATCACCAACATGCTCAAATTCAAACATTCAAGACTTATACCCCCATATTTTGTACATGCATGCCCATTTTGACTTCACATTCATTTCAAATAATGCAATTAGTGCTCATTGCTATAAGATTCAACAAAGACATGCTTGCATGTGGGATTACACTACCAATTTTTCACAATTTCACAAATTACATGCTAGATTTTGTGATTCCATAGGAATTCTCTACATGCATGCACATATCAAGCCTCAATTTCAATAAAACCAGCTCAAATCATGCTATTGATCACCACAACTCTTGAACACACAAGATTACACATTAACTCATGGATTCAAGAATCAATGCTTACCTAGAGGCTCAATTCTTCCAATTTATGGTCAAGTCTAGAGTTGCCTTCAAGACTTCCAAGATTTAAGAGCAAAACTTTGATTTCCTCCCCTCTCTCTCTCTAGTTCGGGTCTCTCCTCCTCTAGAGAGTTTAATCAGCCCCAAAAATGAAATAAAAGGAGGGAGTTGAATGCATAAGGGTCCCATATAACCCCACTAAGCCCCATTAAGTTAATATCACATATTGGAGCACCAATTCGTTAATTAATCAATTTAATCTGGCCCGAATCAGTCTTTCAATTAAATTTCACCGTAGGCTCTAAAAATTATGTCAATCACAATGGCGTAATCAATTTCGGGTTCTGTGGCCGATAAGGCCCTCAATTAAGTTTCCAAAGCTAATTATTCAAACAGATATTCCTACGGTGAACAGATAAAACTTCAAAATCACATAATGGCACACAAAATCATGGTAAACACATAATCATACTCAAATTAAGGACCAATTAGAATATTACGGGATAGGGGTATCACACTTGTGGCCCAACTGACCACACTTGTAACAGGTGAACTCCCCCTGACTACCTCTCCCCGAGCCTGCACTCGGCACTGGAAAGGTCGACCTAGCAACACCACCCTGAGACTGCTGAGGGTTAGCACCCCTCTGTCTCCTGCCATCACCCTGACCATCTTGGCTCCTCTTGGAGCCTCTCTGTCCTTCCTCTTCCTACATCATGATCTCCACATAGGCTGCAGTATCAACCAAGCGCCCATAATCTCGGATCATTGAACCTCCAACTCTTATCTTGAGGCCGCGCCTCAACCTCTTCTCGAACTCAATACAGCGGCGTTCCTCGGACGCCACAAGTTCGGGTGCGAACCTGGACAAGCTAGTGAAAGCAGCCTCATACTCGGCTACTGAAGAACTCAACTGCAAAAGCTGACAAAACTGGTCTCTCAGCTTCTCCCTGACTGCTGGAGATAAATACTTCTCCTGAAAAGCCTCCACAAAAGCCTCCCACGTGCCAGCAATACGGCCCTTCGGGTATTTCCACCACTGACCCGCACCCCCCTTAAGCTGGAAGGATGCCAAGGTCACTTTCAACGCTCCGTCCTCGATGCCAAGCATCTCGAACGTCTTACTCATTTGCTCTAACCACTCGTTAGCCTTCAGTGGCTCCTTCGGATCCCCAACAAACTCGTCCGGGTTAGACCGGAAGAACTCCCTTTTTAAGAAGGAAGGCCCTGCCTCAACAACCTGGGCCTGAAGTGGAGCCTGAACCGGATTCTCAGCTCGGAAAATACCCACAAACTCCCTCAAAGCATCGGCTATCCCTCGGGCTAAAGCGCCCATAGCCTCTTGACCTGCTGGTTCGGCCATGTTGGCCTGGCCAACCCCCTCCTGCTGTGCCGGAATATCATCTGGTAAAGGCATCTCCTGCTTACCATGTCTGCCACGCCTACCACGTCCTCGTCCTAACATCCTAATAAAGGTAACGAAGAGTGTTAGCACATTCATAAATGTGCCAAAACTAAACACTCGCGTCCTAATACATGGACAACTGTAATTCACTCCACGTAAGTAAATAAACACATAAGCACTTACGAATTTCATTTCCGGATAATGATAGTCCCGAGGCGTTACTAGAGTTCCGGTTAGAAACAGCATTGATCAAGTGCTTTTCCAACAAGACTCACAGAAACCCAAGGATCCAATCAACATCCTAGAAACTAAATCTCATACCCAAGTAGCCACATAAACATGTTATCAAATAAATACATAATGTCACACATAAGTCTCTAACAAGCGAGACAAACCCATTGTGATACTAATCACTTCCCACGTATCCAAAGTATTCGAACCCGGTATGCTCTGATACCAAGTTGCAACACCCTCAAAATAATAACATTAAAACCCATCAACTTAGACATGCATCAAGACAAAGAAACCAACCATCTTTCCATTAATCTGAATAGTTCTTATAAAAGTATTACATGTTAACAACAAAAGCAAATGCCCTACGGGCTTACAGCTTTCCAAGTTAACACTTGGTTACAAAAAGAAGAGTGCTAACTCAATACATATTAATCCTTTGGCTTGAATTTACATGTAATACATCAAAAGAAAGCAAATAACAAGCAGTCTGTCTGCCTCTAGCCTCCCAAGCTAAGTCCATGGAGGTGGCATACTACCTGTACTTGAAAATGATGACCCATAAAGGGTGAGCCACAGCCCAGTAGAAATACACTAAACCAGCCATGAACAATGACTAAAAGATTAGCAGTTGATAGATGGTCAACACAGATACATCCACATATATCACATTTCGATTTCATGACATTAAGTCCATTTACATTTCATTTCCCATGTCTTTTCCAACTTTGAGTTTGAAAACAAGGCTCAACACCTAGCCAAATAACTTAATGAGATTTAGACTCATCTTTAAAACACTTTCAAAATTCATGAGGGATACACATTTTAATGTTGTATCAATAACACATAAACCATTCCCACACTTTGCGAAATATAGACATTTCGGTGCTGTATCAACATAACATAGAATCACTTCTATACTTTACAGTTGATAACGATATACATTTTAGTGCTATATCAAATCCATTCAAACACTTCCATAATCAACACTTGATACACATTGTAGTGCTGTAGCAATGTCACACAAAATCCGGTTTAGAGGTCCATCCCCTATCTTCCCCTAAACCGTGGAGTACATCCCCCATCTCCTCCCACACAACACATGTATATAAACATAGATCATATACAATCAATCAATACATAGAATTAATGTATTATTCCAGTTGCTATATTCAATAGCATTCTCAATCGATTAGTTTTAGTTGGCCTAATCATCATGCAGTGTCTACAACAATCAAGACTATCCTCCACCGATAGCCCAAAGCAGTTGTTTCTATACTGAAAATAAATGCACCAAATGGATATATAATCAACATTTCAACTAGGTGAGCGATGAACGAATCAAACTACACCCTTTAATCCCATACACATCCAATTCCAACATTCTCAATTTAATTCTTCTTTTCTTCAAATTAACTATACCAATTAATTTGTCAATGAATTTAGAGCATTTCCCATAATTAACATCATAACCCTAAGGTTCCATTTTCATCAATAAACCAATATTGATCTCATTTCTCTATGCCAAATATGCATATAAGTTTATATAAACAAAACCCCAATTTTTGTAAAATTACACAAAGGCCCAAACTTTCTCAAAATTACCCAACAACCCCCAACTCATCAAAATACTAAAATTCAAAGACAAAACTCATGAGAAGGAGTAGGATATCCCTACCTCGAAGTTAGAGCTCAAACGGGGAAGTTGAAGAAAACCAAAATGCTCCAAACTCAAAGATCCACGGATCAAAATGGAGCCCTCGACGATCCACACACTTTTTACAAAGTCCGGAGGATAGTGAGACACTCTAACTAGATCAAACCCTAGAGAGAAGGGAGTTTCTAGAGAGAGGACCTCTCAAAATATCTTTTTAGAAAGTAAGAGAGAGAGAGAGAATGCAAAAAATGATTTTAAAATGCCCAGCTGCCAACTGATATACGACATTCCCGCTCGAGCGGAGAACACAACGCTCGAGCATCAAGAACAAAAAACTAGGTACGCTCGAGCGCCAAGACACAAGAATAAAGTACATCCGCTCGAGCGCGAAAACCAGTTCGCTCGAGCATAGATTTCCCCCTCCCAAAACTTACACCAAAAAGTACTGCCCACTCGTGCGTAAAGAAACCCGCTCGAGCGTAAAAATCACACCTGCAGAAGTTTTGCAGGGACACGAAATACTGGGAGTGTGCAATCTCCGCTTGAGCACAACAAGGCCCGCTCGAGCAGAATGACCAAAAACCTGGCAACAAGATTTCAGACCAAGGTTCAACCCACCTGTTCGAAACATGCCCAACACATCCTAAAACTCAAAAAAATGGAATTAAAGGACGACAACAAGATAGATACAACTACTAACTCCACGGAACCGAGTCCGAAATACAACAGAACCGTAAAGAGACAACCAGGATCGCTATTCCTTAGCGTAAGCAAGTGCAGCCATGTTGTCACAATGGATAATCACAGGGTCTGAAGTGTGTATGACAATATCCAAATGTTGAAGGGATCTCCTCAACAAAACGACTTCTTGAACGGCAGATGAACAACCATAGTCGATAAGGCGATACAGGATTGCTTCTTCCTGCTCCAAGAAATAGCACCATCACTAAGTATGAAAGCATATCCTAAAGTGGACTTACGCTCATCTAAGTCTCCTCCCCAGTCAGCATCATAATAGCCAACTAGACGTAGATCTGAACTTTGGTAGCAAATTGTGTAATCTACAGTCCCTTTAAGATATTGTAATATCCTCTTAACTGCTTTCCAATGAGCTGGTCCTGGATTGGATTAGTAACGACTCACCAATCCGACTGCATAAAAAATGTGAGGGTGTGTACTCATCATAGCATACATCAAGCTTCCAATAGCATCGCGTAGGGTACACAGGCCATCTTTTCAATCTTTTCTGGAGTCTTAGGACCCGTATCAAGGCTTAGGCTCTCGCCTCTCACAACAGAAGTGTCAATGGGTTTGCAGCTCTGTATCTTGAATCACTCTAGGATAGTCTTAATGTAAGTCTCTTGAGACAAACCGAGAAGTCTCCTAGAGCAATCCCTAAGGATCTTAACACTGAACACATAGCTTGCTTTACCCATGTCTTTCATCTCAAATGTAGAGAACAACCACTTTTTAGTGGTGACTATCATCTCCTTGTCATTTTCAGCCAATAATATGTCATCCACATATAATGACAATATTACAAAAATGTCCTTAGATAGCTTGACGTACACACAGTGATCTTTATCGATCATGGTAAACCCATTAGAAACAATGGCTCGATGAAATCTCAGATTGCACTGTCTAGATGATTGTTTTAAGCCATAAATAGATCGTTGAAGCTTGCAAACTTTGCGCTCCTGATGTACTTCCACAAAGCCTTTTGGTTGATCCATATAGATATCTTCATCCGATTCTCCATTGAGAAATGCAATCTTAATGTCCATCTAATATAGCTCTAAGTCCAACTGAGCTACTATGGCCCGAATTAGGCGAATAGAGGCAAACCTCATAACTAGTGAAAAGGTTTCCTCATAGTCCACACCCTCTAATTAGATGTAGCCTTTCGCTACTAGGCGAGCCTTGTACCGTTCTATGAAACCATCCGCCTTGCGTTTGATTTTGGGAACCCATTTATTCCCAATAGTCTTGCGCCCTGGCAGCAAATCAACCAAGTCCTAGACTTGATTTTTCTTCATAGACTCTATTTCTTCATCCATTGCAGAACTCCATTCTTTATTAGTAGGGGATGAGAGAGCCTCTTTGAGAGTCTTAGGCTCCATCTCATCACTCGAAGCAATCATGAATACTTCCCCTTCAATCTCAAAACGACGACGGGGTATAGCTCCATATTTGCTTCTATGCAGTTGAGAGTCTTAAGAATCCTCATCCATTGGATCTAATCCATGGGCAGGTAAATCGCTCCCATTGTCCCTAGGAGCATGAGGGATTATTTCCTCATTCTTTACTAGGCTACTAGGTGTGCCTTCAAGTAGATCCACCATCTCATAGAGCTTTACATCTCTAGTTACCTCATATCTGCTAGTGAAATCCTCCTCTAGGAAATCCACGTCACGTGACTCAATTTCAGTCACACTTCTACCCGGATGCTCCCTAATAAACACATAGCCCTTAGAATGCTCACTATAGAGAATGAAGATACACTTTTTTCCTCTAGGGCCCAACTTCCCAAACTTATGAAAAGCATTGTGTATGTAAGCTGTTGAACCCCAAGGCCGCAAATTGCCCATATTAGTATTTTCGCCAGTCCACATCTCATATGGGGTGGAAAGAACTAATTTGGAGGGCACATGGTTAAGGATGTAGGCAGCCGTCAACAAAGCATCTCTCCAATAAGAAATGGAAAGATTAGCTTGCGCCATCATAGATCTAACCATGTCAAGCAATGTGCGATTCCTTCTCTCCGCTACACCATTTTACTATGGAGTCCCAGGAATTGTCAATTGCCTGATAATTCCTTTTTCCTTACAGAGCACTTTAAATTGCTTAGATAGATACTTGCGTCCCCGGTCAGTCCTTAGAGCCTTAATGCTCTTGTCTAATTGATTCTTAACCTCATTAACATACCGTCTAAAGCAATCTAATGCTTCTAATTTGTGAGAAATCAAATAGACATGGCCAAAATGCATGCAGTCATCTATAAATGTGATAAAACAAGGAGCTCCATGCCTTGCCCTCATATTCATTGGTCCACATATGTCAGAATGAATAAGCTGTAATGGGACAGATGCCCTTTTGGCTTTCCCAAATGGTTTCCTTGTTGCCTTTCCAGCAAGACAGTGCTCACAAGTAGGCAGAGTGACTCTAGTGAGTGGGCCTAAAAGGCCTTCTCTAGCCAATCTAGTCATCCTGTCTTGCCTTATGTGGCCTAATCTAGCATGCCATCTCATAAAATCATTATCACAAATAGATGCAATATAAGAAACAGAGCCATTGGCTTTTTTTTTTTTATTAAAACTAGAATCATCCACATCCAAAACTAAGAAACCATCTAAAAGATAACCAAAACCATAAAAAATTGTACCCAAATAAATGCTAACACCATTATTCTCAAAACAAAAATTAAAACCAAGGCATATCATGCTAATAACTGAAACTAAGTTTTGTCGAATATCCGAAGCATAAAGAACGTCACGAATATACAAGGTACACCCTTGTCGCATTTCCAGCTAGTATGTGCCAATGCCAAGCACCTCCACACTGGACTCGTTCCCTATGTAAATTTTCTACTCCCTGTAAGTACTCGGTGATACTCAACAAACCCTACTTTGTTCCTCGCGATGTGGTCTATTGCTCGTGAGTCTACAACCCAAAAATGAGGAGAATGGGCAATTAATGCTTGACTAGAAACAAAGCATTGAATGCAAGAAATTAAGTAAGGGAGTACCTTGTTCTACTCAGGGCAACCCCGAGCGAAGTGTTCTTCTTTGTTACAGTTAAGCATGTCAGTTTAGCCTTTACCTTCTTGCCACCTCTCTTGCCCCTACGCTTAAAATTTCTAGCGCCATTGGGCTTTAGCGCAGCTGCTGCTTGCTTCTTAGGAGCTCCTTTGCTTTTCCACGCTTGAACTGAGAAGTCCTATGTGAGCTTGACTCAACCACCATAACAAAACCATTAGGCTTAGCCGCCTCTAGGCACTCAGCCTCTAGCTCCAAATGACGCAATATGTCCTCGAATGTTTTCACACTCTCATTATGCATCATGTTCTGCTTCATCTACTCCCAAGAATTTGGCAAAGAGTGAATCACAGCTTGTACTTGTTGCTCTTGAGTCAAATTGTGCCCAGCGGCCGCAAGCTCACGTATCATGGCTAACATGACCCTCAAATGCTGCTTCATAGAGTGATGCGCCTTTTTTTGATAAGAGTCAAACTTCATAGTCAGCCCACGTAGCTTTGCCAAAGATGTGGCACCAAATTTTTGCTTGAGAGCTTCCCACATCTCAAATGCAGTCGGGCAATGCTCAAACTCACAAATCAAGTCATTGTGCATGCTGCTCAACATGGTAAAGCCCGCATACCAATCTTTGTTACTCCAAGTCTGATAGACTTCAAGATCACGACGATGTTAAGTTGTATTGCCCTGCTCAGGCTCAACCATCACTTGTTCGAGTGTGTTCAAAACTTCTTGCACATTGAGGAGGTATTGGATCTTACGGTGCCATATATCATAGTTATCGCCATCCAATTTCTCTCTCTCTTAGTTAAGTCCGTCACCACTGTCTTAGCTGCCATTTCTACATATAGAGTAAAAGAATAACAAATGTGCAGGGGATATTAATGATAGCAACACAAAATTATTTTGCAGCAAAAGAATCTAAATTTAATAATGATAATATTACACGCGTCTCAAGATCAAAAAATTCCTATGCTCATGATCATCTCTTGCGCCTCTAGTGACAATTATCAAAACTTAATTTAATTTCATGCTCAAAAACAACCTCTCACTACTTATGGCATGCACAAAGCATGATAATTGATTTAATTCCATATAACATCATCTTAATGTAAATTTACAATCAACTCATGCTATATTTCATTTAATAATGGAATTTAAATAAATAAAAAAAACTAATCGTGCTTCTTTAATCACAACATATTATAAACTCTAGGCAAGAAACAACAATATGTTGTGTTTAATATTTAGATTATGCCATAACAGAAAGTACATCACTTGTGAATTTTTTTGGAATTTTTTAGTATTTTCTGAAATTTTAAATAATTAATAAACACACATAAAATCAGAAATAAATATTTCAGAATTTGGAAAAATGCAACAATCATACTAATAAATAGTAAACAATTACAGTAGTCTACAGTGAAAATTCCAAACCTAGAAACTTAGTCATGCACACCAGAAGCATTTAAAACAGAAATAATGAATCATTATCTCAAAAAAAATATTTTTTACTTTCATAAAATTTTGAAAATTTTATAGTAGATAAAAAATTTAATTTTAAGTCCAATAGTACCAACCACGCTTAAAACAAAGTTATAACAAATTACTTATGACCATTTAAAGCAATTCTAGATTTTTTTAAAAAAACAAACAAAGCTTTAGCATCCAGCTGCCAAGTCAGCATAGAAAATGGCGTGGCTTGGCTCGGTGAGTGGCGTAGCACATGGAGCGCGCATGGATAGCGCGGACGGTGCGCGCGTGGCCGGTGCTGATGGCGTCATCTAGCGCGTGCAGCTCATGCGCTGCCTTTCGGGGTGTTTTCTAGTCCTATTTTGGTACTGTCATGACCCAAACCCGCCCCTATGGGTTAAGAACATAACCGACCAGTAATCGAGGGATTACCTACGGCCTCAAACCATTCCAGACATAACTCAACAGAGTAAAGGGGCCAAACAGAAGCAATTTCAAACTTTTGTCCATAGAGCTGTGCTTATATGGCACGTCATAACAATCCATACATATACATGTTAATAACTCACATAAAAAATATGTACTAACACAAAGCTCTATACATACAGGATCATTCAAGTCTAGGTCAGCCAATCATACTATATACAAACATAACCCAAAGTCCTCGCCAACATGACGAAATAAAACAAGATAGCAAAAGCTAGTCTCGTGCGTGAGACGTAAGGGCTGACTCTTCAAAACCTTGGTTGTTCCACACAGGCTTCATTGAGACTAGGTTTGGACCTCTCTTGGCTCACCTACAAACACATGAATGAGCGTGAGCGAAAGCCCAGTGAATAATATCAAATAAAGAAGATTCATTAGAACAACATATATCAAACGGCCTTGGGCCCAATTCATATTTCTATCTAGTATAATTATACATATAGGTCAAGTGACTGCGGTTCCAAACACATCGAACGGCCTCGGGCCCAATTCATTCATGTCAAACTGCCTTCGACCCATCCATACTTTCAATCATGTCAAACTGGCCTTTGGCCCACTCATACTTTCGATCATGTCAAATTGGCCTTTGGCCCATTCAGACTTTCATTCATGTCAAACTGGCCTTTGGCCCATTCATTCATTCGTATCAAACTGGCCTTTGGCCCATTCATTCATTCGTATCAAACTGGCCTTCAGCCCAATCATTCTTTCGGCATAGCAAACATTTGTCCACAATTCAATTTAACAGACTTATAGGGAGGTGAGCAATTGGACAAATAGCATATTTCAGATATCTTTATTAAGATATTACTCACAGTGATCGGCTGGATGATTTGCCCTGGAGCTCGACCCTACACATTCCATGGACACAATGGATCACAAACAAATCAATCCGTTCTTAATTCACATATTCCTCTTTAGGCTTCATTCTTATCCTTTTAACTCATTTACAATGCTTAATGCATGCCTAAGAGTACTTAGAAGTCAAAGAGAACGAAAAATGAAGCACAGAACGCATTTTCAAATTTTCAGAAACAGGGGTCCCCGCTCGAGCGAACCCATGAGGTCTGCAAAAGTACTGGTTACATCATTTTTACGCTCGAGCGCGAACTCGGACGCTCGAGCGTGAACTTACCCGCTTGAGCGGACATCATGTCTGCAAAATATTCTGGGAGCTCGTATTTTACGCTGGAGCGGCGGTTCCCCTGCTCGAGCGGGCTTCAAGAATTATGGGTTTTCCAGAACTTGTTCTTGAGCTCAAATTTGACATTCAAAGGTTCCAAAGCTCGTGATTTCGGTCCAAAACATGGAAATACATTATATAGCACATAGATGTAAACAACATGAATCCAATCATCCAAAATCATGGTCCAATTCTTCAAAATTAATCATGGCTCATACTTTCAACCTCATATAAGCTCCACATTTTTAATCATCAAACATACATGTCAATTTTGACTTCATTTTTATTTCAAATGAAGCAAATGGTGTTCATTCCCATGAAACTCAACAAAAACATGCTTGCATGTATGATCCAACCCACAATCTTTCATAATTCACATATTACATGCTAGATTATGTAATTTTCATGGGAATTCCCTACATACATGCACACATGGACTTCAATCTCAACTTAATCAACTCAATTTGTGGTCTAACTCACCATTTAATCTTCAATTCACAAAATTACAACTCAAACTCATAAACAAGGGTTGATTACTCACCTAGGAGCTTTAATCTTCATAATTTCTAGTTGAATCTTGAGTCCAACATTCAAATTTTCACAAACTTGAGCCAAACACACAATTCTCCTTCTTTCTCCCTCTCTAGCCGACCCTCTCTCTCTCTCTCTTAGAGTTAATATCAGCCAAATATGAGAAAAGAGAGGAATTGAGTGCATAAAGGCCTTTTTTATAGTCCCACTAAATCAAATTTGATTATAGCTAATTAATGGCACTTAATTAATCATTCTGAATCTAATTATTTTGATCCGAATCAATTTTCAATTAAATTTCACCGTAAGCTCTAAAAATTTCGCCAATCACAATGGCGCAGTCAATTTCGGTTTCTGTGGCCGATAGGGCCTTCAATTTAAATTCCAAAGTAGATAATCAAACAGATATTCCTACGGTGAACAGATAGAAATTCAAAATCACATATTTTTCACATAAATGGCACACAAAATCATATCAAACACATAATCACATTCATAATAAGGACCAATTAGCATAAAACACAACAGGGTTATCACAGGTACTGCCGAACTTTATTTTCCAAAATAAAAATAATTGTAGTCTCAAAAATGACATTTAATAAACACAAATGATAAGCTGTATTACACTCTCTCTCTAATGAGAGTGGAAGTGCAGAAACTCTACACTTCATCTTCTTCTTTAAGACACCAAAAACTCAAAACGAACCCAATTTAGGGTTTGATGTTTCTCATCAACCGTAAGGTCCAAATCTAACAAATAATATATGGTTTTGAAGGTCTCGAAACAAGGATTCTAAATATGTAAGATTTGTAGATTGAAATTAAAGCATGTAAAACCATCATGCAAACAAATTTTCAAGAATACAAAATGGGTCTTCATTTTTTTTGAAATCTAATCGTTGGATTTTCATGAAATTTTGCAGATATGTTCTACATGAAATGTACTATAACATACATGAATTTCAGGTTGATCGGAGAAAGTTTGAAAAAACATTAATTTTCATGCATATATCATGTATACATATATCAATAATTATATACATATTTTAATGCATAAAAATAAGCATGAAAATACCCCATAAGTTGCTCTGATACCAATGTAAGATACAGATAATGCAACGGGTAAAAGGATTCAAATCATACCTTATGTGATAGAATCCGAAACGAAGAACCATGTGGGTAAATTAGGGATGGGCGCGGATCGGTTGCAACCACAAAACCTCCAATCCGCCATCCGTCTGCCAGATTAGCGGATTAGAGAAAATCAATCCACATCGGTCCGCTAATTCAGTGGATGCAGATTTGGTGGATTGGTGGATGGATACGAATTAGTTTGGCGGTTTGAAATTTTACAAATTTTCAACATACACAAAAAAAAAAAAAAAACTAGTCTTAAAACAGGACGAACACACACACACACACACACACACACACACACACATATATACATCAAACCCTCTCACGCTACACAAAGACGAAGATTCTCAAAAGATCAACTCAATATACGATCTTAGAGGCCGAAATTACTCAGAGGCCGATTACTCAATATACAAAGATTCTCATATGATCAACTCAATATATATATAGAGAGAGGTATCTGTAAATATTCTATCTAGAGAGAGAGAGAGAGAGAAAGAGAGAGATACCTCAGTGTAGATAGGTCACCGTTCAGTGCAAATCGATCGCCATTCAGAAGTGTAGATTGTCGATCGTTCAGTGTAGATACTCGGCCAGAGTTTACCGTCGGACGATAGGTAGGGTAAAGAGAAAGAGAGAGAGAGAGAGAGAGAGAGAGTGTGTGTGTGTTTGTGTGTGTGTGTGTGTGTCTCAACGTGTGTGTTGTTGTGTTTGTTTGTTGGGTCTATGAAGAAATTAGGGAAAACTCTAAAGAAAAAGGGCCTGAGACGTGTAATAAAATTGGAAAAAAGCAAAAAGAGTCACGGGGGGTTCGGGTTTGCTGGGTAAAATGGCAGATCACCCGCCACTTGACCCAAACCTAAGAAACCTGAAAAACTGGGCCCGTACCCGTCCAATGCATGCCTCACATACATTCATTTGGGGTCAGGTCGGGTCAGACGGTTCTGGTGGGCCAACAGATCCGCTGCATAGCCCTAGGGTAAATCATGTGCTTCATAACCACAAACTAAGAACACCCAACAATGGAGTGATACCACAGTATGAGTATCACCCACATTAGTCACAGTGCAAAGGCTTGATCGTTATTCTAATGGAAGAGAGTTAGATAGAGAGCATGGGAAAAATTCATTCATTATTTGATTCATCCCACATCCCATATATCGTATCTGATATATAAGCTGACTATCTAACCATCTATCCATATATCTTGATAAGATACGATAGATATAGATAGTAATAGTGGGTTATCCAAATAGGATAGATAATAATTCAAATTCAAATTACATGGGTAATTTGAATGGGTCATAGGTCATGCCACATGGGCACCCAAATCCGTGTCCAATACCCCGACCCAATTTCCAATAGAAAGGAACTGATAAGAGGGACTTACAAAGAAAGTGCTCAGAAATCCATAATGGAGTCTGATCACAAGGTTTGAAAGTATGTAAAGTTCACGGAAAAATTCCTTGGGTCTAAACGCCATAAAATAGAGAGTGTTATTAGGCACATCCTCAACCAGTCTCTCTTTCACATCCACCACCAACAAAAAAAATGGTCTTATTGAAGGTCACCTATTGAATAAAACTTTATAGTCTAGATATAACATGATCACTCACATTATTGGTATGACTCACATGTGTGACATTTTGTTTTCAGGGTCGCTCGAGTGAGGGAATCGTCGCTCGAGCGTAGAATCATTGCTCCCAGAATCTGGCTGAATTGCAGGCGTGCTCACTTGAGCGAGGAAAGCCTCGCTCGAGCGTGAAATGCTAGCTTCCAGAAGTTTCACTGTAGCACTGCAAAACTCCTGAGGCTTCTCTTTCTCCGCTCGAGTGAAGAAGTTGTCGCTCGAGCGAGGCCTCTTGATTGTGTCTAGTCGCTCGAGCGTAGGAAGTCTTGCTCAAGTGAGGGTCGCGATATCAACTTTTTAAACACAGCTTTTCTAGATCATTCTCATACATTTCTTTTTCTATTCTCCATCTCCTCTTCCTCTTTCTTTGAAACCCTAAATTTCTACCATCAAATACCTCTCATACACTTGAAATCCACCCAAAATCGTTTGCTAGGGGCAATGAACACTAGAAGAGTGTCATTATCAATCGATTGGATTATGGGTTTACGATAGATCCATGACGGAGCTTGGAAATTTGGCTTGATAGTTGAGGTAGGGATACTTTTACCCTTGTATGTCTTCAATATTGAAGAGATTTATGGTATTTAATGTGATTTGTGAACTAATTAAAGGTTTTGTGTGATCAAACCCATATTTCTTATATTTACTAATTTGTTTATCAAATTGTTTGAAATCTCTTATTTCTTTCTTTCTAATATGAATAGAAGTGTGGTTGAGAAGCTAGATTGGTCACAAGGAATGAGAACCCCCAAATTTGATAAAACCCTAAGTTCCCAATTGGATAGAAATTACTTAATAAAATGAAATTTTCTCTTGATTCTTGGAAATTGATAATTAATGAAGAGATGAAATGTAGGTATTGATGTGGTTAAAGAAATGGTGACTTGAATGTTATTGTTCCTTGAGTTTTATGTGTTGTTTATCTATGATGAGGCTTGATGTTCAATTGTGGGATTGAGATGTGATTTAATTGTTGAGCATGCATGAATCCATGTGTGTGTCGGTGATGAGTAAAGGTGGTGTTGTATTAGTACCCGCGCGGGGAGTTTAAAAAGGTGCCCAAATGCCTTGTCTAGGCTTATCGCTAGACGAATGTGGGAAAAGCTTTTTGAGTGTCCACATAGTCCCGCCGTATAGTAACCGGCAAATGTGGGGGTTGTCTTCAAAAGTAAATGTTGTTCTCAATTGGACTCATGTAGAGAAAAGTGTAGTTTGGTTTCCATGATTGTAGATGCTTAATTGATGTACACAATGGCATGAGTTGGATTTGCCACATTATATTATAGTGTTTCATTATGAATTGTTGACGATTTTCTGTGAAAGTGAATTTTATTATAATGTTTTATCACATTGATGCCGTAATCTTGTTCAAAGGATTAGATACCTGGATAAATGTATTCCTATTGGGCATATAGCTCATCCCTATTTTATTTTTTAGGAGTTGATGAAAGTCAGCCTCATTGAAGGATTGGTTCAAGCACTAGTTCCATCTTATTTTGGGGAATTAATTGAAGTCAAGAGCATTTTAGTTGTTTTGTATTTGTTTTGGGATCATGTAACTGAACTTCATATGTATTTTGTGATGTTGTACGCCCAAGGGGCTTATGTTTTGTTAAGTTATCTAGTTTATTGAACTGAGTCTTGTATTTCGAACAGTGTGGAAGTGTACTAATTGAATTGTAATCACCCAACCCTTAGTTCAATGAAAAAGATGACCTTTCTGGGATTTCATGATTATGTCATTAGCATATTTTATGGTGTGATTTACCGGGGCGTTACACATGAATCTTTTGCCTATTACAAAAAGCACCTTCGCCTAGAATAAAGAGTAACAAATATTAACTCAGAACTTTATATTTCAATTTTGGTATATGAAAAATCTTAAAAATCTCGGAGATATTGATTTGTGATTATGTATCAATTTTAGACAATAAAAAGCAATCCCAATCAAATAATCAAAGACAAATCAACACAATGATTTTAACATGAAAAAACCACAATTGGAGCACCTCCAATTGTGAAAAAAAAAGCCACAGGCCAAAGCCACAAAACAATCCACTAAGAAGACAAAAAGGAATTACACAAGTATACTCTCAATTACCTAGTGAATCCACGTCCAAATTGAACCGACACCAATGTGTTTCTTCCACCACCATCTTCACCTCGGAATTGTCTTGTCCAACGTTGAATCCACAATGCTGATATTGAATCCACGATTCTAAAATCCACCAAAGCTTCAAGCTCAAGTTCCACGGAATCTACCGAAGAACAACTCTTTCTTTTGTGAATAAAACAAAATAAACAAACCCTTTGACATAATCAACTCAATTCATGGTTAAAATCTCATAGATATCAAAGGAAACAAGCAAAAGGCTCCAGATAAAAACCCTAAAACCCAAGAAGAAGAGCTGGAAGTTGTACCCTAGAAACTGAACTAATCGTAGATTTATAGAAAACAGAATCGCGATCTCCACTCGAGCACAGGAATGGCTGCTCGGGCGGACTGACTAAAACGCATGTTTCTGAACAAGGGTCTACGATTGAGCGTATGAAGTGCCACTCAAGCACAAAAACGCAACTCTCAATACTTTTACAGACAGTTCAAACTTCTGGAACCAAAGATTCTTTGCTCGATCCCCGACATAGTCAGCGAAGTGGCAAACATGATATGATTAAGATCACAAACTCCACTGTATCGGCACAATTCGAGTTGGATTCACATCTAAATACTCATAGCCTCACTGAAATATAAGAACAAATAAAATTACAACTGAAATGAGTTTTGTCAAACAGGATTGCCAATAACAAAAACCTAACATTATGTAAAAGAGCTTGCTATATTATTGCTTAGATAAAACCTTCTTATCAGCAACTGCAAAAAACGTGCGTGTATTCCAATATCTAACAAATTCTACCTTAAACACAAACCAATTGTCATCCCTTCAAGTCAAAAACAGAGAAACTAATTCACTCTTGATCATCGAAGAAATAATTGGACAAGAACTATTTCAAAAATTAGTTGAGTTCAATGCCAAAAAAATAGAAAATGAAAAGGTTTATGCAATTATGTTTTATATTCTGATTAATACATCAACCAGGGAAACCATCAATTAGTATAACAACTTCAACGACCATATTAAGTTACATATCAAATTTCAATCCGATGGACCGTTACAGAATTATGCAAATTCTTTTTGGAGACTATAAAGGTAAGTGATTATCTTCCACAGCACCAATAGTTGACTTTCCTTTATGCAGAACGCCCATAGAGACTGCAAAGCTAGGGTAGTAATGTGCAAAATTTTTTGTCCCATCTATATAGATATCAAAGGCAAATGGCCTTACATCATAAAACTAGCTGCAAATATAAGAAGTAAATGAAAAAAAGTGAAAAAACACATTGACAAAGGTAGAAGATAACATGTTTCAATATGAAGGAATTATCAACAATCATAATGAGGTAACAGTTAAGTATCAGCATCCACTTTGGATTGAGAAAAGTTGTCATTATCAAAAAAGAAATGGGAAATAGAAACTAGAAATGTGGTCCATAATGTCATAGGAAACCAGAAATGATAGGTGATAGATATAAGATTGAACAGAATATGTAAAATACAAATTATTAGGAACTTTTAAATAAGGTGTGGAAGAAATTATTGGGTTGGGATTGGGAGGCGGAAAGGGTGTGGAAGGAAAAAAAAAAGATTTTCTTACATATAAACCAATCAGACACCTTATATATTACTCTTCTGAGGCAACTCATTTCCCATTTTTTTTAGTCATTAAAATTTCCTCTCCATAATTTTTATTCATATACAAATATTACAGAATTCAATCTAAAAACTGAAACTGAAGTGCATTCCTATACTCCAAAAAGGAGAACAAGAAACAAAAAGTTACTACCAATAAGTTAGTCTTGTGGCTTAGAATTTTGAAAAGACTAATAAGTTTCAAAAGGAACAGAAAAATAGGTTATACAAGTCATCTAATTTGACCACCCTTTTGGAAGAGTTTTTCGTAATCCCTACCACATATCCTTATACAAAAATGTATCTAAAAGAGGCATTTCATCGAGCACCTGGTGGGTGGACAACAATTCGCCCGATACAGAATCAACGACGGAGACCCCAAGGCAGTAGTTTTGAAGATTACAACTCTCATTCTCTTTGCAATTATTATTATTATTATTATTATTATTATTATTATTATTATTATTGTAAAGGAAAGGTTTATTGAATTAGGTTATGGGAACAAATGTTGGTTTACTAGTTTTGGAGAAGGCATGTTGCAAGTGTATAGTCTTTATTATTTGTGTAGATACAATTATCGAATGCAAAATTCTTAAATCAAAACTGAGAGAAAGAGAGAGAGTCATTACCTTCAAACTCTAGGGTTTTCCAAGGAAGTAAAAGAGAGATGAAAACATTTGATTCCAAACTGCAAATAAATATACAAATTTTAGATCTGCAATACCTTGAGAGGTATCAATTGAATGTTGTAGACTCCTAAAGCTCTGAGAGAGGTGATATCCATGCACTAACCGAGATCGATGGCGAGATCGAGAGAGAGTGGGCGGCGATGTCGGCTTGGTGAAGGTGGATCAACAAACTGATGCCGGCGGGAGTCAACTCGTAGATGAAAAATGGAGATGGAGAGTGTGACGACCCCGACCTCTGTACTATTATATTATATTGTTTCAATAAGTTTAATTGCTTGATTGAGTGTTTAGTTATGTGTTTACATGCTAAATTTTGTAGTTATCTATTGTTACATGGAATTTATGTTCACTTATCGACTTAGAATCAGAAATTGAAAGCCGAACGGTTTCAGAAGCCAAAATTGACTAGCCCAATAGGCTAATTAGAATATTTAGAATTTCATGGCAACTTTAGTCAAAATTTGATTCAGATCAAAATAATTAGAATAAACTGATTGAACTTAGTTAGAATTGAGCCTAATTAATTAACCTTAATCAACTTTGATTAAGATAACCTAATGACACCCTATATAAGCCTAATACATGCCTTGATCTCACATATACAAACACATGGGTTGAGATTTTGAGAGAGAATAAAGGAGAACTCAACATTTAGAGAGAGAGAGAGAGAGAGAGGGGAGCATTGTAGAGTATTTATGGAAGATTTGAAGATTGGAGCCATAATACACTTGAATTCACACCTTAGGTATGAAATTCATCCTAAATTCTTGGAATTAAGTCATGTAGGAACCAAGTTCATGGAGTTGTAGGATCATTTGCATGAGTTTGAGTGGATTGAACATGAATTACCATGAATATGATGAATTTGAGTTTAATTATGCACACACATGCTCTATCTTTCATTTTTGAGTTAAGATTTCTTGAATTTCATACATGCATGAAGTCTAGAAGGTATAAACTTGAAGGTTCTCCATGGTCTTATACATATCATGTCATCTTGTTATGTTTTGAGAAGAGAATAGTGTAATTAATGTCATGCATGGTTCCAACTTCATGATTTAAGTTTGATTTTGAGAATTAGGTCCATGATTTTGAGCAATTGGTTTCAAATTGAATATATTTTCAAGTTCTAAAATATTTTTCCTTGTTTTTGTACCAAAAACACGAGTTTTGGACCTTTGAATATCAAGTTTGAACTTCAAACACAGTTTTGGAAATTCCAGAATTCGACCTGTCTGCTTGAGCGAAGAAAGTGTCGCTCAAGCATAAAAATCGAGCTCCCAGAAGTTTTGCAGAGAATTGCATGGTGGCTTGAGCATCAAAGCTACGCTCGAGCGAACCCTGTTTTGCATTACTCATCGCTCGAGTGACAAAAAGCTTGCTTCAGCGTAAAAATCAAGCAACTAGTACTTTTACATAGTTTTGCAGACCGCTCAAGCGACCAAAGTGGCGCCTGAGTGAGGACCCTGTTTTCAATAAATTTTGATTAGCTCTTTTAAGTGCATACTTGCATCCTCATGTCATCTCAAGTACTCTTAGGCACCAATTGAACTCATATAAACATGGAATGAGTTAGAAACACATGAGGAGAATTGAATGAAGTGAAATGGATGTCGAATGGTGCTTCAATTGTATTTTTTTTATGTGATTTGTATAGGTGGACGTCCGAGGCCTAGTGACAACGTAACCCACTATGAGTAGTAACTTTATAAAGATATGTTCAAATTATATTTATTTTTGAAATGGTTTTTGTTATCGAAATTGATATATGAATGATTGAATGACTTATTGAAACGTTATGATGATTTATTGAAACTGTTATTGTTCATCAAATGGTTTATTGAAACGTTAGTTTCTTGTGAATTGTGACGACCGGGTGTATTTTCACTCCATTCTCCTTTATTTGATTTTGGGTTTGTGGTGTCCGAAAATTTATTCTCATATAAACTCTTATTCTCATTTGATTTGGCGTTGATTTTCACCTATTCCAGAGAGTGCGAGGTTAGGTCTGAAGTGCCTAGATTGGAGTGGAGAAAAATTCTAGGCTGGAGAGTCTGGGTCACACGTGCGGGGGAGGAGCTGCATGTGCGGAATTCAAGGGTTGTTTGGGTTAGCACACTGCAATAAATGCAAGTGCTGGAAGAGGTGCAGCAAGGAAAGGTCGCACGTGCGGGGTTGAGGGCCGCATGTGCGAGGAGTAGGTTCCACACATACGGGGCGCGAGCAGTCCAAAAACCCTATTTTTTTTCCTTTTTTGGGCTAAATGTATATCACATTTTGACATTTCTCTCTCACTCTAAAATTCATTTTTCCTCCTCCTTCTCTCTAAAAACCTTCACCAAATGCTCAAAAACTTTGATTTCTTAAAATCCATGAGGCTTTGAGCTATCCTCTTTCACAAATCTTGGAGAGCAACTTAAGAACCTCACTTTATACGATGGAGATTGAGTTTCGGGCATTTTGATTTCTAGGGTTTCATCTTCATCTCTTTCATCATCAAACAATTGAGGTAGGGACTCCTTGAGTTATATATACATGTTTTGCATTGTTGTTGATGATTTTAAAGGTTCTCTTGAAGTTAATATGTTAGTTTTGATTTTATGGCTTAAAATGTGGAGGCTTTCACAAATGAGTTTCAAACATCTTAAATCTACTTAAGATGGCATCTAGAAGGTTGAATTTGTTCTAAATAAGAGAAGGATGTATCCTTGAGTGTTCTTCTCATGCATTTGGTGTGTGTGTGTATTGTTTGTAAAGAGGAAAACCAAGAATTTTGTGGGGGATTCTTGAATAAAGGGAGATGAGAGTTTTATGGGTGATTATATATATATATATATATATATTCATGTTGTTGTTCCGTGATAAGTAAAGAAAATGAAAGTTTTTCCTTGGTTAATTATAGATGCATTATATAGTGATGTTGGACTTCTCTACTCATGAACATTATTGAGAAATGGAGGGCGTTGTGTAAATTTTACAATCATTTGAAATGATGAAATGATGGAAGTGCAAGCATTATGGACATGTTGTTGCATTAGTGGTAATTAGTCACAAACCTTGGGCTATTTGTGGAATAGCATTGCAATGAGGAAAAGGGAAATTTGATCATTTTTGTATATTGTTGATATTGTGTTGAAAGTGGATAATTATAGCATTGCATACTCATTCAATTGATTATTGTAAAATTTTCATTTAGCTTTGGCATGTTGTATAGACACTTCTGGCATCTATGGGTGCAAGTGTTGAATTGGGATTTGAAATCATTTATTGAGAAAAGAATAATGTGAAACGAAATTATGGAAATGTGTATGGGGTAAATATTTTGGTAAGTCCGGTTAGGAGGTGTAGATGAATTGATAAGTTGGCCTGAGTGTCTAGGGCGAAAGACCGAAAACACGCACGAAGGAGGTACCACTTCCCTTCCGGTTAGCAACCGATAAAGTGGGGTTATTGGTAGTGCTTGTTGAGCCTACTTGCAAACACTAACCTAGGAATTACCTGACTCTTATTTACCGCCCCTAATGATTAAAATTGGAAATTTGAAATTGATGAGATTGCAAAACGTTATAAAAAAAGGTGGTGATTTTCAAGAAGTGCATGAAATGAAATTTTTCTTTATAATGGCATTGCATGGCATTCGCATTTGCATTTAATATTGGAGGTCTGCATAACTGTATATACTTTGTAAGGTTTCTCTACTGGGCTTTATGCTCACCCCTGTAACGCCCTCAAAAATAAACCCATTATATATATCATTGACATGCATTATTTAAAGAAAACACTTTAATAATTCATTATAATATCCATCAGAGTTTTACTAAACAAAAACATTACATGTAACATCAAAGTAAATGCCCTACCGGCTTACATCTTTCCAAATCAAAACACTTCATGCTTCCAGATTGATACACGTGGATATATTTTGTGAAAAGTAGATGACTTTATTTTGTTGTAATTTATTTTGCTAGCCAAGGGCTATTCATGTATGGGTCCGAGAGACCACTTTTGTGTAACCGGGCTTAAGCCTTGGAAGTTGTATGCCCATGAGGGCATTTTACTTACTTTCAAAATTAGATGCTTCACATGCTATAGATTCACGTGTTTCTCATACCGTTGAATGTGTAAATCGCATGTGGAACTTTTGTAATTACCTTGTTGACTAATGATGTAAAGGTTTCGAGATTTGGCTTTATTATTAGTGGATGTGGGTTAATGTATTATATTTATGTTGAATTATTTCGGGGCATTACATGAATGAATGAAGTTCCCTTTTGAAAATGTAACGCCCTCAAAATTAACCCATTATATATCATTGACATGCATTATTTAAAGAAGACAACTTATTAATTCATTCATCAGAGTATTACTAAATAAAGCATTACATGTAACATCGAATAAAATGCCCTACAGGCTTACATCTTTCCAAGCCAGCACTTGGATTCAAAAATATGAGTTCTAATCTCAATACAAGAAAAGCCCTAGGCTTGAATGTTTACATGTACTAATAAATAAAAACTATTAACTAAAAGTAGTCTTCTTCAATCCAGAAGCCAAACCCTCCCAAGCTAAGTCCTTGGAGGTAGTTTATCACCTGAACCTGAAAATGAAGTTCCCATAAAGGGTGAGCCACAGCCCAATAGAAATATACTAAACCACATATAAGCAATGAATAAAGCAATAGCATTCAACAGATGGTTAACCAAAATAATCAATTACTTCATTTAACAGTCTCATGACACTATTGCCAAAGATACGTTTTTCTTTCCAATTTTATCAACATGGCTCAGAACCTGGCCAAACTTACAACAGTGAATCACATATATCATATTCACATCCTTCCAATATCAACAAACAAATGAGACTCAAGCTCAAATCAAACACTTCATACTTCCAGATTGATACACATTTTAGTGCTGTATCAATAAAACACTTCTATATAAATAAGCATACACAAAAGTGATGCTAATGGAGTCCATCCCCTATCTCCTCCCAAACAAAATCTGGTTTAGAGGTCCATCCCCTATCTTCCCCTAAACCGTGGAGTACATCCCCTATCTCCTCCCACACACAAAACAATGTATGCAAATGCAATGCTCAATCAATACACGTATTTTCTGTATCAATGCCATAGTCAAAATTAATGACTTAACCAATGTGATTAGTTTCAGTTATTCCTAATCCACATGCAATGTCTACAACAATCACGACTATCCTCCACCGATAGCCCAAAACAGTTATTTCTAAACTGAAAATAACTATATCAACAATTAAATAGACAAATGATTCCAATTACCCAATTACGCTATTTAATCAATGAATTCCCAATTCCATGAATTACTTATACAAATTAATTCAATAACACAACTAGGGTTTTTCCCAAAATTTACCAAAGTATCCCCAACATATCAAATTACCAAAGCTTAGAACAAAACCTATAAAATGGAGTAGGAAATCCCTACCTCGAAGAAAACAACACAAATGGTGAAGACAAAGATGAGTGCCCAAATACCAAAGTGCTCCAAATCGCCAAATGTTCAGATTAAATGAAAGCCCTCGACTCCCTCTATCTTTTTAATGAAGGATCTAGGGTAGAAACACACCCTAAGTGGATCAAATCTAAGAAAGAAGGTGAGTAGGGAGAGAGAGAAGTCGGACCTAGGGTTTGGAATCAAAAGAAAATGAAAAAGACTGATCAAAATCCGCTGCTGTGTATATAAACTGGACAGGCTCGCTCGAGCGAAGACATGGTCGCTCGAGCGACCAGACACAGAAAAGCAACGCTCGAGCCAAGGAAGCCTTGCTCGAGCCAACAACCCAAAAGCTCGCTCGAGCGAAAGAAAACTCGATCGAGCGAAGAACTCAAACCCACAGGTCTGTAACCAAACACACGCTCGAGCGAAGGAACTATTGCTCGAGCGAAGAACAAACTAACTCGCTCGAGTGAAGAAAAGCTCGCTCGAGCCAAGAATGCACAGCTACAGGTCCAAATCAGACGCAACCTCTCACTCGAGCGAACAACTCCTCGCTCGAGCGAAGAACCAAAAACCTGGACAACAACACTTGGTTTCTAAACCCAACCAACCTGAAACAAACCTGCCCAACACATCCTCTAATTCCAAATGAGAAAATAAGGGACAACAACAACAATTATACAATGACAGAATCTACGGAACCTAAGTCCGGATACAATAATCAAATGGGAAAAGACCGGGGTCGCTATAACCTCCCCCCTTCAAAGAATTTCGTCCCCGAAATTAAGCATAAGTTTTTGAAAACAGATTTTTTTTTACAATTCATTAGTAAACATCTTGACCCAAAACTGGTCATTTCATCTCTTTATCAAGAGGCATCCCATATTAAATATATAACACAACATATATCTCAACCTGTATCATTATTATGCATTATTCCTTTCAATGTTAACAATCCCCATATCATATTCAATTGCATGATATATATAACACACTCAGCAATGTAATCAACATATGCAATGCTATACTAAACTTCTATAATGAAGCAAGTTTCAAGATACACCCATTTACCAAAACATACTCAACGTTTTACAACTTAAGACATATGTAAAGCTCTTAAGTTCAACAATATTAGAAAATCTAAATACAAGATTAAACATGCCCGGGTATTTTTCGCGGACTTCCAATTCACGCTCCCAAGTGGCTTCCTCCACTCCATGATGTTTCCACAAAACTTTTACCAAAGGGATGGTCTTGCCTCGCAAAACTTGATCCCGCCTATCCAATACCCGAACCGGTCTCTCCTCATACGAGACATCCTCATCAACCACTAAATTGGTCCAATCCAACACATGTGATGGATCCGGCTTATACTTCCGAAGCATACTCACATGAAACACGTCATGTACTCCGGACAACTGCGGCGGCAAAGCTAAACGATAAGCAGCCTCGCCAATCCTCTCAAGGATCTCAAACGGACCAATGAACCGAGGGGACAACTTCCCACTCTTTCCAAACCTCATCAAACCCCGTCTAGGTGATATCTTCAGAAAGACATGATCACCCACCGCAAACACCAAGGGTCTCCTCCTACGGTCGGCATAAGATTTCTGACGACTCTGTGCTGTAACAAGCCTCTTACGGATAAGCTCAACTTTCTCCGTCGTTTCCCTCACCAACTCCGGACCCAACAGAGGTGCATCACCCACCTCAGCGCAACAAACAGGAGATCTACACGGTCGGCCATACAAGGCCTCAAATGGTGCCATACCGATACTAGACTGGAAACTGTTGTTGTAGGCAAACTCTACCAACGGCAAGTGCCTCTCCCATGATCCACTAAAGTCTAGAACACAACCCCGAAGCATATCCTCAAGTATCTGAATAGTACGCTCGGACTGTCCGTCAGTCTGAGGGTGATAAGCCGTGCTAAAGGTCAACTTAGTGCCTAAGGCACTCTGCAAACTCTGCCACAACCTGGCAGTAAAACGAGGATCTCTATCCGAGACAATCGTCACTGGAACCCCGTGTAACCTCACTATGTCCCGAATGTACAAGTCGGCAAGATGATCTACCGAATCTCTCACGCGCATAGGAATGAAGTGCGCCGACTTAGTCAACCGATCTACAACCACCCAAATAGCATCACTACCCCACTGAGTCCTCGGAAGACCCACAACGAAGTCCATAGTGACGTGTTCCCACTTCCACTCAGCAATAGGCAAGGGTTGCAACAAACCCGTTGGCCTCTGATGTTCAGCCTTCACTTGCTGACAAGTAAGGCACTTAGATACGAAAGTTGCCACATCTCTCTTCATACCCCGCCACCAGAACTGGCGACCCAAATCCCGATACATCTTAGTGCCCCCCGGATGCACCGCAAGACGTGAATGATGAAACTCTCGGAGTACCTCCTCTCGGCAAGACTCCGGCACAAACAGACGGTCTCGGTATCTCACACTCAGGTCGGAATATACCGTCAAACCCTTCTCAACCTTCCCACCGGAAATCTTCTCACGATGAGATTCTACCTCAAAGTCACCTCTCTGAGCCTCTAACACTCGAGTCGCAAGTGTAGGCCGTGCAATAACAGAAAACAAGGTCGCAGCCTCAACGGATTCGCCCAGAAGTAAATCAAACTCCCCAAATGCACCCAACATCTCCCATTCTCGGATGGCTATACTAGCTATGACACCAACAGGTTTTCTGCTAAGGGCATCGGCCACCACATTGGCCTTTCCCGGATGATAATGCAACTCAAAGTCATAATCCTCTATGAACTCCATCCATCTCCTCTGTCTCAAGTTCAAATCTTTCTGTGTAAACAAATATTTCAGACTCTTATGATCCGAGAATACCTCAAATTTCTCACCATAAAGATAATGCCTCCAAATCTTCAAGGCAAATATCACAGCTGCTAACTCTAGATCATGCGTAGGGTAATTCTGCTCGTGAATTTTCAACTGACGTGAGCCATAGGCAACTACTTTCCCCTCCTGCATTAACACACAACCCAGACCCTCTCGTGAGGCGTCACAATAGACTGTATAACCCAACCCTCTCTCTGGAATAATCAATACTGGAGCGGTGGTCAGTCTAACTTTCAACTCCTGAAACGACTTTTCACAAGTCTCACTCCATACAAATTTGACTCCCTTCCGAGTCAATCTAGTCAAAGGCGAAGCTAATCTGGAGAAATCTTTCACAAACCGACGGTAATACCCAGCTAATCCCAGAAAACTGCGGATCTCAAATACACTCTTAGGCTGTGCCCAATCCTGCACCGCCTCCACCTTGGATGTATCAACAGACACTCCTTCCCCGGATACCACGTGGCCTAAGAATTTGACTTCCCTCAGCCAGAACTCACACTTCCCAAACTTGGCATACAGCCTATGGACTCTAAGTAACTCAAGCACCACCCTCAAGTGTGACTCATGCTCCTCCTCAGAAGGCGAATAGATAAGGATTTCGTCCACAAAAACGACTACAAACCGATCCAAGAATTCCCGGAAGATCCGGTTCATCAAGTCCATAAAGACTGCTGGTGCATTGGTGAGCCCAAATGGCATCACCAGAAACTCATAATGGCCATACCGCGTACGGAATGCCGTCTTCGGAATATCCTCCTCTCTGACCCTCAACTGGTGGTAACCTGATCTCAAGTCTATATTAGAGAAACAACGGGAACCCTTCAACTGGTCAAACAGATCATCTATACGAGGCATAGGGTACTTATTCTTAACCGTAGCCCGATTCAATTTTCGGTAATCTATACACAGTCTCAAAGCACCACCTTTCTTTTTAACAAAGAGGGCTGGTGCTCCCCACGGCGAAACACTAGGACGAATAAAACCCTTGTCTAGCAACTCCTGGAGCTGAATCTTCAACTCAACTAACTCGGCTGGGGCAAAACGATAAGGTGCCATAGAAATCGGCGCCGTGCCGGGCACCAGGTCAATAGAGAACTCAATCTCTCGATGCGGTGGCAAACCAACAAGATCCTCGGGAAAGACGTCCGAGTACTCACAAACCACTCTTGGCAACACAATCTGAGTCTCAACATCCTCACTAATCGAAAGGTTAGCAAGTAGACCACTAAGCTCACTCCGTCCTCGCGGAACATACCCCGGTGGCAACACATCACCAACCCGGTCCCCCAGAAAATGAAAAAACTCTACGCTCACGGTACAACAAGTGACCCTCTGGCGGTAGCAATCAATAACTGCCCGGTATGACGATAACCAGTCCATACCCAAAATAACATTGAAACCCCTCATAGGCATAACTACAATGGAAAATGGGATTCTATGATAATCAACCTCTATATCACAACCCCTAACACCTTGTTTCAAGATCAATTCACCCCCAAGAGGTGACACTACACAAATAGGAGATGCTAACTGTGCTAACTCCAACTCCAAAACAGATGCAAATGCAGCAGACACAAAGGAATGAGATGCACCCGTATCAATCAAAACATTTGCAACCGAGTTGCAAAACAAAAAGGTACCTCTCACAACTGATGGTGCCGGCACAAGATCCTGCGCGGTAACAGCATACACGCGCCCAGACGACCTCTGATCAACCTGCTCACCCCTAGGAGCATAAGATTGCTGCACTGACTGGGACGATGAAGCCCCCTGATTGGCCCTCGAGGCCTGACCTGACTGAGCTGGCTGCTGACCCTGAATCGGCCTCAAACCCGATGCACCAGGTGTGCCACCCAACTGCGGGCAATACCTCTTCATATGCCCTGGCTGACCACACTGATAACACGAGAGTGGCTGGCCTCTACCCTGACTCTGGCTCTGAGATCGAGCTGAAGATGATGCTGCTCTCTGCACTCCTCCCCTCTGAGGACAAACTGGAGACTTGTGGCCCAGCTGGCCACACTTGAAACAGGTAATGTCTCCCTGACTGCCTTTCCCCGAACTAGAACTCGGCACAGGAAAAGTCGATCTAGAAAAGCTACCTTGAGACTGCTGAGGATTAAAACTCTTCTGTCTCCTACCATCACTCTGACCATCCTGACTCCTCTTGGAGCCCTTCTGTCCTTCCTCCTCCTCCTGCATCATAATTTCCATGTGGGCTGCAGCATCAACCATACGCCCATAATCCCGAATCATAGTTCCCCCAACTCTCAACTTGAGGCCACGCCTCAACTTCTTCTCAAATTCAATACAACGGCGTTCTTCAGACGCCACCAACTCAGGTGCAAACCTGGACAAACTAGTAAATGCAGCCTCAAACTCGGCCACTGAAGAACTCGACTGCTTAAGCTGACAAAACTGGTCTCGCAGCTTCTCCCTGACAGCTGGAGATAAGAACTTCTCCTGGAAAGCATTCACAAAAGCCTCCCACGTACCTCCTATACGCCCCTTAATAAACTTCCACCACTGACCTGCATCCCCTTTCAACTGGAAAGATGCCAAGGTCACTTTCAACCCCTCGTCTTCGATGCCAAGCATCTCAAACGTCTTCGTTGTCTGTTCGAGCCATTCATCTGCCTTAAGTGGCTCTTTTGGATCACCCACAAATTCATCCGGATTAGACCGGAAGAACTCCCTCTTCCGAAAGGAAGGTCCTGCATCCGCAATAACAGCCTGAGCTTGATTCTCAGCTCTGAGAATGCCTACTGACTCCCTGAATGCCCCTGCTATCTCTCGGGCTAGAGTGCCCATAGCCTGCTGGCCTACTGGCTCGACCACATTGGCCTAGCCAATTCCCTCTTGAACTGCCGGAATCTCTTCTGGCACAGGCACCTCCTGCCTACCCGGCCTACCACGCCTACCGCGTCCTCGTCCTCGTCCTGACATCCTAATAAAGGGAAACAAAGACATTAGCACATTAATAAATGTGCCGAAACTAAACACTCGCGTCCTAATGCAATGGACAACAATAATTCATTCCACGTAAGCACATAATCACATAAGCACCTACGAATTTCATTCCCGGATAATGATAGTCCCAATGCGTTACTGTAGTTCCGGTTGGAAGCAGCAGTGATCAAGTGCCTTTCCAACAAGACTACTAGAAACTCAAGGGTCCAATCAACATCCTAGAAACTACATTCCATACCCACATAATCACATAAACATGTTATCACATAAGCATATAACATTACACTAAGTCTCTATCAAACGAGACGAACCCAATGTGATACTAATCACTTCCCACGTACCCAAAGTATTCAACCCCGGTACGCTCTGATACCAAGTTGTAACGCCCTCAAAATTAACCCATTATATATCATTGACATGCATTATTTAAAGAAGACAACTTATTAATTCATTCATCAGAGTATTACTAAATAAAGCATTACATGTAACATCGAATAAAATGCCCTACAGGCTTACATCTTTCCAAGCCAGCACTTGGATTCAAAAATATGAGTTCTAATCTCAATACAAGAAAAGCCCTAGGCTTGAATGTTTACATGTACTAATAAATAAAAACTATTAACTAAAAGTAGTCTTCTTCAATCCAGAAGCCAAACCCTCCCAAGCTAAGTCCTTGGAGGTAGTTTATCACCTGAACCTGAAAATGATGTTCCCATAAAGGGTGAGCCACAGCCCAATAGAAATATACTAAACCACATATAAGCAATGAATAAAGCAATAGCATTCAACAGATGGTTAACCAAAATAATCAATTACTTCATTTAACAGTCTCATGACACTATTGCCAAAGATACGTTTTTCTTTCCAATTTTATCAACATGGCTCAGAACCTGGCCAAACTTACAACAGTGAATCACATATATCATATTCACATCCTTCCAATATCAACAAACAAATGAGACTCAAGCTCAAATCAAACACTTCATACTTCCAGATTGATACACATTTTAGTGCTGTATCAATAAAACACTTCTATATAAATAAGCATACACAAAAGTGATGCTAATGGAGTCCATCCCCTATCTCCTCCCAAACAAAATCTGGTTTAGAGGTCCATCCCCTATCTTCCCCTAAACCGTGGAGTACATCCCCTATCTCCTCCCACACACAAAACAATGTATGCAAATGCAATGCTCAATCAATACACGTATTTTCTGTATCAATGCCATAGTCAAAATTAATGACTTAACCAATGTGATTAGTTTCAGTTATTCCTAATCCACATGCAATGTCTACAACAATCACGACTATCCTCCACCGATAGCCCAAAACAGTTATTTCTAAACTGAAAATAACTATATCAACAATTAAATAGACAAATGATTCCAATTACCCAATTACGCTATTTAATCAATGAATTCCCAATTCCATGAATTACTTATACAAATTAATTCAATAACACAACTAGGGTTTTTCCCAAAATTTACCAAAGTATCCCCAACATATCAAATTACCAAAGCTTAGAACAAAACCTATAAAATGGAGTAGGAAATCCCTACCTCGAAGAAAACAACACAAATGGTGAAGACAAAGATGAGTGCCCAAATACCAAAGTGCTCCAAATCGCCAAATGTTCAGATTAAATGAAAGCCCTCGACTCCCTCTATCTTTTTAATGAAGGATCTAGGGTAGAAACACACCCTAAGTGGATCAAATCTAAGAAAGAAGGTGAGTAGGGAGAGAGAGAAGTCGGACCTAGGGTTTGGAATCAAAAGAAAATGAAAAAGACTGATCAAAATCCGCTGTTGTGTATATAAACTGGGCAGGCTCGCTCGAGCGAAGACATGGTCGCTCGAGCGACCAGACACAGAAAAGCAACGCTCGAGCCAAGGAAGCCTTGCTCGAGCCAACAACCCAAAAGCTCGCTCGAGCGAAAGAAAACTCGATCGAGCGAAGAACTCAAACCCACAGGTCTGTAACCAAACACACGCTCGAGCGAAGGAACTATTGCTCGAGCGAAGAACAAACTAACTCGCTCGAGCGAAGAAAAGCTCGCTCGAGCCAAGAATGCACAGCTACAGGTCCAAATCAGACGCAACCTCTCGCTCGAGCGAACAACTCATCGCTCGAGCGAAGAACCAAAAACCTGGACAGCAACACTTGGTTTCTAAACACAACCAACCTGAAACAAACCTGCCCAACACATCCTCTAATTCCAAATGAGAAAATAAGGGACAACAACAACAATTATACAATGACAGAATCTACGGAACCTAAGTCCGGATACAATAATCAAATGGGAAAAGACCGGGGTCGCTATAGAAAATGTATTTATGGCATCCTTTAGTGAGGCCCTCGTCTGGGGGAATATAATACCATGGTCCATTGCTTAATAGGCCCTCACCTGGGGGTTATAATACCATGGCACATTGATAAGAGGCCCTTGCCTAGGAGAAATTAATGCCATGGCCCATTGATAAATAGGCCCTTACCTGAGGGAAATGAATACCATGGCCCATTGGCCCTTGCCCGGGGGATACAATACCGTGGCCCATTGGATAATTGAAACACAGAGATCTCTGATGTTAGACCTTCATGGTCACATTGAATATTAAACATTGATTGGCCCTTGAGGTCCCATTGTTAATGATACATGGTTACCCTACTAGATGTGCCACATGAATTAAATGAATTGGTTATTAATGTCAAGATTAACTAGAAATGTGAAATTGATATTTGTGATAGCATTGAACTTTATTCATATAACCTCTTTATTTTGTAATTACAAATTGGGTATTAGCTCACTATTTATGTATATATATGTAGGTGAGCAAGATGAGCATCATGGATAGAAGTTGCCTCGGAGTTACCCAGTGGTCAGCCTTTTATGGAGCTCTTGAGAAGGAGCCAACTTGGACTTGTATGGAGCCAAGCAAAGTCTAAACCCCTTTTTTGTTATGAGCTCTTAGTTTGATTTTTGGTATAGGTTTATGTATGACTTGTTAAGTTTGGAAATTGTGGACTGGATATTGTTTTAAAACTTTTGTCAAGTATGCACTTACTTATCGAATGGTTGTATTGTATCGATACAAAGTTCTTTCCATATACGCACGACTCAATGGATAATTTTTATGTTATGTTATACTTCCACTAAGCCCCGTACTTTATATTTAATGGATTTTGTTTATGGAGGCCGAAGATAATCTATGATTACTGGCTGGTCATGATGCTAAACCTTTAGGGGCGGGTTTGGGTTATGACAGAGAGAGAGAGAGAGAGAGAGAGAGAGAGAGAGAGTGAGTGAACTCAAAGATGGAAGATAGAAAGCGATAGAGAGAAAGAGGGGGGAAACAAAAATATCAGAGGCACCAAGAGTTTGAGAATTTAGGAATTTTGGGTGTTTTGTGGCTATTAACGATGGCACAATGATGCCCATTGTAAAAAAAGAAAAAAGAATTAAAAATATATATTTTCATTAGGAGGAAAGAACCGTCACAAAAAATGAGCCTTTCACGATGGCCATAGGTTTGCTGTCACAAAAACCATTGAACATATGCTTCCTCCTTTTTGAGACAGAAATTACCATCACAATAAGTGACCATTGGCAACGGAATATTAACCATTACAAAAAGCACCCTTTTGCAACGATAACGTATGCCGTCACGAAAAGTTCCGTGTCATTTACCCCTTTTTCTAGTAAGCATCAGATCACACCACTTTTCCATCTCTCAAGCATCTCTCCTGATACAGAATCTAACTTGATGAAGATTAAACACCAAATCATTGATAAAAAACACCATAGCAGGAGATGAATCCTTTACCCACATTGTAATTCTTACTTTTATAAGCTCACAGGCTTCCTCCAGATTTGGCTGCACCCTATTAAACACAACATCATTTCTCAATTTCCAAATAGACCACAAAATTACAATTGGGGTGGCATTCCAAATTCTTTATTCTAGCTTTTTCATACGAGTCCTAGCCCAAAACTGTAGCGGACTTACCATTACCCAGGACATGGTGTCACTTGTGAGGTTAAATAGAGGGTTTTGATTGAGTTTTGAAAGAATATTGAAAAGCACTTTGAAGGTTTGGCGTGTTCTTGAGGCTTGGAGTTTACTTGCACCATTCCAACCATCAACTCTATCTTTTCCCTGCTCTTTGTGAATCAAAGCTCCAAATAAAGGTAAGGGTCTTCTTACATCTCCATTAGAAGTGTGCTAGGGGTTTTATTTTTAACTAATAGCATGATTCTTGAGTTAGTTTTGTATTCATGAGTAGTTTTATAAATTTCAATCCATGAAATTAATGCTCCATTAAAATCCATGTTTTAAATGTGTTAAGTTAAATTCCTATTCATACTTTGTTTCATGATTAATAACACATTTTTGAACTAAGTTGAGGTATCACTATGAGACCTTTAAAAGGGTGTGTTGCATGATATTATAAACTTTGAGTACAATATTGTTATGCCTCCTATGAAATCAAAATAAATGATTATTTAATTAACTTATGATTTTCATGTCAAACATTAAAAAATATATTTTATGGTATATTAGAAGACTATTAGTATAAACAACATGTGATTTGAACAATTTTGATTTTTTTTTGAATTTTAAATTGTTGAAAAATTAGAGAAAATACTTTAGTTAGATTAATTACGAAATAATTTGACTTAATTTAAAAGATGGTTTGACTTGATGGTGATTTGATATTTTTACTATAAATTTTGCGTTAGGTTACTTACTAAATATGTATTTTAATGATTATTTTATGATTAACTTAACTTTGACTAAATTAGATTATTTAATGATTTGAGACTTATAAAAACTGGTAATGCTACACTTATATTATATTAAAAACTATAGCTATAGGGCAACTGAAAAAAATTAGCTACAAAGAGGAACTGTAGAGAAAATGGCTAAGTGTTGGAAAATATTTGAAATGTAAAAGTGAGTGCATGACTAAGTGTTAATAAACTAAGTTTGGAGATCGTGACCTTTTAGAAGTTTCACTCGCCTGCAAGAGTACTGGGAGTTTTTTTTTTTCCGCTTGAGTGGCCATTTCTGCGCTCGAGCGTAGATCCGCTCGAGCGGCCATACTTGCATTCGAGCGGATATCGCGGATCTGTTTTCTATAAATATGTGTTTTAGTCTGATTTTAGGGTACAGCTTCCAGATCTTCTTCTTGGGTATTAGGGTTTTTACTTGGAGCTTCTTTGCTTGTTTCCTTTGATATCTATGAGAGTTTAATCATGAATTGAGTGGATTATATCAAAGAGTTGTTCTTCGGTGGATTCTGTGGAATTTGGGCCTGAAGCTTTGGTAGATTCCAGAGTGGCTCATCGTCGCCATTCAACATCGGTGTTTTGGATTCAACGTTGGGCAAGACAATTCTGAGGTGAAGAAGGGACTGGAAGAGGCACATAAGGATCGGTTCGATTCGGCCGTGGATTCGCTAGGTAATTGAGAGTACACTTGTTTAATTCCTTTATGTCTTCTTAGTGGATTGTTTTATGGCATTTGCCCGTGGTTTTTTCATCACAATTAGAGGCGCTCCAGTTGTGGTTTTTCCACATAAAATCGTTGCGTCGATTTGTCTTTGATTATTTGATTGGGATTTCTATTTACTGGTTAAAATTGATACATAATCACAAATCAATATTTAGGGGATTTCTAGATTTTTCATTGTCAAAATTAGAATCAAACTTCATGAGCTCATGATTTTCAAAACCTTATTCTTGTTTCTTCAAAGTATGAAATCAATTCTTAGAAATCTATGATGCATGTATAATTAGAGTATTAAAACTTGTAAAATTTGTTCATGCTTGTAAAAATGAAACTCAAATTCATGCAAGACATTGAAAATCAAATCAAAAATAATTAATTTCCAAATTTATTTCCATATACATAAACCTAGATCAAGTTTTTCATCATTTTGCCAATTTATTTTTAATTTCATGAAATTGAAACTATTTACTTCTGAATTTCAGCTTTTAGGTGACTTATCTACAACATTCAAACTTCAATTTCTTACCTACAGTCTTGAATTTGGTGTATTCTTGACAACTTCTTCACTTCTCCTAGCCTCCTTAGCTTTTCTTCAAGATTTCCAGCAAATGTGTTCCTTAGCTAAAAAGAGGAATTGTTGAGAAAATGGCCAAGTGTTGGGAAAATATTTTAAGTGTAAAAGTGAGTTTATGACTAAGTGTTAAAAAACTAATTTTGGAGTTTTGTTTATACGTAGTTGATTTTCAGGTGAGTCCTGATATTATTGATTTTACGAGTTTGGCTTGGATTATAGGCTTATAGCCAATATTGTGGTCTAGTACACGTAAAGAGATAGTAGATTCAACTATCTGTGGGTTAGACCCCTGAACACTACTCAATAGAAAGGAATCACAGCCTCTGTGGCGAGTCAGTTATATCCCAAAACACTTCTTTTGTCACTTAAATTCTGCTTAAATTTAAAAAATGGATGACGGGCACATTTTACAAGGTAAACCAAAATTTCATAATTAAATGAGAATTGGCTAAGAAAGTGATTTTGAGAATGACTTAAGTAATAAATGGACTTTTCACTTAAAAACTTCATGCTTAGGTTAATTAGTTTCGGCCTAGTTAATTTTTGAAAATTGGGGGTGTGACATAGACCGAACCACATGGTTTGGTTTGGTTTTCTCAAAGTATGGTTTGGTCTTGGTTCTTAAAATAGGCAAATCATACTTAATGATCCAGCCAGTGATTTATAGTTGTGGATCTGATTTGAAACAAAACTAAACCGTTTAGATATATATATATATATATAATTTGTTACCTATCGTAAATACTCAAATATCTTATTTATATGAAATATACATATATATATATATATATATAAGTTGTAGTCTTTTATTTTTGCAAGTTGGTTCTTGGGTAGAATTAGTTGTGAACAATTACATAAACAATTATTAAATGATGACAATAGTTTTTAAAATTGTGGTTCTAAATCAAATAGAACTGTGGTTTATTAGTTCAGTCATGGTTTAGTTTCTCATGGTTTGATTTAGTTTCAAATTTTATGAAATCATAAGTAATGATTTAATCTCAATTTAATTTTAAATCGAACCAATCTAAACCATGCCCACCCTATTTAATCATGCAACATACCCATTAAATAAAATTTGCTCCAAAATGATTGCATAATAATTCCATTATCAGAGTGGTTACTCTCTTTAACAACAGCATTAATCAAGCACAAAGCATGAAAAGGCCAACCAAATTAAACTCAAGTAAAAAATCAACTGAAACATAGTACGGTACAAATTCATCTTTTGTAATCCTAAAAACGAAGAAACGAAAATAAAATAAATAAATAAAAGCAAGCATCCTATCCAGCAGAATCCCATAATGTATCATCAATACAACCTTCTTTGTTGCTGAAATCCACACCAAACAATAGTTTCCCCAATTGGAAACCTGCATGCATGCTAAGGAGATTCAATAATAGCAGGAACAGATTCCTTCTTTGTCTCAGCTCTTACTTTTCCCACTCTTTTACTTCCTCATTCACTCTAGCATAGCAACCCCTTTCTCCTTAAGCCCAGCTCTTGTTTGTTGGAAATAACTGAAAGGTTAGGATTGTTTTTTGGCTTAAGAACGGAAGTGTAACAACACCAATCCGTCCCTAGAAGTTAAAGTGGTGACTAGCCAATAATCATAGATTACCTTCGGTCTTCTTAACAAACCACAAAAATATATACGTATAATGAGGCCTGAAGTAGAAATAACAAAAATAATTTTGTCCATTAAACAACAGTGCATAAATGATATAAAAAACACATACAGTAGCGATCCCGGTTTCGACCCTTATTTCATGTTTTACCACTTCGACTGGGTAGGTCGGGGATCGAGCAGAGAATGTTTGGTTTCGGAAATTTGACCTGTCTGCAAAAGTACTGGGAAAGTGTATTTGACGCTCGAGCGGGGTTTTCGACGCTCGAGCGGACCATGTTATATCAGTTCGTGAATCTGATATTTCAGATCACTTTTGTATATCTCTCTCTCTCTCTAAAAACTCTTTCCTCTCCCTTCTCTCTACATTTTCCTATGCCAAATTAGATCAAAACCTTCATTTCTCAAGATCCGTTGGGAGTTAGACCAAAGCTCTTCATCAAAGTTGTGTAACTTCTCGAGGGCTTCGTTGTGTGCGGTGGAGATCGAGTTTCGACACCGTAAATTTTGGGGTTTCATCTCATTTCTTCTTCAAAACTTAAGGTAGATATTTTCTTAGAGTTATATATATATTTTTGCAAGATCTATATGATTTTCGAAATCACCTTTCGATAGCCTTGAAAATTGATTGTTGATTCAAGAAGTTGAGTGATTTTGAAAGTGGGTTTGTCTCTTGTTCTTTTAAAATGATCTTATGGGTTTTGATCTTCGTTGATTGAAGAAAAGATGATTTTGGAAAGTTTTCTTTCAAAAAATTTGAGTTGTATAGTTTTGGTGAGAAAACCTAGAATTTGGGGATTTTTTTTAAAAGAGACTGAAAATCCATGAATGATATTGTTATATTTATTTTGTGTGTCAAAATAAATTGATGTTTGGAAAATTTCTTATTTATATTTATATAAATGATGAATTTCAGGGAATATGAGAATTATTGTTCATTTTGGAAATTATTGTTCAAAACGTTGAAATAGTCTTAAAATGACTAATTGTTGAGGATACTTGAGAAGAGGGAATTGTGTTATTCCTTGGATGATGAATGGGAATAAAAGTATTTATATTCATCTTATGTTATTGGCATATCAATTCATTTGATTACATTAAACTTTGAAAGTTGATTTGAAAACTTGCATTGAGAAAAGAATGTTGAGAAACAAGTTTTCATGGAATGGTTTTGGGGTAAATACGTTGGTAAGTCTTGGTAGGTAGTGTAGATGATATTGAATAAGTTGGCCTGAGAGTCCGGGGTGAAAGACCGAAAACCTGCGCAGATAGGTGTCGAGCCTTTCGGTTAATACCGGAAAAAATGACAAATTGGTAGTACTTGTATAGTCTACTTGCAGACACCGACCTAGAGATTACCAAAGTCGTATTTACCGCTCTTGAAATGAATTGTTAAGCTTTGAAGAATTGAAATTGCATGACATCATTAAGCATGATGGTTTTCAAAGATGAAGATATGATTTTCTTTCAAAAGGAGCATAGCATAGCATGTGCATTTCATATCTTGAGACTTGTATAAAATGTATATATTTTGTTAAGGATTTCCTACTGGGCTTTATGCTCACCCTACGGGATTTTTTGCAGGAAAAGATGTGGGGATGCTGCCTAACTAGAGACGAGGAAATGTGTGTTGAGAGTACGAGACTCTCATTTTGCTGTGACTTTATGTGTAAGCCAAGGGCTGTATGTGTGTTGGTTTGAATAACCGTTTTGTGTAACCAAGCTCAAGCCTTGGAAACTTGTAAACCCCTTGGGGGTATTTATTTGTTTATTTACTTGTTGTTGGATTAATGTATTGTTATATAAAGAACTATTGTATCATGTAATGTAAGTTTGGAGATTTATCTTCAGTTTTCCTTAAAAGAGCCATGATTGTTGTATTATCATTTGGGCTAGAAATTTAGGGCGTTACAACTTAGTAACAGAGCTACCGAGTTTGAATACTTGGAGCTCATGGGAAGTGGTTGTTTAACCACGATGGGTTCATTTAGCATGCTTAGGAAGTGTTATGCATTTTGTGACTATGTGATAACATGCTTATGTGACTAAATGGGTATGGGATTGGACTTTTGGGATGTTGTTTGCGCTTGTTAAATTCCTTGAGGTCTCATTAGAAGAGTACTTGATCAATACTCATTGTACTAAGAATTCTTGGTTTTTCGTGGGACGGATTTCATTCGTAAAAGAATAGTCCGTATGTGTTTACATGACTAAGTGCTTATGTGGAGTGAAATTGAATTGTGTATATGGTAGAGAAATATATGGAATTGTTATAGTCGAACATGTGAGTCAAGTTACAAGCACATATGAGTTAATGTGCTAAATTATTTCTCTCGTGTCCTTGATTAGGATGTCAAGAAGGGGTCAAGTCCATGGTGGTAGATGCGGGAGGTGTGGTAGGGCTCACCGAGGTGTGCATGAGGTACCAGTCCATTGGGTTTTGATGTTAGAAGAAGGGTTCGGCCAAGCTAATATGGCCGAGCATGTGGGACAAGCGGGTCAAACCGCAATGGGGCCCTAGCTCGAGAAATGGCAGAGGCTTTAAGAGAGTCTATGAACTTGTTGAGGGTGGAGAATCAAGCCTGAGAGAACACCGCGAAGTCAAGGGCGAGTTTTCTTACTAGAGAGTTCTTGCGGGCCAAACCGGATGAGTTCCACAGTGGCCCCGAGCCCAAGAAAGCGGATGAGTGGCTCGAACAAACTGTGAAGACATTTGAGATGCTTCACAGTGAAGATAGTGAACTAAGAGTGACTCTAGCGAGTTACCACCTTAAGGGAGACGCGGGTCCATGGTGGAAATATGCCAAGGGTAGAGTGGAGCCGACATAGGAAGCCTTTGCGATTGCTTTCCAAGATAAGTACATACCTCCCACTGCTAGGAAGAGATGGAGGCAAGAGTTTAAAGACCTCAAACAACTCGACATGCTCGTGGCCGAGTTTGAGGCTGTCTTCTCTAGTTTATCCAGATTTTCACCAGAGTTGGTGGCAACGGAAAAGCGCCGTTGCATTGAATTTGAAAAGAAATTGAAAACAAAAATTATGTTCAAGCTTGTCGGTGGAGACGGCGACACACATAGAAATTTCCATACAAGCCGAGGAGGAGAGGCTTCGAAGTTCGAGGTCTAGGGGCCAAGAATCTCAAGGAGACTATAGGCAAAACAAGAAGAGCAGGAACACCTATCCATCACAGTCCCAACCACAGCAGTCTAGATCCACTTTTCCTTTGCCTAGTGCAGGTCCGGGAAAAAGTGCATCGAGCAGCTTCTCATATTTCAAGTGTGGCCAACCAGGTCACAAAGCCTTCTCATGCCCACAAAAGGGAGGAGGGCAGTTAATGTTACCACCACCTAACCGATCTCAAAGTCAGTTTCAGTCTTAGAATAAAGGTCAAGGTTTTAATTATTTTCATTGTGGTCAACCAGGGCATATGAAGAGAACTTGCCCACAGTTGGGAGGCGCATCTGGCGCATCTGGGTCGAGGCAGACTCAGAGCCACCAGCAGGCTCAATCAGTCCAAGCTGCACGAGTTAATCAGGGAGCCACTTCGGCTCAGTCAGTACAACAGGCCTATGCTCCGAAAGGGGAGCAAGTTAATCAGGGGCCACAGGGGCGTGTGTATGCTGTTACCATGCCAAAGCAGTTGCCAGAATCCTCAATTGTGAGAGGTATTTTTGTTGTGTGTAATTCTTTGGCTAATGTATTGATAGACACGGGTGCGTCTCATTCATTTATATCTACTACATTTGCTTCTGCATCGGGGTTAGAGGTAGCACGGTTAGTGCCTCCACTCAGAGTAAAGTCACCTATTAGGGGTACAGTTGATTTAGACCGGGGTTTTCGTGATTGTGAAATAGAAGTTGCCAGGCGTCGACTTCTGTTTGTTTTTGTGTTGCTAGATATGTTGAGTTTTTCTGTCATTTTAGGCACGGACTAATTGTGTTCTTATCAAGCTATGATTGATTGTTATCGTCAAACAGTTACGGTGTGCACTTCGGGTGGTGATCGTTTCTATTTTTTAGGGAACCGAGTTGATAGAGCTTTATCTCCAGTTGTTGACCCTCGTAGTAGGAGCAAGCGTAGTGGCCTTCTTGCAACTCTCTTTGATAGTAAGAGTGACGGGGCTCGTGTTGAGTTACCAAGGGTAGTTTGTGAATACCCGAATGTCTTTCCAGAAGATCTTACTAGTTTACCACCTCACCGGGAGATCGAGTTCTCCATTGAGTTAGTGCTTGGCACAACACCGATTTCCATGTCACCATATAGATTTGCACCCGCCGAATTGCATGAGTTGAAGATTCAACTCCAAGAACTTTTAGACAAGGGCTTCATTTGCCCTAGTACATCGCCTTGGGGAGCGCTGGCTCTCTTTGCGAAGAAGAAGGATGGGTCATTGAGGTTGTGTATTGATTACCGCAAGTTGAATAGAGTTACAGTTAAGAACAAGTATCCTCTACCCAGAATAGATGATTTGTTTGACCAACTTAGAGGGTCTCGTTGCTTCTCAAAAATAGATTTGAGGTCGGGGTACCATTAGTTGAGAGTCCGGGAGGAGGACATTCAGAAGACGGCCTTTCGTACTCATTATGGCCACTATGAATACCTTGTAATGCCTTTTGGGTTGACCAATACACCGGCTTCCTTTATGGATTTGATGAACAGAATTTTTCAGGAATACTTGGACTGTTTTGTGGTCATCTTTGTGGACGACATCTTGATTTATTCAACCTCTGAAGAGGAACATGAAACTCACTTGCGGGTAGTGCTGGGTTTACTTAGTGAGCACCAATTGTATGCCAAATTTGAAAAATACGAGTTTTGGTTAACAGAGGTGAAGTTTTAGGGGCATGTAGTGTCTAGAGAGGGAGTGACTGTGGACTCCTCGAAAATAGATGCTATACAGGATTAGGAATAACCCAACAATGTTTTTGAAATCCAGAGTTTCTTGGGATTAGCGGGGTATTATCGACGATTTGTAAGAGACTTCTCTAGACTGGCCGCACCTTTAACTAGATTGACTAGAAAGGGTATCAAATTTGTGTGAAATGATGCTTGTGAAAAGTCATTCCAAGAACTTCAGACTAGGTTGACTACCGCACTGGTTTTGATAATTCCATAAAGGGGTTTGAATTACACTTTCTATTGTGATGCGTCCAGGGATGGACTTGGTTGTGTCTTGATGCAAGAGGGAAAAATTGTGGCCTATGGATCACGACAATTGAAAACTCACGAGAAGAATTACCCCACCCATGATTTAGAATTAGTGGTGGTAATTTTTGCCTTGAGAATTTTGAGGCATTACTTGTATGGTGAGAAGTTTGAGGTTTTCTCCGATCATAAGAGTCTAAAGTATTTGTTTTCTCAAAAAGAATTGAATTGACGACAACGGAGGTGGATGGAATTTATGGAGGATTATGACTTTGAGTTACACTATCATCCAGGGAAAGTCAATGTGGTGGCCGATGCTTTGAGTCGAAAATCTGTGAGTAGTTTGGCAAGTATGGCAATTCGGAAATGGGATATGCTAGGTGTTATTGGCAAGTTTGATTTGCACTTGGGTGAGTCCAGCGAGAGTGCTACCTTGTTTACTTTGAATGCTCAACCTACCTTGGTTAGTAAGGTCATAGAGGTACAACGAGAATACCGTGATGTGGAATCAATCTGTGTTAAGATTTCTAATGGGAAGGAAGAGAAAGGTTTGAACGTCCACTCAAATTTGAGTGTACGTTACCTAGACCATTTGTTTGCACCAGAATCTTGTAGAGAGGAAGTACTTCGGGAGTTCCATCACTCACGCCTTGTGGTACACCCAAGAGGCACTAAAATGTATCATGATCTTAGTCGTCAGTTCTAGTGGAGGGGTATGAAACGGGATGTCGCTTTATTTGTATTGAAGTGCCTTACTTGTCAACAAGTGAAGGTTGAACACTAAAGACCAGCGGGTTTATTACAACCCTTACCGATAGCCGAATGGAAATGGGAGCGTGTTACCATGGATTTTGTAGTTGGGCTTCCTAGAACACAACGAGGCAATGATGTCGTTTGGGTGATTGTTGATAGGTTGACTAAGGCTACCCATTTCATTCCGATGTGCACCAGCGACTCAGTTGAACGCTTGGCAGAATTGTACATTGGAGAGATAGTTCGACTTCATGGAGTCCCTATAACTATTGTGTCGGATGGGAATCCTCGTTTTACTGCCCGGTTATGGCAAAGCCTTCAAGAGGCATTGGGAACTAAGTTGACTCTTAGCACCGCTTATCACCCTCAAACCGATGGACGGTCGGAACGTACCATTCAAATTTTGGAGGACATGCTTAGAGCTTGTGTCCTTGATTTTAAGGGGCCTTAAGAAAGGCACTTACCATTGATTGAGTTTGCTTACAACAATAGTTACCAAGCTAGTATTGGGATGGCGCCATTTGAGGCCTTGTATGGACGACCTTGTAGATCATCGGTTTGTTGGGCCGAAGTGGGTGATGCATCATTACTAGGTCCGAAAATTGTTAGAGAGACAACTGAGAAAGTTGTTCTCATTCGGAAGAGGTTAACTACGGCCCAAAGCCGACAAAAGAGTTATGCCGATAAGAGGAGACGACCTTTATCATTTGAAGTTGGTGACCATGTGTTTCTAAAAATCTCATCAAGGCAGGGTTTGATGAGATTTGGTAAGAGTGGTAAATTATCTCCAAGGTTCATTAGGCCATTTGAGATCTTAGAGAGAATTGGGGAAGTGGCATACCGGTTAGCTTTACCGCCACAACTTTCAGGAGTTCACAACGTCTTTCATGTATCTATGCTTAGGAAGTATGAAACCGATCCTTCTCGTGTTCTTGATTGGGTTGACTTGGAGGTAGATGAGGATAACTCTTACGAAGAACGACTGGTTCAAATATTAGATACCCGGGAGCAAGTGCTACGGGACAAAACTATACCGTTGGTAAAGGTGTTGTGGAGACACAATGGGGTTGAAGAAGCGACGTGGGAACGGGAGACGGAAGTCCGCTCCAGATATCCAGATTTGTTTGAAAATGCTTAAGTTGCTTTTCTTTGTAATATTCCCTCGTGTTGAGGGAAACATATTTAAAGTTGTTAACCACATGTTGATATGTGCGTTGTTGTTTTAAGCATAAGGTTGTTGAGAGTTGCCATTACTTTTTAGGAAATTTCATGTTTATGCATATTTGGGAGATTGTTGTTAATGAGATAACCATGGTGGAAATGGTGGAATTTGGTTGAGAGTTAGTATTGCGATTTGAAAATGAAATAACGTGGTTGTGATCGCTAGGAACCCCTTTGTTTGGGTAGTTTGATTTGAAATTTCGGGGACGAAATTCTTTAAAGGGGAAAGATTGTAGCGATCCCGGTTTCGACCCTTCTTTCATGTTTTGCCACTTCGACTGGGAAGGTCGGGGATCGAGCTACCCGATCAGCTCACGGTGGTCCAGGGGGTAGCGCCCCTTGGCGGGTCCGAAGGCAATGCCCTGGCGGGGTCGAGGGGCAGCGCCCCCGAAGCAAAAATGCAAAATGCATTCAAAGTTGCTTGTCTGCTCGACCGGCCATTTATGTGCTCGAGCGGAGAATGTTTGGTTTCAGAAGTTTGACCTGTCTGCAAAAGTACTGGGAAAGTGTATGTGACGCTCGAGCGAGGCTTTCCATGCTCAAGCGGACCATGTTATATCAATTCGTGAATATGATATTTCAGATCACTTTTGTATATCTCTCTCTCTCTAAAAACTCTTTCCTCTCCCTTCTCTTTACATTTTCCTACGCCAAATTAGATCAAAACCTTGATTTCTCAAGATCTGTTGGGAGTTAGACTGAAACACTTCATCAAAGTTGTGTAACTTCTCGAGGGCTTCATTGTGTGCGGTGGAGATCGAGTTTCGACACCGTAAATTTTGGGATTTCATCTCATTTCTTCTTCAAAACTTAAGGTAGAGATTTTCTTAGAGTTATATATATATATATATATTTGCAAGATCTATTTGATTTTCGAAATCACCTTTCGATAACCTTGAAAATTGATCGTTGATTCAAGAAGTTGAGCGATTTTGAAAATGGGTTTATCTCTTGTTCTTTTAAAATGATCTTATGGGTTTTGATCTTCGTTGATTGAAGAAAAGATGATTCTGGAAAGTTTTCTTTCAAAAGATTTGAGTTGTATAGTTTTGGTGAGAAAACCTAGAATTTGGAGATTTTTTTTAAAAGAGACTGAAAATCCATGAATGATATTGTTATATTTATTTTGTATGTCAAAATAAATTGATGTTTGGAAAATTTCTTATTTATATTTATATAAATGATGAATTTCAGAGAATATGAGAATTATTGTTCATTTTGGAAATTATTGTTCAAAACGTTGAAATAGTCTTGAAATGACTAATTGTTGAGGATACTTGAGAAGAGGGAATTGTGTTATTCCTTGGATAATGAATTGGAATAAAAGTATTTATAATCATCTTATGTTATTGATATATCAATTCATTTGATTACATTAAACTTTGAAAGTTGATTTGAAAACTTGCATTGAGAAAAGAATGTTGAGAAACAAGTTTTCATGGAATGATTTTGGGATAAATACGTTGGTAAGTCTTGATAGGTGGTGTAGATGATATTGAATAAGTTGGCTTGAGAGTCCGGGGTGAAAATCGAAAACCTGCGCAGATAGGTGTCAAGCTTTTCAGTTAATATTGGAAAAATGACAAATTGGTAGTACTTGTATAGTCTACTTGCAGACACCGACCTAGGGATTACCAAAGTCGTATTTACCGCTCTTGAAATGAATTGTTAAGCTTTGAAGAATTGAAATTGCATGACATCAAGCTTTGAAGAATTGAAATTGCATGACATCATTGAGCATGATGGTTTTCAAAGATGAAGATGTGATTTTCTTTCAAAAGTGGCATAGCATGGCATGTGCATTTCATTTCTTGAGACTTGTATAAAATGTATATACTTTGTTAAGGATTTCCTACTGGGCTTTATGCTCACCCTACGGGATTTTTGTGCATGAAAAGATGTGGCGATGCCGCCTAACTAGAGGCGAAGAAATGTGTGTTGAGAGTACAAGACTCTCATTTTGCTGTGATTATGTGTGTAAGCCAATGGTTGTATGTGTGTGGTTTTGAATAACCGTTTTGTGTAACCAGGTTCAAGCCTTGGAAACTTGTAAACCCCTTGGGGGTATTTATTTGTTTATGTACTTGTTGTTGGATTAATGTATTGTTGCATGAAGAACTATTGTATCATGTAATGTAAGTTTGGAGATTGATATTTGGTTTTCCTTGAAAGAGCCATGATTGTTGTATTATCATTTAGACTAGAAATTTAGGGCGTTACACGTACATATATTATAAAATACACATAACATATATATACATCCAACAACATTTACATTTACAAATTTACAAATCTTAACTTCTCCAAAACTTTTCAAATGAGGCAACCAAGGGCCTCGGCTCGGATGACATTTTCAAAAGCTTCACAAAGGTTGACAAAAGCAAAAGGATAAATTATGCAAATAGTCCCTGTTGTTTACACAATATGCCAATTTGGTCCATGTAGTTTCAATTTGCTCGATTTTACCTCTTAATTTAATGGATTGTGTCATTTTACTCCAATAAATAATGGTTGTTAAGTTAATTTAACGAAAGGTCAAACAATGTGTCAATTTGGTCCTTGTACTTTACACAATGTGTCAATTTGGTCCCTATAGTTTCAATTTTCTCAATTTTGACTGGGACCAAATTGACACATTGTGAAAAATATAGGGACCAAATTGACACATTGTTTGACTTTCCGTTAAATTAACTTAACAACTGTTATTTATTGGACTAAACTGACACAATCCGTTAAATTAAGGGGCAAAATCGAGCAAATTGAAACTACAGGAACCAAATTAACACATTATGTAAACTACAGAGACTATTTGCATAATTTTCCCAAAGCAAAACTCTAAACTTGAACCTCTTACTGAATACCTACATACATATAAAGGAAGGGGGTGAGCTAAAACCCAATGAGTAACATCAATGTGAAGGAGTTAATGAATGAGTTCCAAATTTTTGAAAACATTCTTATCATATTCAAAATATTGTTCAAAGATATAACATACATAAGTTTCATCAAACTTCTCAAAGTTAAGCAAATTATATGGTACATCCAATAGCATTAATCAAAATAAATAGAACAAATCAAAATAAATAGAACAAAACTTGACAGAACGACCTCTGGTCCAATACATGGTAGAACGACCTCTAGTCCAATATATGGCAAACGACCCTACGTCCAATATATAATAGTTGTAACAGAACGAACTCTGGTCCAACATATGACAGATATGACAGAACGACCTTAGGTCCAACATATAACATCATGGATAATTTATTAAAGGATGCCACAATAGATAAACAAAAGGGAAAGCTCATTTATTCTTAGCAAAACATAATTTTTGTAAAACTTATCATATCATAAGCATTTCGGAATTTCATAGCATATCTTATCATGTCAAAAAATACTTGTATCTGAACACTTATCATATTGGAACATTTCATAAATAATATACATATTACATAAAACATCTTATAGTATTTTCAAAACCATTTATATGAAAATATTTTTACAAAAACATTACTCACAGTGAGTCTGATTTTGGTAAGTCTTCTTATATGACCAACCTGCATAATACACATAATTAAATTTAAAAAAAAAAGGCACTTAATTAACTTTAGTTTCCTTCATTCAATCAGTTTAATTAGAGTCGATTTCTAAGTATATTTTGTTTCTTGATTAGTCTTAATATATGCGTAGGGATGTTCGGAAGGTCAAAAGAAGATCAAAACGGAAACTCCCTATGTTCTGCACGTGCGGGAGTCCCAGCCACACTTGTGGTTATTTCAGAAAGTGTGACCTTATTTTGGTTCGTCGACCGTACATGCGGGGCTTACAGTCGCATATGCAGTTCTAGGAATTTTTGTGCTGTTCAAAAGTTCATCAAGGATCAAAGCTTCACATACTCAAATTCTTACCAAACCTCATGCAAAACCCTTCTTAAATTATGTAATTTCATAAAGAAATATAAAGACATGATCAATTTCCAAATCATTTTCCTTAAAACTGCATGATTGAAGTTAAAAATCCCATGCATGAAATATTTGCAAAACTTTTTCTCTTTTTCTTTACAATCTGAAATTAAAGCCATAAAACTCTTAGAAAAGCATTTGCATGTCAAAATATTTGTCAAAATCAAACCAATTCTTGATTGTCAATCTCAAACCATAATTTACTCCTTAACTTGTCCATATTTAGATTTAATTAATTTTCTTCATATCAAACCCAATTTCAAACCATTTACATCAAAACTCCTTTAATTTGTCAAAATTAGAATCAAACTTTATGAGCTCATGATTTTCAAAACCTTGTTCTTGTTTCTTCAAAACATGAAATCGATTCTTAGAAATCTATGATGCATGTACAATTAGAGTATTAAAACTTGTAGAATTTGTTCATACTTGTAAAAATGAAACTCAAATTCATGCAAGACATTGAAAATCAAATCCAAAATAATTAATTTCCAAATTTATTTCCTTAACCATGAACCTAGATCAACTTTTTCATCCTTTTGCCAATTCCTTTTTAATTTCATGAAATTAAAGCAAATTACTTCTTAATTTCAGCTTTTAGGTGACTTGTCTACAAGATTCAAGCTTCAATTTCTTGACAATTTCTTCACTTCTCCGAGCTTACTTAGCTTTTCTTCAAGATTTTCAGCAAATGTGTTCTAAAGAATTGAATTCTCTCTCTCTCTCTCTCTCTCTCTCTCTCTCTCTAGTTTTCTCCAACAAAACAATTAAAATGAATAAGCCCAGCACTCTTAATTAAACTCTCATAAAACTCTACATATTAAACTGATTCAATTCAATTAAGCTCGTCACTTATTTCTTAAATCATATCGACATTCAATTTTTAATTCAATTCATAATCCCCCATTAAACAAATCACTATACACATTTTACAAATAACATATGAATTATAATTAATTAATCATGTCTAACTCCATTCAATTAGAATTAATTCTTAATTTCCCTCTCTAAATTAAAAATTCTTCCCGTCATATTAATGCTATTAAGCTTCTCAATTAATATTTCTAAGATATATAAACATTTCAATTTCAAGTTTTAAATTATTTCTTAACTTAATTTTAATCCATTAACATTTATTCAAAGATTGTTCTTAAAATTGATCTAATTTCGCAAGTCTCATAATTTTTGACATATATATATATATATATATATATTCCCAATCAATTGGATTCATTTCCATTTAATTTCCTTTCATTAAGTCACATTATATTCCTTAAATAATATAAGGTAATCAAATTCAATTAAATATTTTTATTCATGTTAATGATTATTTTGTTTCCAACTCATTAATTATATTCTTTTCCAAGTATCAATTTAATCATTCCATACAGTCAAATAGGTTTATTTTGATTCGAGGCGTTTAAAGGCGATCAATATTAATTATTGTAATTGGCATTATTCGGAGTGTTATAATCTTCCCTCATTTTAAAATATCATCCTTGAAATTGATTTACGGTACTGTTCTTTTTGTTTCCATTGCGCACTCTAATATAATTATATCCTACTACTCTTTTTGGGTCTTGAGCTTGATCTTCGCCTTACATCTCAAACTTCCTTCTTTTTAATTTTTCTTTCTTAGTCTTTGGTTGGATCTTTGCTTTCAATTTCAAATATTTCACAATGTCTGATTCCTTTGTCCTAATTACAATTTTACGAACTAGTATACTTTTGTTAAATCAAAATTTTCTATTTTGACAATCTTTCTTATACCAAATGATTGTTGAAACTAATTCATACTTTCATCATCACGCTTCCCTCCTTTTAGTTGTTGATGTCATTCTTAAATAATCCACATTGTCGTTTCTAATTCAGCAAGTTGATATTCAAATTCTTATACGTACATGACTCTTTTCAATAATCAAATGACAATAAAACTATTATTAAATTAGTCTTGAGACTAAACTCCTGTTTTGTATTTAGTCAATTAAGATTTCCATATTTCAAAAAGGGTGTGATACAAGTGTAATTCTACCAAAGTGGTGTACAACTCTTATCTTACACAAACATGTCCACAAAAGTACATGACGTAATCAGACTTAATAAACTTGACAAAACAGAAACAAAAGCAAAAGCCTCAATTATCATTCTGTGTCTAATAATTGTTCATATATGAAAACTACCATGTCTTCCTTTTCTGAGAGGTCAAAGTATTTTTCTTCCAATGTTGACAATATGGTCTTAATAAATTAAATTGTTCTCATTCTAACATTAAATAGGCTTAGTTTCATTGGTTTAAATCTTAGTCATATAGTACCAATTCTAGCAATTTCGGGGTCACGTTTCAAATGGCCAAGTAAATGGATCCTGAATTTATCAAAAATCGAATAAGACAAATACAAATAAAGACATATATATATTCAATTTCTAACTTAAGACTTCTTGCATGTACTTAACATGTTCCCATTGATCTCTTCATTAAGTACTAACCATTGATCTCTTTATTAAGTACTAACCTATAAAGTGATTGAATAACTTGAGATATCCTTAAGTCTTTGGACAATTCTTCGCTTGATGCCCTATTTCTCCACGTCTAAAACATGCTCCAGTAGGCCAATGTCACAACCCCCTATGAGACTTGAAACACGTTGAACATATTGGGGCAGACCTACTCCGTCTACAACCTTGCTTAGAATTACTTGCCTCTCTTACCACAAAATTCTTAGACGTACTCTTTGGTTCCTTCCTTGTCATGACGCCTAACTTCGTCTTTTGATCTTGCAATTTATCATAGCATTGCTACATAGCTTCCATTACACCCTCAAGCACTTCTTCTATTTTATCAAATCATTCTGCCAAGGACTCAACTTCTTTTTCATTTTTACTTTTCACCATCCTTCCTAAAGACACAATAAAATGGTTAATGATATTTCGGCTAATATAGACTAACTTAGAATATAACATAAAACACATAACATATACAATTAAACATAACACATACAATCATACAAGGACATTCGTAGGGTAACCTATTGAGGAAATATCATTTTCCCTCCCAAACTTTCACGTGTTTTTCAATTTGACCACCAAACTTTGATTAGTATCAATTTTACACCCGAACTTTTGAAATTTTGATCAATTTGGCCCATGTCGTCACATTTCATCTACAATTGGATGGAATGTGCTAACGTGGCACCAAAATTCATTTGGAATTTTATTTTACCCCACAAATATTTTTTTAAAAAAAAAATTTAAATATTTAATAAATAATTTTTTATCTCAATAATGAAAAAATTAAATTTTAAATAATATATCGTTTGTAAAGAAAATAATAAAAAATATAAAAATTCTCATTTAGAATTATCTTGAGACTATGAAGCATGAATAATTTGACAAACATATTGTACCTATACCGGGTACTTACCGATGTATGGTATTTCAGCATACGTATTAGGTACACAAAACATGTACTCAAAATTTTTCTTCTTAATTTTTGGCATACCTAGACATATCTAGTATATACCCAAGCCATGCCATACTTCACTCAAAATAATATTTTCTTCTATTACAAAGATAAAATTCTTTTTACTAGACTTCTTTTTCATTTTTAGTTTTGTGCTTAGCATGGTTTTAAAATTAAGCTATGATTTGTAAGTTATTTAATATAATGATATTTAATTTTGGTTTATCTTATACCTATACTTTTGACATGAAATGTCAATTGTATGTTGGATTTAACAAATTAAACCATTTAATCATTTTTTATATTATTCCAATTTAGAAACAAATATTTTTTTACAAATGTATTAAGTTATACTTGTACCTTACTTTTTTTTTAGATTTTACGGTGTCAACGTACCCGTATCGTACCAATACAAGTACTCATACCCGTACCAGTGCTTCATAGGTCTAAAATTATCTTGAGTCGATCCTGGAGAAACTTACTGAGCTGAAAGTTTCTTAGCTACTTTATGTGTGTGTGCGCGCACAATTGTAACTAGTTTATTACCCAAATTAATTTCATTAGAATTCATCAACTAATAGTAATTTCAAAATTAAGTGGAAAAAAAATTTCAAAATTCAATAAGCAACCGATACGGGTACGACATATTTGTCGAAGTACCCATGCTTTATAGTTTCAAGACAATTCTAAATGAGAATTTATATATATATATATATATATATATTTTGCAAAGTATATATTATTTAAATTTTAATTTTTTCATTATTGAGATATAAAAAAGAAAAGAAAAGAAAAAAAAAACTTATTTATTAAATATTTAATTCTTTTATATTTTGGGGGCAAATTGATTTTTAAGGTATAGTTTGGGGGGTAAAATGAAATTCCAAATGAATTGTGGTGCCACGTCAGCACATTCATTCCAATTGTAGACGGAATGTGACGACAAGGGCCAAATTAATCAAAATTTCAAAAGTTTGGGTGTAAAATTAATATTAATCGAAGTATGGTGGTCAAATTGAAAATTTTGTGAAAGTTTGGAGGGAAAAATGATATTTCCTCTAACCTATTCATTCCCATGGAATTTACTTAGAATTTCCGATTTGTAATTACGCTGGCCGAACATGATTCCAATCGAACTTTCAAGGTTATTCAACAAAAGTATGAGACTCTAAGGTTCAACGTTTCACACAATAGATTCCTTGCTAAAGCAATAGACCATCTTACATACCAAACTATTGTATCACTATCACCATAATCTCATACACTTCATTTGATTATCAAATAATTCCTATAGCACTTCGACTTTCTCCAACATTCCCAAAATCTGATATACATATACCAACATAACTCCCATCAAAGATTCTAATTCCTTGCAATATCAAATTCCCACAATACTTCTCAACTCTTAAGTCTCAACACTAAACTTAGATTACATATAACACACTTAAGCACAAACACATTCATAACGTGAAAGCATTCCTAAAATTTCATTCTACAAATTCTTAATGCTAAAATGAACAAGTGCGTAAGAAAGTAATTCGTGCTCTGATACCACTTTGTCACGACCTCAACCCACTTCTAGAGGTTACAGTGGTGACCAGCCAGTAATCATAGATTATCTGCTGCCTTTGTCACAACCTAATCCCCACCCCAAGGGATTAGTGAGGTGACTGGCTAGTAATCCGTAATTACCAAAGGCCTACTTAGATAGAAACATAATTATAGGGGCTTGCAGAAGCATTCAAATTAAAATATAATGTCCAATGAGTTGTGCAAACTTTTCTGAGACAGAAGGAACTTGCAAAAATATAAACATACATAAACGTAACATCATAATATTATACATATAATACTGTCATGAGATAAGGGTTAAAACCCTATATACAGAAACATTGTCATCTCCCTTCAAAACAACTTAATTATATATTAAGAGGGATAACTCCACAAACACAAGAAGCCTTGACACTTGACATTTTCGAAACCTCGATGTGAGGCACAAAGGTTGGCTTTACAAAAACAGAGTTCAGACAAACGCCTCTAAGCTTGGTCTTGCGCACAATCACCTACATACATATATAGATAATGTGAGCTATAGCTCAATGAATAACAACAACATAAAGGGTTAATGAATAATGTCCAGAAGTATAAATTCCTAAATCAGAGTTTTAGTTCATAACAGAAACATACTCATACTTGTAACAAACATACGTGGTACATCCAATAGCAAAATAGAGCAGATGATCATATAAGACCAGAACAAATTAGACAGATGATTATGCATAATCAAAATAGATAACCATTGAGGTTAGACAGATAGTTCCAAGAGTTAGAACCAACAGAGATCTCTAATAACAGATAACATAAACAAATAGTAAAGGATGCCACGAATACATTTCAGAAAAGGACATTCATTCATTCATTACATAAATTATCAGTTTTGAAACATAACATAACTTGTAATTCTGAAAATAATTTTAAACAAACGTAACTTTACAAAGTCATTACTCACAGATGGCTCCTCAAACAAGTTAGTCAGAACATAGCGTATAACCTGCACAACCACATAACAGAGTTACATTGAAACACATGTTTCCAAGCAATGTTCTAATTATTCCAATCCTCTTTTAATGTATTTCTAACTCAGTTTCTTATTAAGAATGCCTATACAATGCCCAATGATGCCAATGAGAGCATGAGGATGAAAACTTGCAAATGGGAGTGTGTTTCAAAAATGCTGGAAACAGGGCACTTCGCTCGAGCGCACCTTTGGTTGCTCGAGCGGTGTGGTCTGATTGAAAAAGTACTGGATGGTGTCAAAGTGGGCTGAAAACACTTAGAAACTCACCCAAGAACATAGACACAATGTCAATTTGCAAAATCAAAGTTCAAAACTTGTTAATACTTCAAAATCAAGCTTACAACTTCATACTTAAAACATGCATATAATGAATTTGAGTCAAAACATGAACAACTAAGATAGTAAGTGAAAAATCATGATGAATTCTCAAAACTTGGCAAGTATAGCCTCACACATGTAAAGAATTGATGAAATTCTAACTTAGGGTGATGAATTATGCACGCATGTGTGAATTAGCACCAATTTCCTCATCCTAAGCTCAATTCTTATATTTAATCACTTAATCCTCTTAAATTCACATCTTTAATGACTTAATTTACTAAATTAAGGTTCAAAATCTTACCTAGGGCTTTTAATTGAGCTCTCCTTAGCAAATTCTTGAGTCAATTCTTCTATTCTCCTTCAAATCCTTTCAATACTCCTCCCTCTCTCTCTAGGTGATGTTTTCACTTTCTCTCTACAAGTGTTTAGCTCAAAAGATGATGAAGAAAATGAATTCAATAAGCTCATATTTTATTTATATAGTCTAGATTAGTTTAAGCTAATTAAGTATGCTTAAGGCTAATTAATCTAGCTTAATTCTAATTATTTTGTTCTAAATCAAATTCTAATTAAATCTGCCATAAGATTCTAAATATTCCAAGTAGTCTATTAGACTAGTCAATTTCGATTTCTATCATCGTTAAGGCCTTAAATTTCAGTTCCTACCAGAATTCACAACGGATATTCCTACATTAAACAGATATGAAGACAAAAATCATAATAAACACATAATTAACATCGAAATTCACATTAAGCACTTAAGTAACATTCAAAATTAACAATTAACAACATAATACGTGTCACGGTTATTACAGCCTTCTTAACAAATCACAAAATATTTAAGTATAATGGGGCTTGAAGTGGAAGCAACAAAAATAATTTCGTCCATTGAGCAATGCATAAATGATATAACAAATGCATACATATATTATTGAATACACATAACATATATATATACATCCAACAACATTTACATTTATAAATTTACAAATCTCGACGTCTTAAAAACTTTCCAAAGAAGGAAATCAAGGGCCTCAGCTCGGGTGACATTTCCAAAAGCTTCACAAAGGTTGACAAAAGAAAAACTCTAAACTTGAAACTTTTGTTGAATACCTACATACATATAAAGGAAGAGAGTGAGCTAAAGCCCAATGAGAAACATCAATATAAAAGAGTTAATGAATGAATTCCAAATTTTTGAAAACATTCTTATCATATTCAAAACATCGTTCAGAGATATAACATACATAAGTTTCATCAAACTTCTCAAAGTTAAGCAAACTATATGGTACATCCAATAGCATTAAGAAAAATAAACAGAACAACCTCTGGTCCAATACATAACAGAACGACCTCTAGTCCAATATCTGGCAGAACGATCTAAGGTCCAATATATAACAGCTGTGACAAAACAACCTCAGGTCCAACATATGGCAAATATGACAGAACAACCTCATGTCCAATATATAACATCATCGAGAATTTACTAGAGGATGCCACAACAAATAAACAAAAGGAAAAACTCATTCATTCTTAGCACAACATAATTTCGGTAAAACTTATCATATCATAAGCATTTTGGAATTTCATAGCATATCTCATCATTTCAGAAAATACTTGTATCAGAGCATTTATCATATCAGAACATTTCATAGACAATATACAAATTTCATAAAACATCTCATGTTATAACATTTTCAATACCATTTATACAAAAATATCTTTACAAAGACATTACTCACAGTGAGTCTGGTTCCAATACGTCACCTCATATGACCGACCTACATAATACACACACAATTTGATAAAACGAAAGCACTTAACTAAATTTAGTTTCCTTCATTCGATTAGTTTAATTGGAGTCGATTTCAAAGTATATTTTATTTCCCGATTAGTCTTAATATATGCGTAAGGGTGTTCGGAAGGTGAAAAGAAGATCAAAACACACATTCACTATGTTCCGCACGTGTGGGAGTCCCAGCCACATGTGCGGATATTTTAGAAACTGTGACCATGTTTTGGTTCATACTGAACGTGCGGGGCTCACAACTGCACGTACGGTTTTGGGAATTTTTGTGCTATTCAAAAGTTCATCAAGGATCAAAGCTTCACTTACTCAAATTCTTACCAAACCTCATGCAAAACCCTTCTTAAATTATGTAATTTCATGAAGAAATATAAATGCATGATCAATTTCCAAATCATTTGCCTTAAAACCTCTTTAATTGCGTGATTAAAGCTAAAAATCCTAGGCATGCAATATTTGCAAAACTTTTTCTCTTTTTTCTTTACAATATGAAATTAAAGCCATAAAACTCTTAGAAAAGCATTTGCATGTCCAAATATTTATCAAAATCAAACCAATTCTTGATTGTCAATCTCAAATCATAATTTACTCATTAGCTTGTCCAAATTTATATTTAATTAATTTTCTTCATATCAAACCCAATTTCAAACCATTTACATCAAAACTCCTTTAATTTGTCAAAATTAGAATCAAACTTCATGAGCTCATGATTTTCAAAACCTTGTTCTTGTTTCTTCAAAGCATGAAATCAATTCTTAGAAATCTATGATGTGAAAGTTTGTGGAAAAATTTTATTTGAAAAAACAATCTTTCAAAGAAACACCACCTGCTTACACTATCTAAAATACCTCAATCCAAGCGTGTTGTTGTTAGTTTCTCACCAAGCAATCCAAATGTCTCGCCTCCAAAGTGATTCACATTGCACCCTCTTGCTTTCTTTCTTTTTTTGGTGTATTTTTCTACAGACTTTAAAAATTCTAATAGCCAATTTTTGTATCAAATACGTCTGATATATACACAATACATGATAGAGTTTGCATGTAGGTGGGATCCACAAGGATCTCTATCTTTCAGTTTTGGGGATAAAATATAACATGTATCTTTTATTTTGAATTTGCAGGATACAACTTATCCAATTTTTCATTTAATTATCTTTTAAATAGATAATATAGAACTTCCAGTAATTGCAATAATGTCCATCAACACGTTACAATTAAATCCCTAAAAGTGGAGAATTACAAGTGAGGCCCTTTCTTACAATTGGTCACAAACTTCCTTCCACCAAATTATATTCCACATGAGTTACTAGGTATGTGTAACGCCCTCAAAATAACACATTAAACCCATCAATATAGGCATGCATTGGTAATAAAGATAAGCATTCTTCTATTCATCAGAGTAGTTCTTTACAAAAGTATTACATGTTAATCAACAAAAGCAAATGCCCTACGGGCTTACAGCTTTCCAAGTTAACACTTGGTTACAACAAAAGAGTGCTAACTCATTTACACATTAAGCCCTTGGCTTGAATATACATGTAATACATTAAGAAATAAAACAACAAAAGTTCGTCTGCCTCTAGCCTCCCAAGCTACGTCCTTGGAGGTGGCATGCTACCTGTACCTGAAAATGATATTCCCATATAGGGTGAGCCACAGCCCAGTAGAAATAAACTAAACCAAATATGAACAATGACTAAAAGATTAGCAGTTGATAGATGGCCAACACTGATACTTTCCTTTATCACACTATACATTTTCATGACATACAAGTCCATATTACCATTCATTTTCCAATTCCTTTCAAATTCTCAATTTATAACCATGGCTCAGAACCTGGCCAAACAACTCATATGAGACAGTAACTCATATCAAGCACCTCCCATTACATAACAGATAAGCATACAAGTTATATCATCACTTCCACAGATATGCATATGAGCACTATCACACTTTCAATGACAAGCATATGAGCTCTGTCAACACATTACTAGATAAGCATATGAGCTCTATCTACCGAGTCCATCCCCTATCTCCTCCCAACAACATCCGGTTTAGAGGTCCATCTCCTATCTTCCCCTAAACCGCGGAGTATATCCCCTATCTCCTCCAACACAACACAATGCATATAAACAATAATTATACACATCATTAACCAATACATAACATTTAATGTATTCATTCAACCGTCATACTCAATGACACATTTCGGTGATTAGTTTTAGTTTGCCTAATCATCATGCATTGTCTACAACAACCAAGACTATCCTCCACCGATAGCCCAAAGCAGTTATTTCTACACAGAAAATAAATGCAACAAATGGATATAAAATCGACATTTCCAACTAGGTGAGTGACATAAAATCCAACTACACCCTTTAATCCCATGTATTCCCAATCTCAACATTTCCAATTCAATTCCTCATTTCTCACAATTAATTTTACAAATTAATTAACCAATGTAATTAGGGCATTTTCCATAATTAACATTTCAACCCTTAGGTTCCATTTTCATTAATGTTTTAACATTAATTCCACTTTTCCATGCCAAACATGCATCTAGGCTTTTATATAGTTAAAACCCCAACTTTGTAAATTTGCACAAAAGTCTCAAACTTTCGCAAAATTACCAAACTAACTCCAACATCTCCAACTACTAAAATTTAAAGACAAAACCCATAGTAAGGAGTAGGTTATCCCTACCTCCAAAGATAACTCCCAACCGAGAAGATGAAGAAAACGGAAGTGCTCCAAACCACAAACTTTTCGGATCAAAAGGTAGCCCTCGACGATCAACAACTCTTTTGTAAAGGCCAAAGGTGAGCAAATCACTCCTACTAGATCAATACCTAGAGAGAGGGTAGAGTCCTAGAGTGAGAAGCTCAACAATGGGGTTTTTGGAAAAGTAAGAGAGAGAAGAGAAATGGAAAAAGTGATTTGAAAAGTCAAAACACGGAGCTTTAACCCAGTCGCCCCGCTCGAGCGTCCAACGCCCCGCTCGAGCGTCACTCACAGACTCCCGCTCGAGCGTCAACAATCCCGCTCGAGCGGCGGATACACACTTCCAGAACTTTTACAGAACCAGATCTCTGCTCGAGCGTCACACACAACAACCCGCTCGAGCGTCAAAACTCCCACTCAAGCGTACAACTCTGCAGAGGAGATACTGGAAGATGGAAAACTACGCTCGAGCGTCGAAAACCCCGCTCGAGCGGACAGACAACAACGAAGGGCCCGTTCGAGCGTCAAAATCCCCGCTCGAGCGTGAGGGTCAAAATCTGGGCAACTACTCTTGGTTTCTAAGTTCAACCAACCTGTTTCAAACTCGCCCAACATGACTCAAGACTCGAATGCAAGGAGTAAAGGATGTAAACAAGACATATACAACAACCAACTCCACGGAACCTAGGTCCGGATACAATAGTTAAAGAAAAGGGGAAACCGGGATCGCTATAACCTCCCCCCTTAAAGAATTTCGTCCCCGAAATTAAACACAGTTTCAGAAAAAGGTTTTCTCCATGTCCAACAACATTACGACATAATATTAAGCATTCCGACCCATTACTGGTCAATTCCATCTCTTTTCAAGAGGCATTTCACAACCCATATTACAAGTGCATTATCAACATGCAATTTTCTCCCATTTCCAACCATTTTCAACATACATGGTTCACAGTTCATATCATAATCAATATACATGATACAGTTCCAATTCTACAATATAGCCAACATATGCAATATCATAATCAACTCCCATATCAGGGTAAGTTCTACAACATACTTCCATTAAACCAAAACATTACCAATGTTTACAACTTAAGACATTTATAAAGCTCTTAAGTCCAACAATATTACAAAATCTAAATACAAGATTACTCATCAATAAACAAGTCCGGATATTTCTCGCGGACTTCCAACTCACGTTCCCAAGTGGCTTCCTCCACTCCGTGATGTTTCCACAAAACCTTTACCAAAGGGATGGTCTTGCCACGCAGGACTTGATCCCGCCTATCCAAGACCCGAACCGGTCTCTCCTCATACGAGGTGTCCTCATCTACCTCTAAGTCGGTCCAATCTAACACATGCGATGGATCCGGCTCATACTTCCGAAGTATACTAACATGAAAGACGTCATGCACCCCGGACAACTGCGGCGGTAAAGCCAAACGGTAAGCGACTTCCCCAATCCTCTCAAGGATCTCAAAGGGACCAATAAACCGAGGGGATAACTTCTCACTCTTCCCAAACCTCATCAAACCTTGCCTAGGTGATATTTTCAAGAAGACATGATCACCTATCTCAAATGCCAAAGGCCTCCTCCTACGGTCGGCATAACTCTTTTGGCGACTCTGGGCTGTAATAAGCCTCCTACGGATAAGCTGAACTTTCTCCATCGTCTCCCTAACCAACTCCGGACCCAACAAAGGTGCATCACTCACCTCGTCCCAACACACTGGAGACCTACACGGTCGGCCATACAAGGCCTCAAACGGTGCCATACCGATACTAGACTGAAAACTGTTGTTGTAAGAAAACTCCACCAATGGCAAGTGCCTCTCCCACGTCCCACTGAAGTCTAGGACACACCCTCGAAGCATATCCTCAAGGATCTGAATAGTACGCTCGGACTGCCCGTCAGTCTGAGGATGATAAGCCGTACTAAAGGTCAACTTAGTGCCCAAGGCACTCTGCAAACTCTGCCACAACCTAGCAGTAAAACGAGGATCTCTATCTGAGACGATCGTCACTGGAACCCCGTGCAATCTCACTATGTCCCGAATATACAAGTCGGCGAGATGATCTACCGAATCTCTCACGCGCATAGGAATGAAATGAGCCGACTTAGTCAACCGGTCTACAACCACCCAAATAGCATCACTACCCCGCTGAGTCCTCGGAAGACCTACAACGAAGTCCATAGTGACATGCTCCCACTTCCACTCGACAATAGGCAAGGGTTGCAACAAACCCGCTGGCCTCTGATGCTCGGCCTTCACTTGCTGGCAAGTAAGGCATTTCGATACGAAAACAGCCACATCTCTCTTCATACCCCGCCACCAAAATTGGCGACCCAAATCCCGATACATCTTAGTGCCTCCCGGATGCACCACAAGGCGCGAATGATGAAACTCTCGGAGTACTTCCTCTCGGCAAGACTCCGGCACAAACAAACGGTCTCGGTATCTCACACTCTGGTCAGGATACACCGTCAAACCCTTCTCAACTTTCCCACCGGAGATCTTCTCTTGGAAGGACTCTACCTCAAGGTCACTTCTCTGTGCCTCTAACACTCTAGTCACGAGTGTAGGCTGCGCGACAACGGAAAACAAGGCCGCAGCCTCAACAGATTCGCCCAGTAGCAAATCAAACTCGCCAAGTGCTCCCAACATCTCCCATTCCCGGATGGCTATACAAGCTACATCACTAATGGATTTTCTACTAAGGGCATTGGCCACAACATTAGCCTTTCCTGGGTGATAGTGCAACTCAAAATCGTAGTCCTCAATGAACTCCATCCATCTCCTCTGCCTCAAATTCAAGTCTCTCTGTGTGAACAGATACTTCAAACTCTTGTGGTCCGAGAACACCTCGAATCTCTCACCATAAAGGTAATGCCTCCAAATTTTCAAGGCAAAGATCACTGCTGCTAACTCTAGGTCGTGTGTAGGGTAATTCTTCTCGTGAATTTTCAACTGACGTGAGCCATAAGCTACCACTTTCCCCTCTTGCATCAACACACAACCCAAACCCTCTCGTGAGGCATCACAATAAACCGCATAACCCAACCCTCTCTCCGGAATAATCAAAACCGGAGCAGTAGTCAATCTAACCTTCAACTCGTGGAACGACTTTTTGCAAGTCTCACTCCACACAAATTTGACTCCCTTCCGAGTCAATCTAGTCAACGGCGAAGCTAGCCTGGAGAAATCTTTCACAAACCGACGGTAATACCCAGCTAATCCCAGAAAACTGCGGATCTCAAACACACTCTTAGGCTGTGCCCAATCTTGCACTGCCTCAACCTTGGATGCATCAACAGACACCCCTTCCCCGGACACCACGTGGCCTAAGAATTTGACTTCCCTCAGCCAGAACTCACGCTTCCCAAACTTGGCATACAGCCTATGGGCTCTAAGTAACTCAAGCACTACTCTCAAGTGTGCCTCGTGCTCCTCCTCTGAAGGCGAATAAATCAGGATGTCGTCCACGAAAACGACTACAAATCGATCCAAGAATTCCCGGAAGATCCGGTTCATCAAGTCCATAAAGACTGCCGATGCATTGGTAAGCCCGAATGGCATCACCAGAAACTCATAATGGCCATACCGCGTACGGAATGTCGTCTTAGGAATATCCTCCTCCCTAACCTTCAACTGGTGGTAACCCGATCTCAAGTCTATCTTAGAGAAACAACGGGAACCCTTCAACTGGTCAAACAGATCATCTATACGGGGCATAGGGTACTTATTCTTGACTGTAGCCCAATTCAACTTCTGGTAGTCTATACACAATCTCAAGGCACCATCTTTCTTTTTAGCAAAGAGGGCCGGTGCTCCCCACGGCGAAACACTAGGGTGAACGAAACCCTTATCTAGCAATTCCTGGAGCTGAATCTTCAACTCACTCAACTCAGCTGGGGCAAAACGATAAGGTGCCATAGAAATCGGCGCTGTGCCGGGCACCAAATCAATAGAGAACTCTATCTCTCGATGAGGTGGCAAACTAACAAGGTCCTCGGGAAAGACATCCGAATACTCACAAACCACCCTCGGCAACACAGGCTGGGTCTCACCACACTCACCGCTCTCAAAGCTAGCAAGTAGACCACTAAGCTCACTTCGCCCTCGCGAATCATAACCCGGTGGCAAAACAGTACCAACCCGGTCTCCCAAGAAATGGAACCACTCCCCGCTCAAGGAACATAACGTAACCCTCTGGCGGTAGCAATCGATAACAGCCCAGTATGACTATAGCCAGTCCATACCCAAAATAACATCAAAGCCCTTCATGGGCATGATAAAAAACGGAAAAGGAAGCCTATGGTCGGCGACCTCTATATCACAACCTCTAACACCTTGTTTCAAGATCAACTCACCCCCAAGAGGTGACACTACACAAATAGGAGATGCTAACTGTGCCAACTCCAATTCCAAAACAGATGCAAATGCAACAGATACAAAAGAATGAGATGCACCCGTGTCAATCAACACACTAGCAACCGAGTTGCAAAACAGAAAAGTACCTCTCACTACTGATGGAGCCGGTACTAAATCCTGCGCGATAACAGCATACACGCGCCCTGTAGGTCCCTGATCCACCTGCTCACCTCTCGGAGCATACGACTGCTACACTGACTGGGATAACGAGGCTCCCGGATTGGCCCTCAAGGCCTGCACAGACTGAGCTGGCTGAAATCCCTGCGTCTGTCTAGAACTAGACGCTCCCGATGTGGCACCCAACTGTGGGCAATACCTCTTCAGGTGCCCAGGCTGACCACACTGATAGCAAGACAAAGATTGACCTCTGCCCTGACTCTGACCCTGAGGTCTAGCTGAAGAAAAAGCAGCTCGCTGACCCCCTCCCTTCTGCGGGCAAACCGAAACTTTGTGACCCAGCTGGCCACACTTGTAACAGGTGAAATCCCCCTGACTACCTCTCCCGGAGCCTGCACTCGACACTGGAAAGGTCGATCTAGCAACACCACCCTGCGACTGCTGAGGGTTAGGACCCCTCTGCCTTCTGCCATCATCCTGGCCATCTTGGCTCCTCTTGGAGCCTCTCTGCCCCACATCCTCCTCCTGCATCATGAGCTCCATATGAGCTGCAGCATCCACTAAATGTCTATACTCTCGGATGTAAGACCCACCAACTCTCAGCTTGAGGCCCCGCCTCAACTTCCACTCAAACTCATAGCAACGGCATTCTTCGGACGCCACCAACTTAGGTGCAAACCTGGACAAACTAGTGAAAGTGGCCTCAAACTCTGCCACAGACATACCCTGCTGATTAAGCCGGCTAAACTGATCCCTCAGCTTCTCCCTAGCAACTGCAGACAAGAATCTTTCCTGGAAAGCATTCACAAACGCCTTCCACCAACACGAGCGTTCTCGTACTTCCACCATTGACCCGCATCCCCCTTCAGCTGGAAGGATGCCAAGGTCACTTTCAAAGCTCCGTCCTCGATGCCAAGCATCTCGAACGTCCTACTCATCTATTCTAACCACTCGTCAGCCTTCAGTGGTTCCTTTGGATCCCCAACAAACTCATCCGGGTTAAACTGGAAGAACTCCCTTTTCAAGAAAGAAGGCCCTGCCTCAGCTGCCTGATTCCCAGCCCTGAGAATACCCGAAGCCCCTGTTATCTCTCGTGCCAAGGCACTCATAGCCTGCTGGCCCGCTGGCTCGGCCACGTTGGCCTGACCAACACCCTCCTGCACTGCCGGAATATCATCCGGTAAAGGTGCTTCCTGCCTCGCAGGCCTACCACGCCTAGCACCTCATCCTCGCCCTGACATCCTAATAAAGGTAATACAGAACGTTAGCACATTCACAAATGTGCCAAAACTAAACACTCGCGTCCTAATGCATGGACAACTGTAATTCACTCCACGTAAGCACATAAACACATAAGCACTTACGAATCTCATCTCCGGATAATGATAGTCCCGAGGCATTACTAGAGTTCTAGTTAGAAACAGCATTGATCAAGTGCCTTTCCAACAAGACTCATAGAAACCCAAGGATCCAATTAACATCCTAGAAATTAAATCCCATACCCACATAGTCACATAAGCATGTTATCAATTAAGCATGTAGCATATAACACTACATCTAAGTCTCTATCAAGCGAGACAAACCCATTGTGATCCTAATCACTTCCCACGTACCCAAAGTATTCGAACCCGGTACGCTCTGATACCAAGTTGTAACGCCCTCAAAATAACACATTAAACCCATCAATATAGGCATGCATTGGTAATAAAGATAAGCATTCTTCTATTCATCAGAGTAGTTCTTTACAAAAGTATTACATGTTAATCAACAAAAGCAAATGCCCTACGGGCTTACAGCTTTCCAAGTTAACACTTGGTTACAACAAAAGAGTGTTAACTCATTTACACATTAAGCCCTTGGCTTGAATATACATGTAATACATTAAGAAATAAAACAACAAAAGTTCGCCTGCCTCTAGCCTCCCAAGCTACGTCCTTGGAGGTGGCATGCTACCTGTACCTGAAAATGATATTCCCATATAGGGTGAGCCACAGCCCAGTAGAAATAAACTAAACCAAATATGAACAATGACTAAAAGATTAGCAGTTGATAGATGGCCAACACTGATACTTTCCTTTATCACATTATACATTTTCATGACATACAAGTCCATATTACCATTCATTTTCCAATTCCTTTCAAATTCTCAATTTATAACCATGGCTCAGAACCTGGCCAAACAACTCATATGAGACAGTAACTCATATCAAGCACCTCCCATTACATAACAGATAAGCATACAAGTTATATCATCACTTCCACAGATATGCATATGAGCACTATCACACTTTCAATGACAAGCATATGAGCTCTGTCAACACATTACTAGATAAGCATATGAGCTCTATCTACCGAGTCCATCCCCTATCTCCTCCCAACAACATCCGGTTTAGAGGTCCATCTCCTATCTTCCCCTAAACCGCGGAGTACATCCCCTATCTCCTCCAACACAACACAATGCATATAAACAATAATTATACACATCATCAACCAATACATAACATTTAATGTATTCATTCAACCGTCATACTCAATGACACATTTCGGTGATTAGTTTTAGTTTGCCTAATCATCATGCATTGTCTACAACAACCAAGGCTATCCTCCACCGATAGCCCAAAGCAGTTATTTCTACACAGAAAATAAATGCAACAAATGGATATAAAATCGACATTTCCAACTAGGTGAGTGACATAAAATCCAACTACACCCTTTAATCCCATGTATTCCCAATCTCAACATTTCCAATTCAATTCCTCATTTCTCACAATTAATTTTACAAATTAATTAACCAATGTAATTAGGGCATTTTCCATAATTAACATTTCAACCCTTAGGTTCCATTTTCATTAATGTTTTAACATTAATTCCACTTTTCCATGCCAAACATGCATCTAGGCTTTTATATAGTTAAAACCCCAACTTTGTAAATTTGCACAAAAGTCTCAAACTTTCGCAAAATTACCAAACTAACTCCAACATCTCCAACTACTAAAATTTAAAGACAAAACCCATAGTAAGGAGTAGGTTATCCCTACCTCCAAAGATAACTCCCAACCGAGAAGACGAAGAAAACGGAAGTGCTCCAAACCACAAACTTTTCGGATCAAAAGGTAGCCCTCGACGATCAACAACTCTTTTGTAAAGGCCAAAGGTGAGCAAATCACTCCTACTAGATCAATACCTAGAGAGAGGGTAGAGTCCTAGAGTGAGAAGCTCAACAATGGGGTTTTTGGAAAAGTAAGAGAGAGAAGAGAAATGGAAAAAGTGATTTGAAAAGTCAAAACACGGAGCTTTAACCCAGTCGCCCCGCTCGAGCGTCCAACGCCCCGCTCGAGCGTCACTCACAGACTCCCGCTCGAGCGTCAACAATCCCGCTCGAGCGGCGGATACACACTTCCAGAACTTTTACAGAACCAGATCTCCGCTCGAGCGTCAACCCTCCCGCTCGAGCGTCACACACAACAACCCGCTCAAGCGTCAAAACTCCCGCTCGAGCGTACAACTCTGCAGAGGAGATACTGGAAGATGGAAAACTACGCTCGAGCGTCGAAAACCCCGCTCGAGCGGACAGACAACAACGAAGGGCCCGCTCGAGCGTCAAAATCCCCGCTCGAGCGTGAGGGTCAAAATCTGGACAACTACTCTTAGTTTCTAAGTTCAACCAACCTGTTTCAAACTCGCCCAACATGACTCAAGACTCGAATACAAGGAGGAAAGGATGTAAACAAGACATAGACAACAACCAACTCCACGGAACCTAGGTCCGGATACAACAGTTAAAGAAAAGGGGAAACCGGGATGGCTATAGTATGGACAAATTTATCACTATCAAAAAACCCTAGCTCACGTAGGCGAATTCTAAATTTTCCCTTCTTCTAATTGGATGCAAAAGCATTTTTCAAAAATAGCACTTTTATAATTATATATGTATAAAAATATTTTTATGAAAAATTATAGGCCGGTTTTCTTTTTGTCCTACATTAATAGGAAGAATTACTTGAATATATTTTCTCTCTTTGAGAATGGTGGATTCCATGTTAAGCACCTATATAAATCAATTACCACTCACATAACCCAACATGTCCGTGTATAGCCTTTGATTTGGCATCACTAATTGACAATATTAAAATTAAATGAATAGTTAATTAATTTATACAAGCCTCTCATATCAAAGGAAAATAAGTGCATTGTAATAAAACTACATTTTAAACTGACAATGATCATTCCATAGGCGTTCTCAAAACCGATCATGTTTAGTGTATGTACTTATTGCATAGCAGCCACCTATTTGCCTATAGTCACTACCTCAATGATGGAGTAAATCATTCTATCATATAGCAGCAAATCAGGTGTAAGACATAGTAGTGCAATGCCCAATCAACACCCATAGCCTAGAACATTAATTAGGTCAACAAGGCACCGAAAAATCATAACTCCCAACTTTTGGTTCATTAACCATTAGCGTGTTTTTCTACAATGTTACCCAAGGGACCTTATGTTCACATCACATATAACATTACCCAAAATAATAATATTCAAAAATGAAAAATAAAATGCCAACAATTTATTTAATCAGTTAATAAAGTCAACAAATTGATTTTTGAGGGCACAAATGCTAACATTCTCCCACTTGCACTCAAAACCAATTGCACATGTATTTAATACCCATCATCTTCAAGTCCTTCTGAAAAACCTTTCAATTTAAGGCTTTTGTGAAAGGATCTGCAACGTTTTCAGCTGATGCAATCTTTGCTATTGACATATTTCCTCTATGGATGATATCTCGTATCGAGTGAAATCTACGCTCAATGTGCTTTGTCCTTCGATGAGCCCTAAGCTCAATAGCATGTGCAATAGCGCAAGTGTTGTCACAATAAACAATTATAGGAGATTCAATTGTTAGGACAACACCCAATTCTTGAATGAACTTGCGAATCCAAATAGCTTCCTTTGCCGCTTCACTTGTAACCACATACTCTGCTTCAATTGTAGAATCTGCAGTAGTATCTTGTTTGCAACTTCTCCAACTTATTGCTCCCTTTCCAAGAGTGAACACAAATCCAGAAGTGGATTTTCTATCATCGATATTAGATTGAAAATTTGAATCAATGTAACCTTCAACAACCAAATTAAAACTACCAAGCACTAGAAAATAGTGTTTAGTCCTTTTCAAATATTTCAAAATGTGTTTCACTGCTGTCTAATGCTCTGGACCTGGATTGGATTGGTATCTATGCACAATGCTCACTATGTAACAAATGTCAGGCCTAGTACAAAACATTGCATACATGAGACTTACCACTGCCGAAGCATAAGGAATATTTCTCATTTTCTCTCTCTCCTCCTGTGTTTTTGGTGCCATTCCCTTAGAGAGACGACTTCCATGCCTAAAGGGTAAGAACCCTTTCTTGGAATCTTGCATGCTAAATCTTGCCAAGACTTCGTCAATATAATTGACTTGTGAAAGACCAAGTAATCTTTTCTTTCGGTCTCTAAACAATTTGATCCCGAGTATATAACTAGCTTTACCAAGGTCTTTCGTTGCAAAGTGATTAGATAACCAAACTTTGACTGATGACATCACTCCTACATCATTCCCAATAAGTAGTATGTCATCAACATAGAGGACCAAAAATACTTTGGCACTCCCATTGACCTTCTTGTAAACACAAGGTTCATCCATATTTTGCAAAAAAAACCAAACGATTTGATTGCCTCGTCAAAACAAATATTCCAACTCCAAGATGCTTGCTTGAGGCCATAAATGGACCTCGTTAATTTGCACACTTTATTTTCTTCACCATGAGATGTAAAACCTTCTAGTTTGTCACGCCCCACTTTTTATTACTCGAAGTCATTACCAAGTTCATTAACTTAATTCAATTTCAGAGATAACATGCGGAAATAAACTCAAATATTCAACTAAAAGGAGTGAACAACAACTCTCTCTTTCGAATGCTAATTAAATACAACATGAGTATTCTGAATAAGTTGCCCTCAGGTGTAACGCCCTCAAATTAAACCCCATAATGTACATAACATTAACGTGCATTATTAAAAGAAAACGAATCTTTTGAATTATTCATCAGAGTACTTTTATTAAAAGTCATTACATGGAACATCAAATAAATGCCCTAAGGGCTTACATCTTTCCAAGCTAACACTTGGACACAAAAGAATGAGTATTAACCCATTTACAAGTTAAGCCCTTGGCTTGAATGTTTACATGTAACCTTATTTAAAATAAATAACTAAAGACAAGTCTTCAAAATCCGCATCCTTCCAAACTAAGTCCTGGGAGGTTGCTTATCACCTGAACCTGAAAATGATGTTCCCATAAAGGGTGAGCCACAGCCCAGTAGAAATATACTAAACCACATATAAGCAACGAATAAAGCAATAGTATTTGACAGATGGTTAACCAAGATAATCAACCACTTCATTTTACAGTCTCATGACACTATTGTCTAAAATACAATTTACTCTCCAATTTTATCAACATGGCTCAGAACCTGGCCAACCTACAACAGTGAATTACATATACCATATTCACATCCTTCCAATATCAACAAACAAATGAGACTCAAGCTCAATTCACAACACTTCTTACTTCCAGATTGATACACATTTTAGTGCTGTATCAATAAAAACACTTCAATATAATAAGCACACATAAAAGTGATGCTAATGGAGTCCATCCCCTATCTCCTCCCAAACAAAATCCGGTTTAGAGGTCCATCCCCTATCTTCCCCTAAACCGTGGAGTACATCCCCTATCTCCTCCCACACAAAACAATGTATGCAAATGCAATGCTCAATCAATACACGTATTTTCTGTATCAATGCAATAGTCAAAGTTAATGACTTAACCAATGTGATTAGTTTCAGTTATTCCTAATCCACATGCAATGTCTACAACAATCACGACTATCCTCCACCGATAGCCCAAAACAGTTATTTCTAAACAGGAAATAAATGTATCAACTAACATAATTCCAACATTTTCATAGATGAGTAATTAAACTAACCAACTACACCATTTAATCAATAAATTCATTAATTCCATGAATTCAACTAAATTCCCCAATTTTCCCCGAATTGATTATATAAATTAATTTATTACAACAACTAGGGTTTTCCCGAAAATTACCAAAGTAACCCAACACATCAAAATACCAAAACTTAGAGCAAAACCTATAAAATGGAGTAGGAAATCCCTACCTTAAAGAAAACAACCCAAAAAGATGAAGAAAGAGATGAATGCCCAAAATACCAAAGTGCTCCAAATCGTCAAATGCTCAGATTAAATGGTAGCCCTTGCCTCACTCTATCTTTTTAATGAAGGATCTAGGGTAGAAACACACCCTAAGTGGATCAAATCTAAGAAAGAAGGTGAGTAGGGAGAGAGAGAAGTCGAACCTGGGGTTTTGAATCAAAAGAATATGAAAAAGACTGATCAAATCCCGCTGCTGTGTATATAAACTGGACAGGCTCGCTCGAGCGAAGACTTGGTCGCTCGAGCGACCAGACACAGAGGAACTACGCTCGAGCCAAGGAAGCCTTGCTCGAGCCAACAACTCAAATGCTCGCTCGAGCGAAAGAAAGCTCGGTCGAGCGAAGAACTCAAACCCTCAGGTCTGAACCCAGACACACGCTCGAGCGAAGGAACTATAGCTCGAGCGAAGGATGAACTAACTCGCTCGAGCGAAGAAAAGCTCGCTCGAGCCAAGAATGCTCAGCTACAGGTCCATATCAAACACTACCTCTCGCTCGAGCGAACAACTCCTCGCTCGAGCGAAGAACCAAAAACCTGGACAGTAACACTTGGTTTCTAAACCCAACCAACCTGAAACAAACCTGCCCAACACATCCTATAATTCCAAAAGAGAAAATAAGGAATAACAACAACAACCATTATACAATGACAAAATCTACGGAACAGTCCGGATACAATAATTAAATGGGAAAAGACCAGGGTCGCTATAACCTCCCCCCCTTCAAAGAATTTCGTCCCCGAAATTAAGCATGAATTTTTTTGAAAACAGATTTTTCTCAATTTCCCAATGATATAATATAACCATAATAAACAACTTGACCCCATACTGGTCACTTCATCTTTTTATCAAGAGGTATCCCACAAAATATATAAAATAACATATATTTCAACCTGCACCACTATTATGCATTATTCCCTTCAATGTTAACAATTTCCATATCATATTCAATTGCATGATATATATAACACATCCAACAATGTAACCAACATATACAATGTTAAACTAATCTTCTATAATGAAACAAGTTTCAAGATACAATCAATTACCAAAACATACTCAATGTTTTACAACTTAAGACATATATTAAGCTCTTAAGTTCAACAATATAACAGAATCTAGTTGTAAGATTACAAATCAACAAACATGTCCGGATATTTCTCGCGGACTTCCAATTCACGTTCCCAAGTGGCTTCCTCCACTCCGTGGTGTTTCCACAAAACTTTGACCAAAGGGATGGTTTTGCCTCGCAAAACTTGATCCCGCATATCCAATACCCGAACCGGTCTCTCCTCAAACGAAATATCCACATCAACCACTAAATCGGTCCAATCCAACACATGTGATGGATCCGGCTCATACTTCCGAAGCATACTCACATGAAACACGTCATGTACTCCGGACAACTGCGGCGGCAAGGCTAAACGATAAGCAGCCTCGCCAATCCTCTCAAGGATCTCAAACGGACCAATAAACCGAGGGGACAACTTCCCACTCTTCCCAAACCTCATCAAACCTCGTCTAGGTGATATCTTCAGAAAGACATGATCACTCACCTCAAACACCAAAGCTCTCCTCCTACGGTCGGCATACGATTTCTGACGACTCTGTGCTGTAACGAGCCTCTTACGGATAAGCTCAACTTTCTCCGTCGTTTCCCTCACCAACTCCGGACCCAACAGAGGTGCATCACCCACCTCAGCCCAACAAACAGGAGATCTACACGGTCGGCCATACAAGGCCTCAAATGGTGCCATACCGATACTAGATTGGAAACTGTTATTGTAGGCAAACTCCACCAACGGCAAGTGCCTCTCCCACGATCCACTAAAGTCTAGAACACAACCCCGAAGCATATCCTCAAGGATTTGAATAGTACGCTCGGACTGTCCGTCAGTCTGAGGATGATAAGCCGTGCTAAAGGTCAACTTAGTGCCTAAGGCACTCTGCAAACTCTGCCACAACCTGGCAGTAAAACGAGGATCTCTATCTGAGACGATCGTCACTGGGACCCCATGCAATCTCACTATGTCCCGAATATACAAGTCAGCAAGATGATCTACTGAATCTCTAACACGCATAGGAATAAAATGCGCCGACTTAGTCAACCGGTCCACAACTACCCAAATAGCATCACTACCCCGCTGAGCCCTCGGAAGACCCACAACGAAGTCCATAGTGACATGCTCCCACTTCCACTCGGCAATAGGCAAGGGTTGCAATAAACCCGCTGGCCTCTGATGTTCGGCCTTCACTTGTTGACAAGTAAGGCACTTAGATACGAAAGCTGCCACATCTCTCTTCATACCCCGCCACCAGAACTGGCGACCCAAATCCCGATACATCTTAGTGCTTCCCGGATGCACCGCAAGGCGTGAATGGTGGAACTCTCGGAGTACTTCCTCTCGGCAAGACTTCGGCACAAACAGACGGTCTCGATATCTCACACTCTGGTCGGAATACACCGTCAAACCCTTCTCTACCTTCCCACCGGAATCTTCTCACGGAGAGATTCTACCTCAAGGTCACCTCTCTGAGCCTCTAATACTCGAGTCACAAGTGTGGGCTGTGCAACAACAGAAAATAAGGCCGCAGCCTCAACGGATTCGCCCAGAAGTAAGTCAAACTCCCCAAGTGCACCCAACATCTCCCATTCTCGGATGGCTATACCAGCCATATCACCAATAGGTTTCCTGCTAAGGGCATCGGCTACCACATTGGCCTTTCCCGGATGATAATGCAACTCAAAATCATAATCCTCTATAAATTCCATCCACCTCCTCTGCCTCAAGTTTAAGTCTTTCTGTGTAAACAAATATTTCAGACTCTTATGATCCGAGAATACCTCAAATCTCTCACCATAAAGATAATGCCTCCAAATCTTCAAGGCAAATATCACAGCTGCTAACTCTAGATCATGCGTAGGGTAATTCTGCTCGTGAATTTTCAACTGACGTGAGCCATAGGCAACTACTTTCCCTTCTTGCATTAACACACAACCCAGACCCTCTCGTGAGGCGTCACAATAGACTGCATAACCCAACCCTCTCTCTGGAATAATCAAGACCGGAGCGGTGGTCAGTCTAACTTTCAACTCCTGGAACGACTTTTCACAAGTCTCACTCCATACAAATTTGACTCCCTTCCGAGTCAACCTAGTCAAAGGCGAAGCTAATCTGGAGAAATCTTTTACAAACCGACGGTAATAACCAGCTAATCCCAGAAAACTACGGATCTCAAAAACGATCTTAGGCTGTGCCCAATCCTGCACTGCCTCTACCTTGGATGTATCAACAGACACTCCTTCCCCAGAAACAACATGGCCTAAAAACTTGACCTCTTCTAGCCAGAACTCACACTTCCCAAACTTAGCATAAAGCTTATGGGCTCTAAGTAACTCAAGCACCACTCTCAAGTGTTCCTTGTGCTTCTCCTCAGAAGGTGAATAAATAAGGATGTCGTCCACAAAAACGACTACAAACCGATCCAAGAATTCCCGGAAGATCCGGTTCATCAAATCCATAAAAACTGCCGGTGCATTGGTGAGCCCGAATGGCATCACCAAAAACTCATAATGGCCATACCGCGTACGGAATGCCGTCTTCGGAATATCCTCTTCCCTGACCCTCAACTGGTGGTAACCCGATCTCAAATCTATCTTAGAGAAACAACGGGAACCTTTCAACTGGTCAAACAGGTCATCTATACGGGGCATAGGGTACTTATTCTTGACCGTAGCCCGATTCAACTTCCGGTAATCTATACAAAGTCTCAAAGCACCACCTTTCTTTTTAACGAAAAGAGCTGGTGCTCCCCACGGCGAAACACTAGGACGAATAAAACCCTTGTCTAGCAACTCCTGGAGCTGAGTCTTCAACTCAACTAGCTCGGCTGGGGCAAAACGATAAGGTGCCATGGAAATCGGCGCCGTGCCGGGCACTAGGTCAATAGAGAACTCAATCTCCCGATGCGGTGGCAAACCAACAAGATCCTCGGGAAAGACATCCGAGTACTCACAAACCACCCTTGGCAACACAATCTGAGTCTCATCATCCTCACTAATCAAAAAGTTAGCAAGTAGACTACTAAGCTCACTCTGTCCTCGCGGAATGTACCCCGGTGGCAACACATCACCAACCCGGTCCCCCAGAAAATGAAAATACTCTCCGCTCACGGTACAACAAGTGACCCTCTGGCGGTAGCAATCAATAACTGCCCGGTATGACGATAACCAGTCCATACCCAAAATAACATCGAAACCCCTCATAGGCATAACTACAAAGGAAAATGGGATTCTATGATAATCAACCTCTATATCACAACCCCTAACACCTTGTTTCAAAATCAATTCACCTCCAAGAGGTGACACTACACAAATAGGAGATGCTAACTGTGCTAACTCCAACTCCAAAACAGATGCAAATGCAGCAGACACAAAGGAATGAGATGCACCCGTATCAATCAAAACATTAGCAACCGAGTTGCAAAACAAGAAGGTACCTCTCACAACTGATGGTGCTGGCACAAGATCCTGTGCGGTAACAGCATACACTCGCCCAGACGACCTCTGATCAACCTGCTCAACCCTAGGAGCATAAGATTGTTGTACTGACTGGGACGATGAAGCCCCCTGATTGGCTCTCGAGGCCTGACCTGACGGAGCTGGCTGCTGTCCCTGAATCGGCCTCATACCGGATGCACCAGGTGTGCCACCCAACTGCGGGCAATACCTCTTCATATGCCCTGGCTGACCACACTGATAACACGAGAGTGGCTGGCCTCTACCCTGACTCTGGCTCTGAGATCGAGCCGAAGATGATGCTGCTCTCTGAACTCCTCCCCTCTGAGGACAAACTGGAGACTTGTGGCCAGCTGGCCACACTTAAAGCAGGTAATGTCTCCCTGACTGCCTTTCCCTGAACTAGCACTCGGTACAGGAAAAGTCGATCTAGAATAGCTACCCTGAGACTGCTGGGGATTAAAACCCTTCTGTCTCCTACCATCACTCTGACCATCCTGACTCCTCTTGAAGCCCTTCTGCCCTTCCTCCTCCTCCTGCATCATGATCTCCATATGGGCTGCAGCATCAACCATACGCCCATAATCTCGAATCATAGTTCCCCCAACTCTCAGCTTGAGGCCACGCCTCAACTTCTTCTCAAACTCAATACAACGGCGTTCCTCAGACGCCACCAACTCAGGTGCAAACCTGGACAAACTAGTAAATGCAGCCTCAAATTCGGCCACTGAAGAACTCGCCTGCTTAAGCTGACAAAACTGGTCTCGCAGCTTCTCCCTGACTGCCGGAGATAAAAACTTCTCCTGGAATGCATTCACAAAAGCCTCCCATGTACCTCCTATACGCCCCTTAGTGAACTTCCACCACTGACCCGCATCTCCCTTCAACTGAAAAGATGCCAAGGTCACTTTCAACCCCTCGTCTTCGATGCCAAGCATCTCAAACGTCTTCGTTGTCTGTTCGAGCCACTCATCTGCCTTAAGCGGCTCTTTAGGATCACCCACAAATTCATCCGGATTAGACCGGAAGAACTCCCTCTTCAGAAAGGAAGGTCCTGCATCTGCAGCAACAACCTGAGCTTGATTCTCAGCTCTGAGAATGCCTACTGACTCCCTGAATGCCCCTGCTATCTCTCGGGCTAGAGCGCCCATAGCCTGCTGGCCTACTGGCTCGGCCACATTGGCCTGGCCAACTCCCTCCTGAACTGACGGAATCTCCTCTGGCACAGGCACCTCCTGCCTACCCGGCCTACCACGCCTACCGCGTCCTCGTCCTCGTCCTGACATCCTAATAAAGGAAACAAAGACATTAACACATTAATAAATGTGCCGAAACTAAACACTCGCGTCCTAATGCATTGGACAACAATAATTCATTCCACGTAAGCACATAATCACATAAGCACCTACGAATTTCATTCCCGGATAATGATAGTCCCAATGCGTTACTATAGTTCCGGTTGGAAGCAGCAGTGATCAAGTGCCTTTCCAACAAGACTACAAGAAACTCAAGGGTCCAATCAACATCCTAGAAACTACATTCCATACCCACATAATCACATAAACATGTTATCACATAAGCATATAACATTACACTAAGTCTCTATCAAACGAGACGAACCCAATGTGATACTAATCACTTCCCACGTACCCAAAGTATTCAAACCCGGTACGCTCTGATACCAAGTTGTAACGCCCTCAAATTAAACCCCATAATGTACATAACATTAACGTGCATTATTAAAAGAAAACGAATCTTTTGAATTATTCATCAGAGTACTTTTATTAAAAGTCATTACATGGAACATCAAATAAATGCCCTAAGGGCTTACATCTTTCCAAGCTAACACTTGGACACAAAAGAATGAGTATTAACCCATTTACAAGTTAAGCCCTTGGCTTGAATGTTTACATGTAACCTTATTTAAAATAAATAACTAAAGACAAGTCTTCAAAATCCGCATCCTTCCAAACTAAGTCCTGGGAGGTTGCTTATCACCTGAACCTGAAAATGATGTTCCCATAAAGGGTGAGCCACAGCCCAGTAGAAATATACTAAACCACATATAAGCAACGAATAAAGCAATAGTATTTGACAGATGGTTAACCAAGATAATCAACCACTTCATTTTACAGTCTCATGACACTATTGTCTAAAATACAATTTACTCTCCAATTTTATCAACATGGCTCAGAACCTGGCCAACCTACAACAGTGAATTACATATACCATATTCACATCCTTCCAATATCAACAAACAAATGAGACTCAAGCTCAATTCACAACACTTCTTACTTCCAGATTGATACACATTTTAGTGCTGTATCAATAAAAACACTTCAATATAATAAGCACACATAAAAGTGATGCTAATGGAGTCCATCCCCTATCTCCTCCCAAACAAAATCCGGTTTAGAGGTCCATCCCCTATCTTCCCCTAAACCGTGGAGTACATCCCCTATCTCCTCCCACACAAAACAATGTATGCAAATGCAATGCTCAATCAATACACGTATTTTCTGTATCAATGCAATAGTCAAAGTTAATGACTTAACCAATGTGATTAGTTTCAGTTATTCCTAATCCACATGCAATGTCTACAACAATCACGACTATCCTCCACCGATAGCCCAAAACAGTTATTTCTAAACAGGAAATAAATGTATCAACTAACATAATTCCAACATTTTCATAGATGAGTAATTAAACTAACCAACTACACCATTTAATCAATAAATTCATTAATTCCATGAATTCAACTAAATTCCCCAATTTTCCCCGAATTGATTATATAAATTAATTTATTACAACAACTAGGGTTTTCCCGAAAATTACCAAAGTAACCCAACACATCAAAATACCAAAACTTAGAGCAAAACCTATAAAATGGAGTAGGAAATCCCTACCTTAAAGAAAACAACCCAAAAAGATGAAGAAAGAGATGAATGCCCAAAATACCAAAGTGCTCCAAATCGTCAAATGCTCAGATTAAATGGTAGCCCTTGCCTCACTCTATCTTTTTAATGAAGGATCTAGGGTAGAAACACACCCTAAGTGGATCAAATCTAAGAAAGAAGGTGAGTAGGGAGAGAGAGAAGTCGAACCTGGGGTTTTGAATCAAAAGAATATGAAAAAGACTGATCAAATCCCGCTGCTGTGTATATAAACTGGACAGGCTCGCTCGAGCGAAGACTTGGTCGCTCGAGCGACCAGACACAGAGGAACTACGCTCGAGCCAAGGAAGCCTTGCTCGAGCCAACAACTCAAATGCTCGCTCGAGCGAAAGAAAGCTCGGTCGAGCGAAGAACTCAAACCCTCAGGTCTGAACCCAGACACACGCTCGAGCGAAGGAACTATAGCTCGAGCGAAGGATGAACTAACTCGCTCGAGCGAAGAAAAGCTCGCTCGAGCCAAGAATGCTCAGCTACAGGTCCATATCAAACACTACCTCTCGCTCGAGCGAACAACTCCTCGCTCGAGCGAAGAACCAAAAACCTGGACAGCAACACTTGGTTTCTAAACCCAACCAACCTGAAACAAACCTGCCCAACACATCCTATAATTCCAAAAGAGAAAATAAGGAATAACAACAACAACCATTATACAATGACAAAATCTACGGAACAGTCCGGATACAATAATTAAATGGGAAAAGACCAGGGTCGCTATATCAGGCTTACAACATTAAATAATCAAATGAAGGGTACAACCCTTTTTCATATATGGCATTCCGCCTACAACAAAGAGGCCCCGTGGCCAACAAATAAGAAGATCCAAATCTTGTAGCACATCCTGCTAAACACCTGAAAAAAAATTCAACAACGTGGGATGAACATATAGTCCAGTAGGGATCGCAACATGGCCCTCAACAATAACAACATACAGATAGCTATGATCATGAATGCTCAATCTCATACTAGAATAGTAATGTGACAGTTCACACAAAATATACATAATATTGCGCTTTTCTCGAAAACAACCATTTCAATTAACGCCATAGGCGATTCATCTTTCCTTTTTCCTTTCATTAATCCCCGTTCCCAATCTTTCATAGCATTAACAATTACTTAGGAAATAAATTCACTAAGACCATTACTCTCTCCCATTTCCCAAAAATACAACATGTGTACCTTTTTCAAAACATAATTTCAAATATTCGATTCCCTTCAATTCCCAAAGACAAAAAGACGTTTTGGTTTCTTTAAAACACAATCATATCTATACATGCAAACCCTGAATAAAAAGGAGATAACAAATCATCGACATGTATAAAATCAACAGATGAGGCAACCCGGCCTTCCAAAATTTACAATGAACACAATCCAAGATGTTCCTAGATGTGCAAAAACAACAACCACAAAACTTCGCTCTACTAGCTATGTGCGTAGTAAGCCAAAGATACACCTTTCACAACAACAAGCTAGTTTACCAGGCGCTAGCTGGAAGGGTATGGTGCCTCCGATTTTTAGCGTAGTCAGTTCTCCAGGCGCTAGCTGGAAGGTAACGGTACCTTTGATTTTAAGCGCGAGGTATAACATCAACAATCACAGCACAACGGGGCATAACCAACATGTATATTGCATACACATAAACTATCAAGATACCAGCAATGTGTTAAAGTGGATGAACACACAGGTGTAATGCACACACGACAATTCAACACAACCACGTCATCCTCCACCGATGACCAAAGACAAAACCTCTAGATGCATGTATATTGTACATCTATTAACAGACTCAATTATCATGAGATCCCAAACCCATCAACAACCCAAGCATGGTAGCTACAAATTAATTCCCCCATATATGTGCACTCGACATGCATGATACAACAATCTAGTTCCCATATTTATTTTCTATGACTCACATAGAGTTAAAGTTTCATTCTTCACTTTCAAAATCAACTTTCATAATTTTCCAAATCAACATGTTCCACCACTTATTCCAAAAACACATTTCTCATTTCCCCAAAATCAATTCCATTCCTTTCATAACCTTCCAAATTAATTATGCAAATTAAGTCATAATTATTAAGTTAGGGTTTTTCTCCCTCTTTCTCAACATTGACCAAAAAGGTTCAATCATCAACAATAAACAACAAAGACCTCATTTGAGACCCAAAATACACGAGTATTTGCCCAAAGAATAAAACCCCTCTTTCAATATATCATAACACATATAAATTAGGGCTTTTCTATATTTCAACAACAACATGCTATTTTATGCCACAAATAGTCCAATGAACAACCAAAGACAATAAATCCATTTTTAATCAACCAACTCTAGGTTCCCTCATGATTTTCAAACAAACCCAACATAGGTATGGTTTTCATGCAATACAAAACTACCACATGTCTATCTATAGACGAAGTATTGAAAAAGAACAAGGAAATCCCTACCTCAAATGTAGAACTCAAGGAGAAGAAGAGCAAAACTCAGAAGTGCTCCAAATCCCAAATTTCTCGGATTAAAACAAAGCCCTCGATGATCAACACAACTTTTACAAAGGCCAAAGGGTAGGAAAACACTCTAACTAGATCAATCCTAAGAGAGAAGTTAGGTTTTAGAATGAGGTGCTCTCCAATGGAGGTTTTGAAAAAGTAAGAGAGAGAAAAAAAATCAAAAAGTGATCAAAAAAGTGATTTCACGGACTGATATAAAAATAGGTCCGCTCGAGCGTAAAACACCCCGCTCGAGCGTCAGACACAGGTTCACGCTCGAGCGTCCAAAGATCCGCTCGAGCGCCGAATGCACTCTCCCAGAATTTTCTACAGACGTCCAAAATGCTGAGAGAAAGAAATTCACGCTCGAGCGTCCAAACTGCCACTCGAGTGGAGAGGCAACAACAAAAGCCCGCTCGAGCGTCAAATCGCCACTCGAGCGGAGAGACCAAAACCTGGGCAAAATTTCTAAGTCTTTAAAACACGACCAACTTATTCCCAACTTGCCCAACACAACCCAAAACTCTAACACAAAGAGTAAGGGATAGAAATGAAGATAAGACAACAACGAATCTACGGAACCGAGTCCAGATTACAGTTAAACAACAACAGGGAATACCGAGATCGCTATATAGTTGGTGCATATAAAATTCTTCTTCAATATAACCATTCAAGAATGTGATTTTAACATCCATTTACCAAATTTCAAAATCATGGTGTGCAACAATTGACAAAAGAATCTTTACGGCCTTTAGCATGGCAACTGGCGAAAAAGTCTATTCATAATCGATACCAATTCTTTGGTTATACCCTTTCGCCACTAGTCTTGCTTTGTAGGTCTCTACCTTTCCATTGGGTCCTAATCTTCTTTTATATACCCATTTGCAACCTATGGGTTTAATGCTCTCAGGTTTATCTACTATGGTCCAAACCTTATTAGAATACATTGAATCCATTTCAGATTCCGTGTCTTTTTGCGAATGCCTAACATCTTTGTCTTTAATTGCCTCTTCGTATGTAAATGGATCATCATCAGACAATTCTAATTCTATCTTATAAATCTCATTTAATAGCGATAACTTTAACTGGAGATCTAATAATCCTTTTATTATGCTGAGGTTCTTGTGCAACAATTGGTTCAATGGGCTTACTTATTTTGTCCTTTACTTTGACTACTTGCCCTATCAATTGAAATGCCAGTTACTTCTTCAAGGACAATTCTTGTTCTATTTTCATTGAAAATATAATCCTCTTTTCTGCTAACAATAATTTTTTGTCCTTTAGGATTATAAAAATAGTAACCAAATGCGGTCCTAGGATATCTAAGGAAAATGCATCTATCAGTTCTCAATTCCAGTTTATCAACATTTTGCTTTTTCACATGTGCTGGACAAACCCATATCCTAATATGCTTTAGGCTAGGCTTTTTTCCCAGTCCATAATTTATATGGAGTTTTAGGAACTGATTTAGTAGGAACTCTATTTAACAAATAAATAGCAGTTTATAATGCAAATTCCCAAAAGGAAATTGGCAGTTCTGACATGCTCATCATTGAACGAACCATATCTAATAAGGTTCTATTTCTTTTTTCTACCTCCCCATTATTTTGTGATGTGCCTGTGGGGATTAATTGAGATATGATACCATTCTATTTTAAATAATTTCAAAAATCATGTAAAAGGTATTCTCCCACATGATCTGATCGAAGAGCTTTGATGCTTTTTCCAAGTTACTTTTCTACTTCACTACAAAATTCCTTAAACTTTTAAAAGATTTCAGACTTATGTTTCATTAAGTACAAATAACCATACTGAGAATATTCATCGGTGAATGTAATGAAATAGTAAAAACCACCTCTTGCCATGTGATTTATTGGACCACAAACATCTGTGTGTATTAATCCCAAAGCTTTTGTGGCTTTAATTCCTTTTCTTAGAAATGAAATTTTAGTCATTTTTCCTTGCAAGCAAGGCTCACAAATTGGATAAGACTCAATTTTCAAAAAATCTAAAGGTCCATCCTTGACTAATCTATTTAGACATTCTAAATTAAAATGACCAAGTTTCAAGTGCCACATGTAAATTTGAATTACATCCCTTTTTCTTTTAACGGGTAACATAACGGTGGATATATCATTCTCAACACAAATTAATAGAATTATCAATAGGACTAATAAAGTAAATACCATCTATTAAAATGCCAGAAACCACAAATTTATTATTGTGCTTAATAACAACTTTCAAAGAAAAAGAGAAACAACATCCCAACGAAATTAACTTTGAAACAGAAATTAAATTTCTACGGACATTTGGCACAAATAGACAATCTTTTAAAACTAGAGTCCTATTAAATGATAATTCTAAATAAGAAGTTCCTATAGAAACTATAGCAACTGTTACACTTGTTTCCAACTTTATTAGCATCTCCCATTCCTTGAGCCTTCTGGTCTCCTTGACCCCTGCAACGCATTGCAAATATATGAGGTCACACCAGAGTCAATAATAAACAAATTTAACATACCTTCCGAAGGTTTGTCCTTTTTCAGCGTTGCCAAATAATGACGAGCAATTTCTCTTCCAATGGTTAAGCTTTCGGCAATAGAAACAATTTCCTTTGCTTTTCTCTTTATCAATGCCCTTTATAAAAATACCTTGTTTTCCAGAGAACTTAGAGCCAATAGATTTCTTATTAAAATTATTCTTGCCTTTGGGCTTGAATTTTCTTGGACCTTCCTTCTCACCCATCATCACAGTGGGTTGGCTCTTTAGTAAGATCCTTTGTTACTTGCAACATATTTAGCAGCTCTGATGGTGCAACGATCATCTTATTCATGTTGTAACTCAAAATAAATTGATTATAAGAATCTGGTAAAGATGAAAGGATCGCATCAATTTTAGTTTCACCTTCAATATCTGCACCAAAAATTTCCAATATGTAAATGAAAGATATCATTTTCAGGACATGTTCTCGTACTGGAGTACCTTCCACCATTTTGGTAGACATCAAACCTTTCATGGCAATTTGGCATGCACTTTTGCTCTGTTCTCCAAACATTTCTTTCAACCCTCATGCTGCTTTTGCAACACATTGGTCATTGAGGCCAATATGTAGCATTTTGTAACATCATCTGCCTCAGGCCACTTACTAGCAACCTCACGTTGTTCATCAGTGTAACGCTCCGAAAATTGAGCATGATATATCTATTTATGCAACAAAACCCACCTGATAGACAAACACATATATATAGCTAACTAATCCATACACCCATTTCCATTAAATCCCAAATGCCAAATACATGTTGTTCACATCTCAATGCCCCAGTTCTAATCCCAAACATGCATTTTACAACAAGTATGAAATGGAAGCCAAACAGATAATAAGTGCCCTACAGGCTTACAAATTTATCCAAGAACATTTTTGGTTACACAAAATGGAGTTCCAACTCAACACAAATACAATCCTGGGCTTACATTCAACAAATAACAATAAAACAAAAATGAAGCCTCAGTTCCGAGTCCTCCTAAGTCAATGCCTTGGCGGGGCATAGCACTTGTACCTGAAATGGTTTCCCTTATAGGATGAGCCACAGCCTAGCAGAGATTTACTACACAGCATATGAACAATGACAAAACTAAAGAGGAGTATGATCATGCCATGCTCATGATAAAACAGTTTATCTCTCTTTTTATAAAGCATGCAATGCTAAGATACAACAAAAAATATAAAACCATTTCCATTTTAAACCATATCTGTTGCATGAATACGGGCCCTGTGAATCTCTAGGTGAGTGTCTGCAAGTAGGCCCTAATGCACTACCACTGTCATTTTTACCAGTAAACTGGAAGGCTCGACACCTAACCGCGCGATTCTACACCCTCTATCCAGATTCACCAAGTATTCATCTTTTCGCAAACAGATACATTTCCAATGAAATGAATGTAATGCAATGTCCAATGCAACAAATGAGGAATGTCGTTCAATTCACCTAAGTCTCGTGCATTTCTACAACAATCATGGCTATCCTCCACCGATAGCCCAAAATAAATATTTCTAAACAGATATTTAAACAATTAAATTCCAAAAATTCTGCTAAATACAATCTATTCCACATCTCATTAAATATGAACAACTATACTAGTTTTCATATCACAATCACGTCCGGTAACCTCTCAAGGTCCATTTCTAACCGTGTCGGTTTTATTCCAACAGATACATTACGTAAAATAATACCGTTAATACCCAAGAAAATATCATTATCTTTCCAAACTCATTCTCCAAGCATTATTCAATTATGACATCCTATTTTGATCAAAAACTCCAAAAGTTAAACATAATTTCTTTATTTTCTTTAAAAATGCTCTTTTGGTCGCAAACCGGTAAAAATTCCAAAACCGATCGAGTCAAAGTCCGTTTTTGTTCAAATTTAAAACATAGCTCTTTCATAATCTTACAAACATATTCCAAGTTTACACTTTTGCATTTTGGGCATCAACTTTTTATTTTTCTCTAAATTCCCCTTTTAAGCAAATAAATCACAAATTTTTCAAAAATTCTAATTAAATTATATACAACTCTAAGCTCCATATAATCAAGTAAAAATACATAAAGAAGTATAGGAAAAATCCTTACCTCAAGCTAGAAGAGGAAACAAGCAAAAATCCAAATTTTTAATTTTGCCAGATTTTGATCTCCACCGATGAAAATGTTGCTCTCACCAAACTCTTCACTTTGGCTTCAAGAACAGGTTAAACAAATTAAATTATATACTAGAGAGGTTCTAGCTCTAATGCCCAAATACACTAACGCACAAAAAGATGGAAGGTGAATGTGACCTAAGCTGCTGGGCTGTCTCCTAGATAGCCACTGAATAGAGTTCCTTTGTTGAACTAACAATACTTTCTAAATGTAAAAACAAGAATACTGATCAGGCTTACAAACTTTAACAGTTATCTCAAATTATTCGTAATGTGCCAATATATAGTCAAAACCAACAAACAAAGCTTGCTACAACATCAGGGACATATTACTTAAAATTAATAGGGGAGCTCACAAACTCAACTACTTTGTTCCAAAGTGTGTGACATGAATGGCTCCACAAACGATCAAAAACTACAATGCTTTCATAAACCTGTATACAAAGGCATGTGCTTAAGCACCTTGCTTATTAAACTTTAACTTAAAGAACCCTCCGCATATTTAAAGAGTCATCCTTAGTCCAATGATCCTGGAAGCTTACAGAGTGCAAACCTCTCAGTAGAATCAAGGCTGTGTGCAATCTGAATTGTGATCATAAATTATTGTCATACTATGAAGTATAAATATGAAAACTTGATATCATAAAGATAAACGAGATAGAATATGTTGATACCACAAATTCAAAAGCAGAAGATCTATTTTTGGAAACACAAAACAATTCATTTTATACACGGTAGGACAATAATCAACTTCCACAAGGTTTAGAAATGTAGTAGTTGTACATTGCTTTGTAATTATATGTTCAACTATATTTCTTAAAGAAAACATTAAATACACTATTCATGTATTTCCACAAATGAACTCAGATAGACAACAAAATCAATGCAATTCACCTCGACGAATGTGATTGGCAACATCATAGAAGCAATAATTGGAGGTAGCACAAGCGGTTGATATTGAATAATTTGGTCCCATAAAACCAAGCTCAATTCCAAGCAAGGCTGAGCTCATATTTGTTATAGCGTAAGGTATGAAAAATGGAATCATTTTCCTGTAACTTCCCTCTATCTTATCTCCTCATGATGTATCTATAGTGTGTATAGTATATTTTCCTGTATACTCTTTACACCTTTTGAACCCCACTCCAACACCTCCTCTTTATTTTATCATTCACTCCCCCTCAATCTCTCTTATAAATAAATCATTCTCCACCATCAAAAATCATAAAATCTCCCACCACCGAAAACATCATGCTTATTCCACTCTCTCTTTGCTTTCTCCTTCCCCCAAAAATTCCGTGATTGTAGCATCTTTTCTTTTTATTTTTTTTTACTATTTTCTATTTTCTCAAATCATGGTCCGAACACTCCAAACTAAAATTTTAAATTTTGCACCGACTATTTTTTTTTAAAAAAAAAGTTTGGGTCATCACAATCAGTGGCATCCGCTCCAAGGAGCGCAGGTGGATCAGTTGTTAGAACATGGTTCAATTTTTCAGCAATGAGGACAATTGTTAAATTTCTCTTCCAATCCACATAGTTTGGTAAACATGTGTCCGAAGAATATAAGTATTGCATTGTATATAAATCCATAGGATGCGGGGTTTTTAATCTACTATGGTAATGCTCACTAGAATTATCATTCAAACAATCATAAACAATTTATAACCCCACAAATATAACACTTATATTTAAAACAATCATAGTGAGCATTGGGAAACCAATCCTACATGTACAAAAATTTCTTTTGAAATAAATGAACATACCATGAATGGGTGGATAGCTACTGCCCATCATAATATCATCTCATGTTATCATTTTTCTTTCTTTTAGAAAAATTAAATTTATTTATAACTCCCAATTTTTCTTTTAGCCTCCAAATCAACTCATATGACACCTTTTGATTAGCAGATAATATTTGTCTAAGTGCAAACCATTGTTTAGATACATAGCATGAACATGTAAGATTATGCCTTCATTTTAACCGACACTCCCACTAGTCATACTTATACTTTTCACAAAATAAATAAAACAAAATAATTAATTAAAACCCAACCAACTCTTTTGGTATCAATTAAATCTCAATTAATTAGAATTTTTATTTACCAGAATGGAGGGCCATAGATTTTATTTTCTTAAAATAATCCTATTTAACACTTAATCATTAAAATGGGATACCAATAACATTTATAACTAATTTATTCCCATAAATTAGCAAACTAATTTTTATGTTATCAATAAACTAACAAAAACAAAAAAACAAAAAATAATCGCTGCAGTGTCTTACGGAAACCAGCCGCCCCTATTTTTTCGGCCCATCATAAAGTTCTGATTTGAACCTGTAATCTTGTCTACAACAAAACTATTTTTTTTTTAGTCCTTTTTTTTCTTCTTCTTCTTGCTTACTATTTCGGCCCCCTTTCACTTTTATTCATTTATATTTTTAATGAACGATTAATACAAGGAAAAAAATAAATTATATATTCACAAATTATACAATTAGCAATCACCCAAGACAATATCAAATATTTAATATTTTCATCAAAATGAAAAAAAAAATATAGACTCATGTAATCAAAGTAGTGTGGCTCTGATACCAATGAAAGTTTGCGAAAAAAATTTATTTGAAAAAATAATCTTTCAAAGAAACACCACCTATTTACACAATCGAAAATACTTCAATCCAAGCGTATTAGTATCTCACCAAGCGATCCAAACATCTTGCCTTTAAAGTGATTCACATTGCCCTCTCTTGCTTTTACTTTTTTATTTTTCTACAGACTTTAAAAATTCTGATGACTAATTTTTATGTCAAATACATCTGATATATACACAATTCATGATAGAGTTTGCATGTAGGTTGGGTCCATAGGGATCTCTATCTTTCAATTGTGGGGATAAAATAAAATATGTATATTTTATTTTGAATTTGCAATATACAATTTATCCAATTTTTCATTTAATTATCTTTTAAATAGATAATATACAACTTGAGATTATTTCATTTTTACCCCTATACTTTTACACGATTTTCAATGACCCCCCAGACTACTCTTATTTTCATGCGTACCCCCATACTATTTAAATTACTATCAATTTTGCCCCTGCCGTCAGATTTGAAACGAAAAATGTTAAAAAAATTACATTTTAGCCCCAAATTTCAAAATAAAGATGCAAACTCACCATTTCCTACCAGCAAACCACCACCACCAACCACCACTTTAAACCCTTCTATCTCCTTCCTCAAAACTCCGTTTCGCCTCATTTTTACGTCGTTGGATTCAACTCACGGTCTAGTTTTCATATCACATCTCACACGTCTCGTTCTTTCTTCTTTTTGCATGCTATCGGAGCTCCGAAAGTTGATAAAAAAATAAGACTTTTCTTCTTATTTTCAACTTTTCTTCGAGCCATCTTTCGGACTTCATATCTTTCTCGATTCTTAACGATTTTACTTCATTCTTTCATCATTTTGCTCACCTCACTTCCTACTTCACCCTACATTACCTCGCTTTCTCACTTCTTCGTGTAATGGGCGGTTTCGGTATGCCGAAATATAGCGATCCCGATTTTCCCTTCATTGTTTAATTGTATTTCAGACTCGGTTCCGTGGATGTGTTGTTGTCTTTTTCCCGTTTCCATCCTTTACTCTTTGTATATGAGTCTTGGGTCGTGTTGGGTAGGTTTAAAACAGGTTGGTTGTGTTTGGAAACCAAGGGTTAGTGTCCATTAAATTTTCATAATGGTTCATTTAATATCCTTATTAGTGGTTCAGTTACTATCCTTATTAGTGGTCCATTATAGCGACCAATCCTTACTATCTTATATTTATTTATGGGGTTTCATTACTTTGGTAACCTCTTGGTCATAAATGGAGGATAAATAGAATTCATGAACTTGGTTAGTGGTCATTATTTTGGTGTAACCATTTTCTTGTTTAATGGTCATTATTTTTGGTGTAACTGTAAGGTCCTAATGGCTTATTATATATCAGTAGGCAGCAGCGGGTTAAACATGATTTTTTTCATCATCTTTTCTTTTGAAACCCTAGAGCCAACTCTTTCTCTCTCTCTCTAAAACTTGTCTTCTCTCTAAGAATTGATCTACCTAGGGTGAGTATCTAACCTTAGTCCTTTATTAAAAAGATAGAGTGGGTTGAGGGCTTCATTTTAATCTGAGAAACTTGGGATTTGGAGCACGTTGGTCTTTGGTCATCATCTCTATTTGAGTTCTTCACTTCGAGGTAGGGATTTCCTACTCCATTCTATAAGTTTTGGTATTTTGATATGTTGGGGATACTTTGGTAATTTTGGGAAAACCCTAGTTGTATTAATAAATTAATTTGTATAATTAGTTTAAGGGAATTTGGTTAAATTCATGAAATTGAGGAATTCATTGATTAAATGGTGTGGTGGGATAATTTAAACCACTCGCCTAGTGAATTGTTGTTATATTTATTTCCAGTCTAGAAATAACTGTTTTGGGCTATCGGTGGAGGATAGTCATGATTGTTGTAGACATTGCATGTGGATTAGGAATAACTGAAACTAATCACATTGGTTAAGTCATTAATTTTGACTATTGCATTAATACAGAAAATACGTGTATTGATTGAGCATTGCATTTGCATACATTGTTTTGTGTGGGAGGAGATAGGGGATGTACTCCGCGGTTTAGGGGAAGATAGGGGATGGACCTCTAAACCGGATTTTGTTTGGGAGGAGATAGGGGATGGACTCCATTAGCATCACTTTTATGTGTGCTTATTTATATAGAAGTGTTTTTATTGATACAGCACTAAAATGTGTATCAATCTGGAAGTATGAAGTGTTTTGATTTGAGCTTGAGTCTCATTTATTTGTTGACATTGGAAGAATGTGAATATGATATATATATAATTCACTATTGTAAGTTTGGCCAGGTTCTGAGCCATATTGATAATGTTGGAAAGTGAAACATGTCGTTGACAATAATGTCATGAGATTGGATAATGATGTAATTGATTATCTTGGTTAACCATCTATTGAATGCTATTGCTTTATTCAATGCTTATATTTGGTTTAGTATATTTCTACTGGGCTGTGGCTCACCCTATATGGGAACATCATTTTCAGGTTCAGGTGATAAGCTACCTCCAAGGACATAGCTTGGAAGGACTTGGATTTGGAAGATTATTTTCAGTTATTTGCTTTCATTTATTTGTACATGTAAACACACAAGCCTAGGGCTTTATTTGTATTTGAGTTAGAACTCATACTTTTGTGTCCAAGTGTTGGCTTGGAAAGGTGTAAGCCTGTAGGGCATTTAATTTGATGTTACATGTAATGCTTTTGTTTAGTAAGACTCTGATGAATATTATAATGAACTGTTTCCTTTTTAACATTGCATGTTGATGTTATATATATATTATGGGTTGATTTTGAGGACGTTACACGAAAGTTGCCCGAAAACTAATTTTCAAAATTTCAAAACATTCATCTTTTGTTTCTTTCTTCTCCATCTTCCTCATTCTTCTTCTTCTTCACTTATAAAATGATGTGAAACATGGTTCTAGGTGGTAATGGAGCTGGTGATGGTGATGGTGGTGGTGGCGGTCTAGCGATGGCGACGGCGACGGCGATCGCGATGATGGTGGTCGTGGAGTTTGAAGGTAGTAGTAATGGAATCTGCTTGTAAAAGAGGTGGGTTTGGTATTTGAAAGGTGGTGGTGATGGTGATGCTCATGGTGGTAGTGAAGGTGGTTCGGGTGGTGATGAGAAGATAATACAAAACTAAAATAGGCATTGGCATTCCATTCCAATTTTCAACATACCAAACGTTCTCCAAATCTTATACAACTAGTGATTAAGTCCGAATGTGTTGCACATCACGAAACTGGACCAATCACGAAACTGGACCAAGAGACCTCAAGAAATTATCTATTATTAGAAAACCACATTCAACGCTATTAATCACTGAGCTACCCGTGTGGGTTAAATCTATGGAACATGTCATATTTTTTCTAATTTCAACTGAAAATTAATCACTATCTCTATTGTCAATAAATATATGAACAAGCCAATCACCATTTAAAATTAGAAAAAAATATATATGTATAGTAAAAAAAAAAAAAAGCATATATAACTAAATATAGATGAGAGAGAGAATAGTTTTCTCAAAGCTTGAATACAAATACATGACTTTCATTTACAACACCACTTTTAAATCAATAATACCAATTTCATACAATATAATCACAACAAAAACTAGGTCCTCATTTGCAACAAATCTTTATGATGAGAAGTCTTCAGTGGGTTGTACATTGAAAGTCACGTTTGATATGTTTTGTTCAGGGGGGTGATGTTGGTGAAGTTGGTGGTTCGGGTGCTGATGTTAGAGAAGTTGATGAAGTTGGTGGTTCGGGTGGTCGGTTACCCCCTAGAACCATGCTCTACATCATGTTATAAGTGAAGAAGAAAAAGAAGAATGAGGAGGATGGAGGAGAAAGAAACAAAGGATGAATGTTTCAGAATTTTTGAAATTAGTTTTCAGACAACTATCGGCATACCAAAATCGCCCATTACATGAAGAAGTGAGAAAGCGAGGTAGTGTAGCGCGAAGTAGGAAGTGAGGTGAAGAGAATGGCGAAAGAATGAAGTAGAATCGTCAAGAATCGAGAAAGATATGAAGTCCGAAAGATAGCTCGAAGAAGAGTCGAAAACGAGAAGAGAAGTCTTTTTTTTTTCATCAACTTCCGGGGTTCCGATAGCATGCAAAAAGAGGAAGAACGAAACGTGTGAGATGTGATATGAAAACTAGACCGTGAGTTGAATCCAACGGCATAAAAATGAGATGAAACGGAGTTATGACGAAGGAGATAGACGGGCTTGAAAGGGTGCTCGAAGTGATGGTTGGTGGTGGTGGTTTGCTGGGTAGGAAATGGTAGGTTTGCATCTTTATTTTGAAATTTGGGGCTAAAATATAATTTTTTTAACATTTTTTTATTCAAATCTGACAGCAAGGGCAAAATTCATAGTAATTTAAATAGTATGTGGGTATGCGTGAAAATAATAGTCTGGGGGTCATTGAAAATCATGACAAAATATAGGGGTAAAAATGAAATAATCTCATAGAACTTCCACTAATTGCAATAGTGTCCATCAACACGTTACAATTAAACCCCAAAAAGTAGAGAACTACAAGTGAGGCCCTTTCTCACAATTGGTCAAAAACTTCCTTCCACCAAACTATATTCCACATGAGCTATACTAGGTATGGACAAATTCATCACTATCAAAAAACCCTAGCTCATGTAGTGGAATTGTAAGGGCTACGTTTGATAGAGTTTCTAAATATTATTTGAGAATATAGTTGTAATTTGAGTATGTAAGTTTTGGAATTATGATTTGAGTGTGAAAAATTTGTTTGGTTGAGTTTTAGAAAAAGTTTTGAATTGAGTTTGAAATGAATGATGTGACATATGATATTTAACTCAAAAACTTACAACTCATAACCAAACACACAATCCAAAATCCTATTCAAAGCCCGTAAAAAAAAAAAATTTTAAATCTGAAATTTTTTTTATTTAAAATATATAAAAAAAAATAAAAAAACCTACACTGTTCCGGTCAACCAGCCAGACATCAAAGGGTACGATCGGGACAGCCAAATTTTCCTGCCCGACTACAACCAAACACCACGTGCAAACCAAGAGTTGGAATTACAATTCCAAAGCTCTTCCAAGTAAAGCCTAAATTTTCCCTTCTTCTAAATGGACCCCAAAAGCATTTTTCTAAAATAGTACTTTTGCAATTATACATGTACAAAAATATTTTTATGAAAAAATTACAAGCCAGTTTTCTTTTGGTCCAAAGTTAATAGGAAGAATTACTTGAATATACTTTCTCACTTTGAGAATGGTGGATTTCATGTTAAGCACCTATATAAATTAATTACCACTCACATTACCCAACATGTCGGTGTATAGCCTTTGATTCGGTGTCATCGATTAACAATATCAAAGTTAAATGAATAGTTAATTAATTTATACAAGCCTCTCAGGTCAAAGGAAAATAAGTGCATCGTAATAAAACTACCTTTTAAACTGACAATAATCATTCTATAAGTGTTCTCAAAACATGTACTTATTGCATAGCACCCTACCTATTTGCCTACAGTCATTACCTCAAATAATGAAGTAATCATTCAATCATATAGAAGCAAATCAGGTGCAGGCCATAATAATACGACGCCCAATCAACACCCACAGCTTATATCATTAATTGGGTCAACAAGGCACCGAAAAATCATAACTCCCAACTTTTGGTTCATTAACCATTAGTATGTTTTTCTGCAATGTTATCCAAGGGATCTTATGTTTATATCATATGTAACAATAAAAATAACATTACCCAGAATAATAATATACAAATCCAAAATAAAATGTCAAGCAATTTAATCAGTTAAATAATTTCATTCAAAGTCAAGGTGGGCATGAGTGTGTTAGTATAAGGGCTTTTGAAAGACTAGATAATACTGATAATTTCTATGAGATACATATGAATCCCAGTATTTGGCCGCACCCTAACATTGCTTCTCCAATAGTACCAGTGTTTAGAGTGTAAAATGATTTCCAATTTTTTGTGGGTGTAGAAAAATGTGGACAACCTCTGGAAATATTCTTGAGAAAACAAGTGAATAAAACGACATTATGTGATGTCTTAAAATACAACGCTGTGAAAAAAAGAAGAGGCTTTCCTCAACCTCAAAAATGGAGTGCAAAAGACCGGTATATTAGGATAAGGATTTCTCAAGCTTATAGCTATCATAAGGTCTCTAAATCTACTTCAGATAAAATTTGACTTATATTTTTTTCATAAAGTTTCAATTTTATTTTTGTATTAATATTTAGATATGTTATTTGGTGCAGTGATGTAATACAAGTAAACATTCATCTCCAAAATGCACCTTTTATGTGTATTTTAAATTTGCTGAGTATCATGATTTATATTATGACACAAAGTGAAGATGATGGTGCTATAGATCCTTTTATAAAAATTATTGAATTTAAAATACTGGGGAAGTTATGAAAATATATATGAAACTTCTTTTACATATTTTTATCAATATGTATACATATAACATTAATATTTTTCTTGTAATAGATCATGCTATAAATGGCGAGAAGTGGCTAGCACTACTAAATTTGATAAGGAATATCAATTATAATGCTCAACTACAAAATTTCGAAGGCTTGGAAATGGGGAAATCAACATCTCACATCCCAATTTTGAAGGTTTGATGTTAATTTCCCTATTTCCAAGCCTTTGAAATGTTGTAGTTGAGTTTTACCATTGATATCCCTTATCAAATTCAGTAGTGTTAGCCACTCGCCATTTGAAGCATGATCTATTACAAGAAAAATATTAATGTTTATATATATACATATTGATAAAAATATGTAAAAGAAGTTTTATATATATTTTCATAACTTACCAAGTATTTTAAATTCAGTAATTTTTATAAAAGGATCAATAGCACCATCATCTTCACTTTTGTGTCATAATATAAAGCATGACATTCTGCAAATTTAAAATACACATAAAAGATGCATTTTGGAGGCGAATGTTTACTTGTATTACATCCTTGCACCAAATAACATATCTAAATATTAGTACAAAAATAAAATAGAAACTTTATGGAAAAAAATATATGCCAAATTTTAACAAGTGGATTTAGAGACCTTATACCAGTCTTTTGCACTCCATTTTTTAGGTTGAGGAAAACCTCTTTTTTTTCACAGCATTATTTTAAGAAATCACAGAATGTCATTTTATTCACTCGATTTCTCAATAATATTTCCCGAGGCTGTCCAACCTTTTCTACAGCCACAAAAAATTGAAAATCATTTTGCACTATAAACACCGGTACTATTGGAGAAGCAATATTAGGGTGTGGCCAAATATTGGGGTTCATAAACATCTCATACAAATTATCAGCATCATCTAGTCTTTCAAAAGCCCTTACACTAACACACTCATATCCACCTTGACTTTGAATGAAATTATTTAACGAACAACAATGTATCCAACGTTAAATGATTTCATTCAAAGTCAAGGTGGACATAAGTGTGTTAGTGTAAGGGCTTTCGAAGGACTAGATAATACTGATAATTTCTATGAGATGCATATGATTCCCAATATTTGGCCGCAACCTAACATTGCTTCTCTAATAGTACCAGTTGAGAGTGTAATTTTTGGGAAAAATTGGGCCGAGCTGCGAGTTGGGCTTTGTGGCCCAAAGTGCGAAGGACTAAGTAAAAAGGCCGTAATGATTACTCTGGCCCAATAAAAATGCAAAAGGTTACTCCGGCCCAAGAGAGGCAAGGTTACTCCGGCCTAGGAGAAACAAAGTTACTCTGGCCCAGGGAGGTAAAATTACTTCGGCTCAGGAATTATAAAGATACTTCGGTCTGGGAACGATTTAGAGTTATGCCGGTCTTGGAGTTATACCGGCCGAGTCATTAGTTCGGTCTAAGACCGTACCATTAGTTGAACATGGGAAAACCGAGATAAGGATAGAGTTGAAAGTGGAACCGAACTAAGAATAGTTCGGTTTACTCAGTGGCTCTGCATAGCCAAGCTTATTTCGGTCATATAGTAGTTCGGCCAAAGTAAAAACCATCCCACTTGGTTTAAGCAGTGGGGGAGGGTGTAAAAGGATAAGCATTATCCTTAGGAGTATGAATCCTAGGAGGATTCTGCATGGAGGAATAACAGTCCTACTAGGATTGTGCCTCAGGAAACTTATAAAAGCTCACAAACATCACCTTGGAGGAGGTAACAGAACACAACACAATTTTGCTTTCTGAGAACATAGAGCTTTGTCTATTTGTCAAGCTTACTGACTTAGGCATCGGAGAGGTTTCCGGCATACACCCGCCGGCTAGCTCACGTTTGTATTTTCAGGTGATAAAGCGACGTCGTACAGAGAAGCGTGGACTTGGTCAACAGGATTATACGAGGAGAATTATTTCTTCCCCGTACAATTGGCGCCGTCTGTGGAAACAACAGACAAGAACGAAAAACCTCATGACTAAGCTTCTCCTTTTCTCAATCAATGGCACACATTGAAGAACTACCGCAGTCCGCCGTCGACGGGCTAACTCCAGATGGGGGCGCAAGGCGAAAAGGATTACCCTCTGTCCCTCCTATGGCAGATCTGGAGCCCCAACAACATAACTCTAGGAGGGGTGGCAGGGGAAGGCGGAATAACAGTCCTCGTCACTCTCAGAGTCCCGACCGGCAAAGACGGAGGATTTACCCTCAAGCTCTGGAAGACCGCGTAAAAGAGCAAGACGAATTAATAAGAAAGATGGCGGCGGACATGGAGGCCTTGAAACGCCAGATGAAGAAAAAAGAAGTGGCGACAGGAGAGGGGCGCAAAAACAAGACGCCCCCTCGCCACTCAGAAAATCGTAGTAGGAACACTACACCCTCACAAGAAGAGAGCAGAAGCCTCAGGACAGGCGACACTCAATCCTTGTCTTCCAGAACTCGTCACTCTAGGTCTGAGAGGACGAGATCTGAGAGATCATACACTGAAGGAAGCACTTATTGGCCTTCACATTCACACCAAACCAGATCTAGACAGACAGAGCTGCCCAGGTCATCCGACTTACGAACCGTGCTTGAAAAAAAAGCACGATGCAAGGAGGATGCCAGGGCAAGGGATCCACACCGAGTTTCTGCCTTACAGCGGTTGGCTCCTCGGACGCATGGAAGCGTCGAGGTTGGAATGCCAATACCGCGCCCTGCCTACGAACCAACGGACAAAGCCTTAGCAAGACTACGGACTTCGCCGTTTGTTCCAGCAATCGAGAACGCACCCCTACCATCAGGCTTCCTTCAGCCGAAATTCACCACATATGAAGGGAAGACGGACCCGTGCTCACACTTGAGCCACTTCCGCCAAGTCATGGCTGTATACAGACGAAACGAGGCCTTAATGTGCATACTCTTCCCATCAAGTCTTGGCGACCTAGGCTTGACTTGGTTTGAAAAGCTCCCAGAGGGCAGCATAGCCTCCTGGGCTCAACTGGCAGAAGCATTTGTAACAAGGTTTCAAACAAACACTAAAACGCCAGTGGAGATAGACCAGTTACTCCCCATCGACATGGGGGATAAAGAGACCCTTAGATCCTACAACAGTCGCTACTGGGAAACATTCAATCAGATTGGGGACTGCCCCACCAATCTTGCCATTGCGCAGTATAAAAGAGGCCTTCCAGTAGGGAACAGACTAAGGGATTCGATCACCATGACGCCACCCCTCACTATGGAGGCCCTAATGGAAAGAGTGCATCAGCACATCAGGGTAGAAGAGGATGGCGCACGTGCCAAAGCAAAATCTAGTGCAACCGCGGTACCAGAAAAGAAGACCCCAGCAAAGGTCAATGCAGTAGATCGGCAGAATAAAAACGGGCGTGGCAGACGAGATAACGGAGAAGACCCAGACAAAAGATGGTTGAGAATCCGCACTGCCGTAACAACAGTGTTCAAAAAACCAATATACCGGATTCTGAGCGAAATAAGAGATGAGCCTTTTGTCAAGTGGCCAGCCAAGCTAGGGGAAGCTCAGAAAGACTACGACGACAGATCATGGTGCACCTTCCACAAAGAAAAGGGGCACCGAACTGAGAATTGCACACCGTTAAGACAACACTTGGAAGAGTTGGTGGCAGCAGGCCACTTGGACAAATATATTGAAGGAGGGACGCAACCGGCCCCCCAAGATCATAATAACCATCCCAACAGAATGCTAATCGACGCACCGCCTCAAGGTATTATCAATGTCATACATGGAGTTTTTGAACCTGAGCACGTATGCGAGCTCAAAGGATCAATTAAAAAGGCTGAGCACTTTAGAGAAGTGCTAGGTGCCCAACCAGCCACCAAGAAAGGGAAGACAGAGGCAACAAACGTCATGTCTTTTTCGGATAAAGACCTGGATCGAATATACTGTCCTCACAATGATGCTCTGGTTATCACTCTCCGAGTCAAAGATTTTGACGTCAAGCGGATTCTGATTGACCAGGGTAGTTCATGTGAGATCATGTACTACGAAACATTCAAACAGTTGAAGCTACAAGACAAAGACTTGGTGCCTGCAGTTTCTCCCCTAATTGGATTTAACTCCATGCCAGAGTGCCCGTCGGCAAAATAATCCTTCCAGTCAGAGCAGGAAGCGTAACAAAACAAGTGGAGTTCTGGGTATTGAAGGTCCCCTCCACTTACAACATCATCCTGGGCAGAACATGGCTGCATGCCATGCGATCGGTGGCGTCATCTTACCACCAAGTAATGAGGTTCCCCAACGACACCGGTATAATTGAAGAAATCTATGGAGATCAGATCATGTCAAAGCAATGTTTCGCCACGGTGAATGGCAGCCGCGCTGCCAAAGGATATGTTCATTCAGTGGAAGAACCAGAAAGTAATGAACTATTCGCGGACATCGGTAAAGAGGCTGATCAGAAAGCGGTGGAGGACTTGGTGGAGGTTAAAATAGATGAGAAGAACCCGGATAAGTTCTTCCTGTTTGGCTCATCGTTGTCCAGCGCTGAGAGATTAGAGGTCTTGGAATTCTTGACCTCTAACATCGAAGTGTTTGCCTGGACGCCCTACGACATGCCAGGCATTGATCCAAACTTCACCAGTCACCAACTCAATGTCCACCCATCCGCCAGACCAGTCATACAATGCACAAGCAGATCGGCACTCCACCACGCCGAAATAGTGGCAGAAGAAGTAGGCAACCTACTGGAGGCAGGAGCAATTAGAGAAGTGCACTACCCAAGATGGATCTCCAACACAGTCGTAGTGTCAAAAAAGAATGGTAAATGGCATGTCTGCGTCGACTACAAAACGGTCAACAAGGCTTGCTCAAAAGATAGCTTTCCTCTACCAAGGATAGATCAACTAGTGGACCTAACAGCAGGGCATAACCGACTTAGCTTTCTGGATGCATATAGAGGCTACCACCAGATCGCCATACATGAACCAGACCAGGAGGTCACATCCTTCACAACACCAAGGGGATTATATTGCTACAAGGTCATGCCCTTTGGCCTAAAGAACGCAGGGGCGACATTCCAACGGATGGTCACCAAGATGTTCGAACCATTGTTAGGCAGAACAATGGAGGCTTACATCGACGACATGGTGGTCAAAAGCAAGGATGAGAATGACCATCTTAAAGACCTAGGCGAGATGTTCCAGATCTTGAAGCAACACAAGTTGCGCCTCAATGCGTCCAAATGCGCATTCGGAGTTGGATCTGGCAAATTCTTGGGCTTCCTTGTGACCAACCGGGGTATAGAAGCAGACCCTTCTCAGATTAAAGCAATCCAGGAGTTGGAGAGACCAAACTCAATCAAAGAAGTGCAGCATCTCACTGGTATGGCGGCTGCGCTCAACCGGTTCATAAGCAGGTCATCAGACAGACTACGACCATTCTTCCAAGCTTTAAAAGCCAAGTTTGAGTGGGATGAAGAATGCGACCAAGCTCTGGAAATCTTGAAGGAGTACATGTCTTCCCCACCACTACTTGTTACTCCAGTGCCTGGTGAAGAACTCCTTTTGTACCTGGCCGTCTCTCAGCACGCAGTTAGCGCAGTGTTGGTTCGTGCAGAAGGAATACAACACTTGCCCATCTTTTATGTCAGCAAGACATTGTTGGGAGCCGAAACAAGGTACTTGCCCTTAGAGAAACTAGCATTAGCATTAATGATGGCATCTAGAAAATTGGCACACTACTTTCATGCCCACACCATAGTCGTCCTCACAGCTTTTCCACTAAAAGCTTTGTTTGAAAAGGCGAACTTTTCTGGGCGAATCTTAAAGTGGGCAGTAGAGTTGGGACAATTCGACATCAAGTTCCAACCCAAGACCGCAATAAAAGCCCAATCTTTGGAAGACTTCGTCGCAGAGTTTACTCCTGGAAGTCATCATATCTGCCCAGTCGACCTAACTGACACAACCGAACTAGGGACGGAAGTTGACGCCGGAATAGCGCAACCCCTAGTAGAGGGTAGTCAATCAAGCACCAAGGCAGACCATACTAAGGACAACAAGGAAGAGACAAACAAAGGCTCACCAACAGTTCAATCAGAGGACGAAGGGCAGACAGCAAACATGGACCTTGAAGAAAACACCATCCTTGACCCCACGACATCATCTGACCCCTCCACTTGCTGGAAGTTATTCGTTGGAGAGATGTGGAAGCTCTTTGTGGATGGAGCATCCAACCGGCATGGTGCAGGACTTGGCATAGTCCTCATCTCCCCAGACGGCCTGGTTATAGAGCAAGCAATCAACCTTGGCTTCCCAGCATCCAACAATGAAGTGGAGTATGAGGCGCTTCTCGCAGGACTCAAGTCAGCACACTACATGAAGGCCACCGAACTAATGGTTTACAGCGACTCACAACTGGTGGTAAACCAAATTTCTGGCGATTACGAAGCAAAGGATGGCAGAATGGCCAAATACCAAGAGCTGGTCAAAACAGAGATCAAAAAGTTCGATGTAGTAAGGATAGAACAAATTGGCAGGGAGGAAAACAGCAGAGCAGACGAGATAGCAGGCTTTGCCTCGATGGCAGATGCATCTACCCCTCATCCATTCCTCATCGACTACTTACCAAGACCAAGCATAGAAGACCCCGAAGCAAGAGAGGTATGTTGCGCAGAACTAGGCCCCTCTTGGATGGATCCCATCATCCTGTTCCTAAAAGACGGCATCCTACCAGAAGAAAAAAAAGAGGCCAACAGAATAAGGGCAAAGTCGCAGCGATTTTGGCTATCTCCATCTTTAGCATTATACAAGAAGTTATTCTCAGGGCCTTACCTAAAGTGCGTTCATCCCAGCAAAGTAGAAGCATTCTTGTTTGAAATACACGAAGGAGTATGCGGAAGCCATCAAGGGGGAAGGTCGCTAGCTTACAGGGCCATTTCGCAAGGTTATTGGTGGCCATACATGCAGGCAGATTCAGAGAAATATGTAAAGAAGTGTGAAAAATGCCAGAAATTCGCACATCAAATACATCAACCAGCCAGAGAACTCCTACCATTGACTAGCCCATGGCCTTTCGCAATGTGGGGTTTGGACATCGTAGGACCACTCCCAACAGCACCCGGCGGTAGGAAGTTCTTTCTCGCGGCAACAGACTACTTCACAAAGTGGGTTGAAGCAGAAGCATTGGCATCAATCAAGGAAAAAGATGTAAAGAAGTTCGTCTGGCAAAACATCATCACTCGATTTGGCATACCAAAGGCCCTAATCTCAGACAATGGTACTCAATTCGACGGCAGAATCTTCAGAAGCTTTTGTGAAGAGTACAAGATAGAGTTCTACAATTCTACACCAGCATATCCTCAAGCAAATGGCCAAGCAGAAGCATCAAATAAAGTCATCTTGGATGGACTAAAGAAAAGACTAGAGAAGGCAAAAGGCAAGTGGGCAAACGAACTTCCTCATGTTTTATGGGCATACCGCACCACACCTCGGCGATCAACAGGAGAAACACCATTCTCCTTAGCTTACGGAATGGAAGCAGTAATCCCACTAGAAGTTGGCCTCCCCACAATTCGAAGCGAAAATTTTGATCCAGACTTAAATGGAGAAGCCATAGCTTTAGAACTCGACCTCACAGAAGAAAGAAGAGAAAGAGCACTGGTTCACATCGCCGCATACCAACGAGAGTTAATCAGAAAATACAACAAAAGGGTGCATCCAAGACAATTCAAGATCGGCGATTGGGTCCTGCGCAAAGTAATGGGAAACACTTTGATCCCAGGAGATGGAAAGTTAGGGCCAAACTGGGAAGGTCCTTACAAGGTGGTTGGGTTAGTAGGCAAAGGGGCATACCACCTAGAAGACAAGGATGGCAAGGCAATCCCTAGGCCATGGAATACGGCCAATCTCAAGTTATTTTACTTTTAGCTTTTCTTTTTCAAACATATGTAATTTTTTCTTCTTCCTTCAATAAAACAAGCAATTCTTTTCAGCACAAGTTGTTCTTTGTAAAAGTTAGCCTTAGTAAAGATTAGGTATATTGCAAGCATTCTATTCTAAGTTAGCTGGAAAAACTAACTTAGAGGTTGGCTGAATTAAACCAACACCCTTCCTAAACCCAGGATAAAGATCTAGGTTGCAGGACGTTTGGTCGGAATAACCAAACATTGTTCTAAGTTAGCTGGAAAAAACTAACTTAGAGGTTGGCTGAATTAAACCAACACCCTTCCTAAACCCAGGATAAAGATCCAGGTTGCAGGACGTTTGGTCGGAATAACCAAACATTGTTCTAAGTTAGCTGGAAAAAACTAACTTAGAGGTTGGCTGGATTAAACCAACACCCTTCCTAAGCCCAGGATAAGGATCCAGGCTGCAGGACGTTTTGGTCGGAATAACCAAACATTGTTCTAAGTTAGTTGGAAAAACTAACTTAGAGGTTGGCTGGAATAAACCAACTCTTGTTACTCTTCAGCCGAAGTAAGGGAATGGCTGAAGAGTGGTTGGCTGAATAAACCAACACTTGTTACTCTTCAGCCGAAGTAAGGGCATGGCTGAAGAATGGTTGGCCGGAATAAACCAACACTTGTTACTCTTCAGCCGAAGTAAGGGTATGGCTGAAGAGTGGTTGGCTGGAATAAACCAACACTTGTTTCTTTTCAGCCGAAGTAAGGGTATGGCTGAAGAATGGTTGGCTGGAATAAACCAACTCCTGTTGCTCTTCAGCCGAAGTAAGGGTATGGCTGAAGAGTGGTTGGCTGGAATAAACCAACTCTTGTTACTCTCCAACCAAAGTAAGGGTATGGCTGAAATTAGATCGGCTGGATTAAACAAACTGAAAACTCCTCAGCCGAAGTAAATATATCGGCTAAGGAGTGGTTGGCTACTGTAAGCATAGTTTAACCAGCTAAAACCGAAATAACAATTGGAGTAATAGAAGACATTACAAGTGCAAGCATATGAATCAGAAACCGGAATAAGAGTCCAACAAAATTTTCATTCATTGAAAAGAAAGTACAAGAGGAACATAGCCCGGTTACAAAGAAAAGGTAACAAAAAAGGAGAAAAAATAAGGAAAAAAGTTCTTCAATTTCGGCGTCAAAAGCCGCATCACCATCAACTTGAAGACCGGTTTCAAGAGGAAGTTCGCTCTCGGTTGCCAGGATGGTTTCGGTTGGAACCATGGTGTCACTTGGCTGTTCAATAGGTAGGTCCTCTACCATGGGCTCCAACTGAAGTGATGGGTCTGCACTAACAACCGGAATGTCTTCAGAAGCAGAGGAGTCATCAGAATCTGAGTCTTCCAGAAATTCTTGTTGCAAGGCATCCGCATACTCCGCAAGGGACTTCGGTATAAAGTAAGCTGGAGGGTTGAAGACCTCGGTCTATTGATCATGACTGAGCTTCTCAACAGCCGCCCTCCAGCCGCACTTGAAGAACAGCTCCTTGGCAGCGTCGCACTGTTTGACATAGGCGTCTTCTGCCTTCTTGTAACCCTGCTTGTATCCCTCCTTTTCGGCTCCCTCCGCGCTCTTTTTTAGTTGAGTTATTTCGGTGTCTTTTCTCTTCTCAAGCTTCACCAACTCCTGCAGATACTTGTCTTTCATAGCGATGGCGGCTTTCTGCTTCTCCGCTTCAGCCGAATTAACCAGATCGGCAAGTCGGCCGTTCTCTGCTTGCATCTCGGCCAGTTTCTTTTCAGCTTCTTCTAGCTCGGCCACCTTTGCCTCGGCTTCCGCCATTGCCTGCCTTGTGGTTTTCCTAAGCTCTTGGACTTTCTTGTAAGTAATGTTGTTCTTCTGTAAGGCCTGACAAAACGAAGACTTCTCTTGAGCCGAAGTAAAAGTTTGAAAATTTAGACAGAAGAAACGGACAGAGCTACTTACCAAAATCATGGACTTCGATGTAGACCGGATTGACTTCAGTTCGGTGTTTAATTTCTTTAGGTGGTGCCCCATGTCCTTGGGGAGGCACACACTTTTGGCCAGGTTAAAGGCCAATTGATGATCTTTTTCAGCCACAATCGAATCAGAATCTTTGATATCTCGGTCGTTGAAGGTTAGCTTCGGAGCCCAATTGGAAGATTCAGCTCGGTCGGTTTGCTCCGGTTGGAGGATAGGTTGAGGACTTTGGGGGATGGATTCAACCTCATCGACAAGTTGCTGTTCGGTCGATGTAGATCGGGCGCGTTTGGAAGGGCGAGATGACGAAGGCCGTTGAAAAGGGAGGGCCACAACGGCGGGCTGCGTTTCAATAGTTGGTGGTACTTCGGCCCTGGTTGTGGCGGTTAGAAGGGCCCTAACTCTGCTTTTCTTTGCCATCTCTTCTTCAGCGGTTAATGGGACAAGTCGTATTTCGGGCAAGGTTGGGTCCGATTCAGGTGCTTCTTCAAGAAGGAAATCGGTCACTCGGGCTTCTCGACGACCGCTATATCTCTAGGTCGGCTCAAAGTTTAGAAGTTTAGTCCAACTTCTTTCCTTAATCCGTAGTGCGGCTCGAAGAATGTTCAGATTTGGGTAGCTATAATGGGATGCAAGATGAGCTGAGTCTGCAAAAAATATACAATTGTTAGATCGGTCATGACGCTTGAAACCGAAGTAAAAGAAAAACATGCATAAAACCGAAGTAACTTTACCAGGTTCTCCTTTCTTCCAGTTAATACTTCGGCCTGGGATTTGGGCTTGGTGATCCTCAAAATTGCCCGATACCCAGAAGAAGTCATCGTCATTAACATCCTTATCCGGTGTATCTTTTATTATCTTTTCTCTACGTCGGCGTATCCTAAGGTAATAAACCCAGCCATCATCTTTGGAACCTATGGAGTACTGGTGGAAGATTTCGGCTAAACCGAGGTTCAGGCCTGCTTGGCGGTTTAGCTCGGCAATACCCATTATTATCCGGTATGTATTGGTGGATAGCTGGGTTGGGCATAGTCTGGTTTGCCTAAGAAATTCACAAATTAAAGGCTGGACCGGGAACCTTAGTCCGGTTTCTATAATGGATAAAACAGTAAAGGGGACAAAGCCTTGGTTATTCCACAGAATGGTTTCCTTCTTGGCTAGGGTAAGGTGTACATCGTCTGGAATGCCATAATCCCTTCGGAATTCGGCCATACCACCAGGGGTCTCTACCAAGTACCTATACTTACCCATTTGTATAATTTACAAATAGGTTATATCGGTGCAAATATTGTGCCCAGTAGCTCGGTTGAGCGCACGCAGGAGTGCCTGGGTAACCTAAGTCTGCAAAGTAGAAAACAAAAGGGTTAAGCACAGATCATTGGACTGTGCTACAAATTAAAAGCAAGGTAAATGAGCCCTATTTCGGCTTTGTGGGCTGGTTCTGTTTCGGTTCTGCACAATACTCGATAGTTCGGTTTGAACCTATTGTGCGCAAGATCGGTTTTCCTTTAAGGATTTGTTATCTCGGTTTGAACATTGGGTTTTTTGCTTCGGTTAAGCCACTAGGGGCAGCTTTCTGTGTTTGGTTTAGAAACTAAGAAAGCTGGCTTAGCCCCAGAGGCATAGCTCGGTTGAAGACTAAGGTTCTTAGTTTAAAATATTCAGGCATCGTTCGGTGATCTTATTTCGGCTAAAGTGAATCAGAAGGTTATTTTTTGAAACTACTGACATCTCTCCAAGTTCTAGTTCGGCTACTGACTGAAGTAATCTGCCTATATAGACAAACAGTACCCTAGATCGGTCGCTACATTATTTTGGATCTAAGACTAGTTTTTTACAGAAATTCATACGCACATGAGTTCTGCTAGTGTTTTTTCATGAAAATACAGAGGCAAAGCAGAAAGGGAAGAACATGTTTTGCAAAAATACAGTAAACCAAATGTATAGAAGCAGATACGAAAGCAAAAACAGGGAAGGAAAGTAGATTCGCTTACCAGATTAAAGAAGAAGGGACTGAAGATGAAAACTGTTGCAGCAATGAAGGGCACGAACACAGCTAGCTCAAACTCAGGGCTCAAGAACAAGAGAAAGAAGAAGAAGGGAGTAAAGTAAATGATTGGAAAAGTGAAAGGGTGGTTTTGTGAAAAAGGAGAGAGGGGAAAGAAGCGGGAACTGTTCAAAAATTGTGAAACACGAAGACGGCATTGACAGCTGCCTTCTACGAATGGGAGCGTGCCACGTGTATACGGAAAAGGAAGCGTTACAGTTGTGATTGAAGAGACGTTTTAACCGGACAAAGTAAAGCCCGAAGTAAAATTAGCTCGGCTTAAGGGCCCGAGGGTTTTTGGCTCTGCTGGAGAGGCTAAAGGGTTTTTTAGCTCGGCTGGAAAGGCTTAATAAACTCTAGCTCGGCCAGTAGACTGGTAATCCCAATCATGTTGCGCAGATGGAATTAAGGGGCAATTGAGAGGGTAATTTTTGGGAAAAATTGGGCCGAGCTGCGAGTTGGGCTTTGTGGCCCAAAGTGCGAAGGACTAAGTAAAAAGGCCGTAATGATTACTCTGGCCCAATAAAAATGCAAAAGGTTACTCCGGCCCAGGAGAGGCAAGGTTACTCCGGCCTAGGAGCAACAAAGTTACTCCGGCCCAGGGAGGTAAAATTACTTCGGCTCAGGAATTATAAAGATACTTCGGTCTGGGAACGATTTAGAGTTATGCCGGTCTTGGAGTTATACTGGCCGAGTCATTAGTTCGGTCTAAGACCGTACCATTGGTTGAACATGGGAAAACCGAGATAAGGATAGAGTTGAAAGTGGAACCGAACTAAGAATAGTTCGGTTTACTCAGTGGCTCTGCATAGCCAAGCTTATTTCGGTCATATAGTAGTTCGGCCAAAGTAAAAACCATCCCACTTGGTTTAAGCAGTGGGGGAGGGTGTAAAAGGATAAGCATTATCCTTAGGAGTATGAATCCTAGGAGGATTCAGCATGGAGGAATAACAGTCCTACTAGGATTGTGCCTCAGGAAACTTATAAAAGCTCATAAACATCACCTTGGAGGAGGTAACAGAACACAACACAATTTTGCTTTCTGAGAACATAGAGCTTTGTCTATTTGTCAAGCTTACTGACTTAGGCATCGAAGAGGTTTCCGGCACACACCCGCCGGCTAGCTCACGTTTGTGTTTTCAGGTGATAAAGCGACGTCGTACGGAGGAGCGTGGACTTGGTCAACAGGATTATACGAGGAGAATTATGTCTTCCCCGTACACCAGTGTTCAGAATGCAAAATGATTTCCAATTTTTTTGTGGTTGTAGAAAAAGTTGGGCAACCTCTAAAAAATATTCTTTAGAAAACAACTGAAAAAAAACGACATTCTGTGATGTCTTAAAATACAATGCTGTGAAAAAAAAGAAGTGGTTTTCCTCAACCTAAAAAATGGAGTGCAAAAGACCGATATATTAGGATAAGAATTTCTCAAGCTTATAGCTATCATAAGGTCTCTAAAACTACCTGCGTTAAAATTTTGACTTATATTTTTTTCATAAAGTTACTATTTTATTTTTGTATTAATATTTAGATATGTTATTTGGTACAGCGATGTAATACAAGTAAACAATCACGTCCAAAATGCACCTTTTATGTATATTTTAAATTTCAGAGTGTCATAATATATATTATGACACAAAGTGAGGATGATGGTGTTATAAATCCTTTTATAAAAATTACTGAATTTAAAATACTTGGTAAGTTATGAAAATTTATATAAAATTTCTTTTACATATTTTTATCAATATTTAGATATATATACATATAAACATTAATACTTTTCTTGTAATAGATCATGCAACAAATGGCGAGGAGTGTCTAGCACTACTAAATTTGATAAGGGATATCAATGATAATGCTCAACTACAACATTTCGAAGGCTTGGAAACGGGGAAATTAACATCTCACGTCCCAATTTTGAAGGTTTGATGTTAATTTCCCCATGTCCAAGCCTTCGAAATTTTGTAGTTGAGCATTTTCATTGATATCCCTTATCAAATTCAGTAGTGCTAGCCACTCCTCGCCACTAGGAGCATGATCTATTACAAAAAAAAAAAATATTAATGTTTATATATACATACATATTGATAAAAATATGTAAAAAAAAATTATATATATTTTTGTAACTTACCAAGTATTTTAAATTCGGTAAATTTTATAAAAGGATCTATAGCACCATCATCTTCACTTTGTGTCATAATATAAATCATGACACTCTGTAAATTTAAAATACACATCAAAGGTGCATTTTGGAGGTGAATGTTTACTTGCATTACATCCCTGTACCAAATAACATATCTAAATATTAATACAAAAATAAAATAGAAACTTTATGAAAAAAAAAATATAAGCGAAATTTTAATACAAATGGATTTAGAGACCTTATGATAGCTCTCTATAAGTCTGAGAAATTTTTATCCTGCTATACCTGTCTTTTGCACTCCACTTTTGAGGTTGAGGAAAACCACTTCTTTTTTTCACCGCATTATTTTAAGAAATCACATAATGTCATTTTATGCACTCGTTTTCTCAATAATATTTCCCGACGTTGTCCAACCTTTTCTATAGCCGCAAAAAATTGAAAATCATTTTGCACTCTAAAAACTGGTACTATTGGAGAAGCAATATTAGGGTGCGGCCAAATATTGGGATTCATAGGCATCTCATACAAATTATCAACACCATCTAGTCTTTCAAAAGCCCTTACACTAACACACTCATGTCCACCTTGACTTTGAATGAAATCATTTAACGTTGGACAAGGAAGAACAACAATGTATCCAACGTTAAATGATTTTAATTCAAAGTCAAGGTGGACATGAGTGTGTTAGTGTAAGGGCTTTTGAATGACTAGATTATGCTGATAATTTCTATGACATGCTTATGAATCCCAATATTTGGCCGCACCCCTACATTGCTTCTCCAATAGTACTAGTGTTCAAAGTGCAAAATGATTTCCAATTTTTTGTGGCTGTAGAAAAATGTGGACAACCTCTGGAAATATTCTTGAGAAAACAAGTGAATAAAATGACATTATGTGATGTCTTAAAATACAACGTTGTGAAAAAAAGAAGAGGCTTTTCTCAACCTCAAAAATGGAGTGCAAAAGGCCGGTATATTAGGAAAAGGATTTCTCAAGCTTATAGCTATCATAAGGTCTCTAAATCTACTTCTGATAAAATTTGACTTATATTTTTTTCATAAAGTTTCAATTTTATTTTTGTATTAATATTTAGATATGTTATTTGGTGCAGTGATGTAATACAAGTAAACATTCACCTCCAAAATGCACCTTTTATGTGTATTTTAAATTTGCTGAGTGTCATGATTTATATCATGACAAAAAAGTGAAGATGATGGTGCTATAGATCCTTTTATAAAAATTGCTGAATTTAAAATACTTGGTAAGTTATGAAAATATATATAAAACTTCTTTTACATATTTTTATCAATATGTATATATATAAACATTAATATCTTTCTGTCTGTCTAGATCTGGTTTGGTGCGAGTGCGAGGCCAATACGTGCTCCCTTCAGTGTATGATCTCTCAGATCTCGTCCTCTCAGACCTGGAGTGACAAGTTCGGGAAGAAAAGGATTGAGTGTCGCTTGTCCTGAGGCTTCTGCTCTCTCCCTGCGAGAGTGTAGTATTCCTACTACGATTTTCTGAGTGGCGAGGGGGCGTCTTGTTTTTACGCCCCTCTCCTGTCGCCACTTCTTTTTTCTTCATCTGGCGTTTCAAGGCCTCCATGTCCGCCGCCATCTTTCTTATTAATTCATCTTGTTCTTTTACGCGGTCTTCCAGAACTTGAGGGTCAATCCTCCGTCTTTGCCTGTCTGGACTTTGTGAATGAGAGCGATGGGGGCTATGAGTCCGTCTCCCCCTAGCATCCCTCCTGGAGGTATGTCTTTGGGGCTCTAAGTCCGTCATGGGAGGGACAGAAGGTAATCCTTCACGCCTTGCGCCCCCTTCTGGAGTTAGTCCGTCGACGGCGGACTGCGGCAAGTCTTCAATGTGTGCCATTGAATGAGAAAGGGAGAAGCTTAGTCAAGAGGTTTTGTTCTCTCAGTTTTTCCCACAGACGGCGCCAATTGTACGGGGAAGAAATAATTCTCCTCGTATAATCCTGTTGACTAAGTCCACGCTCCTCCGTACGACATCGCTTTATCACCTAAAAACACAAACGTGAGCTAGCCGGCGGGTGTGTGCCGGAAACCTCTCCGATGCCTAAGTCAGAAAACTTGACAAATAGACAAAGCTCTATGTTCTCAGAAAGCAGAATTGTGTTTTGTTCTGTTACCTCCTCCAAGGTGATGTTTGTGAGCTTTTTATAAGTTTCGTGTGGCACAATCCTAGTAGGACTTTTATTCCTCCATGCAGAGTCCTCCTAGGATTCATACTCCTAAGGATAATGCTTATCCTTTTACACCCCCCCCCCCACTGCTTAAACCAAGTGGGATGGTTTTCATCATGGCCGAACTGTCATTTGACCGAGATAAGCCTAGCCATGTAAAGCCGCTGAGTAGGCCGAACTACTCTTAGTTCGGTTCTGTTTTTACTCATCTCGATTCTCCTCTGCTCAACCCATAGCACGGCTGAACCAATCTTAACAAATTGTGACCGGTATAACTCCTAGGTCGGTCTAACTCAAAGATACTGCTAGACCGACCTATTCAAGATATATCTCGACCGGACTAACTCCGAGACCAGCCTAGCTCAAACCTGCCCGGACTAAAGTAGCTTTACTATTCTTGAACCGAAGTAACTTCATAATTCATGGGCCGGAGTAACTATTTCTATTGGGCCGGAGTAATCATTACAGCCTTTTTACTCAGTCCTTCGCACTTTGGACCACAAAGCCCAACTCACAGCTCGGCCCATTTTTTCCCAAAAATTACCCTCTCAATTGCCCCTTAATTCCATCTGCACAGCATGATTGGGATTATTAGCCTATCAGCCGATCTGGAGTTCTTTAAGCCTTTCCAGCCGAGCTAAAAAAAAACAGTTTAGCCTCTCCAGCCGAGCTAAAAACTCTTGAGCCTTCCAGCCGAGCTACTTTCACTCTGGGCTCTGTTTGTCCGGTCAAAACGTCTCTTCAATCACAGCGACTGTAACGCTTCCCCTTCCAATGACACGTGGCAGATTCTGATAGGCTGAGGACGGCTGTCACGCCGTCTTTCGTACTTCGCGAATTTTTGAACAGTCCCGCCCAAATTTTGGGCTTTCTAACAAAAACAATCCCTGTGGCTAGGTCCCTTCACTTTTGCCATTCACTTTCTTCCTTTTCTTCGAGTTCTTCATTTTTCTTGCAACTTTGAAGTATACTTCGTGTGTGCCTCCTTTACTGTTGCCGCTTCCATTTAGATCTTCTTCAATCTGGTAAGCATGCCCATCCTTCTTGCTCTGTTTTGCTGTCGTATCTGTTCTATGTATTTTGTCTACCGTATTTTTGCAAAACATTTTCTTCCATTGTTGCTTTGCTTTTGTACTTTCATGAAAAAACAATAAAACTTATACATGTATGAACTGTGTTGTAGAAAATTAGTCTCTGATCCAAAATCTTGTCCCAACCGAACTAGGATACTGTTTTTGTGCTATATCGGTAGATCACCTTAGACAATTAACCGAACTAAAACTTGTAGAGATGACAGCAGCTTCGAAAAATAAACTTCTGATTCAACTTAGCCGAAATAAGATCACCGAACTAAAACTTGTAGAGATGACAGTAGCTTCGAAAAATAAACTTCTGATTCAACTTAGCCGAAATAAGATCACCGAACGAAGTTTGAATGCAATAAACTAGGAACCTCAGTCTTTAACTGAGCCAAGCCTTTGGGGCTAAGCCAGCTTTCTCAGTTTCTATATCAAACTCCGAAAGTTGCCCCTAGAGGCTCAACCGAAGTAACAAAACACATAGCTTAACCGATTTAGGCCTTGGGGCTATGCCAGCTTTTTTAGTTTTTAGACCGAACTGAGAAAGCTGTCCCCAGACGATGAACCGGTCTAATACGCAACCCGCTCAAACCGAGCTACCAAACCTTTTGATGAACCAAGGTAGAACCAGTCCACAAGGCCGAAGTAGGGCTCTTATACCTTGATTTTAATTTGTAGCACGGTCCAATGGTCTGTGCTTAACCTGTGTTTTCTACTTTGCAGACTTAGGTTGCCCAGGCACTCCTGCGTGCGCTCAACCGAGCTACTGAGCATAATATTTGCACCGAAATAACTTATTCTTAAATTATATAGTAGATGGGAAAGTATAGATACCTAGTAAATACTCCGGGTGGCCTAGCCGAATTCAGGAAAGACTACCAAATACCTGACGACGTCCAGCTGATTTTGGCCGAAAAAGACGTCATTCCCTGGAACAACGAAGGCTTCATCCCCTTCACCCTTTTATCCATTATAGAAACCGGGCTACGGTTTCCGGTTCAACCGTTGATCTGTGAATTTCTTAGGCAGACCAGATTATGCCCTACCCAACTGTCCACCAATACGTATCGCATCATCATGGGAATAGCCAAACTAAACCGCCAAGCCGGACTAAATCTTGGCCTGGCCGAAATATTCCATCAATACTCCATCGGCTCAAAAGAAGATGGGTGGGTCTATTACCTTAGGATACGCCGCCGCCGAGAGAAGATAATTAAACACACACCGGACAAAGATGTAAATGACGACGACTTTTTCTGGGTTTCTGGGAACTTTGAGGATTTTCAAGCCCAAATTCCTGGCCGACCTATAAATTGGAAAAAAGGGGAGCCCGGTAATTTAACTTCGGTGTTGTTCCTTGCAATTTTTTATTTCGGTTTTGCTAGTCCATCAACCGAACTAACAGTTGTCTCTATTTTCGCAGATTCTGCTCACCTTCATTCCTTGTACAGTTATCCAAATCTTGTAGTGTTGCGAGCCGCACTACGGTATCCTGAACGTAGTTGGGCCAAGTTGCTGCAATTCGAGCCGACCTACCGATATAGCGGTCGCCGAAAAGCCCGAGTGACCGACTTCCTTCTTGAAGACGCACCTGAACCAGACCCTACCTTGCCCGAAATACGACTTGTCCCACTAACCGCTGAAGAAGAGATGGCAAAGAAAAGCAGAGTTAGAGCCCTTCTGACCGCAACAACCAGGGCCGAAGTACCACCAACAATCCAAACGCAGCCTGGCGTTGTGGCCCTCCCTTCTCAACAGCCTTCTTCATCTCGCCCTTCAAAACGCGCCCGATCTACATCGACCGAACAGCAACTTGTCGATGAGGTTGAATCCATCCCCCAAAGTCCTCAACCTACCCTTCAATCGGAGCAAACTGACCGAGCAGAATCTTCCAAATGGGCTCCGCAACTAACCTTCAACGACCGAGATATCAAAGACTCTGATTCGGTTGTTGCTGAAAAAGATCATCAATTGGCCTTCAACCTGGCCAAGAGTGTGTGCCTCCCCAAAGACATGGAGCACCACCTAAAGCAACTAAACACCGAATTGAAGTCCATCCGGTCTTCATCGAAGTCCATGATTTTGGTAAGTAGTTCTGTCCGTTTTTTCTGGCTAATTTTTTCGACATTTACTTCGGCTTAAGGGAAATCTTCGGTTTGCCAGGCCTTACAGAAAAACAACATAACTTACAAGAAAGTCCAAGAGCTTAGAAAAACCACAAGGCAAGAAATGGCGGAAGCTGAGGCAAAAACGGCCGAGCTGGAGGATGCCAGAAAAGAAATGGCCGAGCTACGCGGGGAGGTCGGCAGACTGACCGGACTAGTTAGTTCGGCCGAATCCGAAAAGCAAAAGACTGCCATTGCTCTGAAGGACAAGTACCTACGTGAGCTGGTAAAACTTGAAAAGAAGAAAGACGCCGAAATAACCCAGGCGAAGGAGGACGCCAAGGAGGCCCAGAAGAAGGGTTTCAAGAAGGCAGAGGATGTATACGTCAAGCAATGTGAGGCTGCCAAGGAGCTGTTTTTTAAGTGCGGCTGGAGGGGAGCCGTTGAAAAGCTTGGTCATGATCCACAGACCGAGGTTTTCAACCCTCCAGCCTACTTCATACCGAACTCCCTCCTGGATTATGCAAATGCTATACAACAGGAGTTTCTTGAAGGCTCAGATTCTGATGAAGACTCTGCCTCCGAGGATACTCCAGTTGTCAGCGTGGATCAGGCGGTTCGGCCGGAGCCGATAGTGGAAGATCTAACTATTGAACAACCGAGTGAAACTGTGGTTCCGGCCGAAACCATTCTTGCGACCGAAAACGTCCTTCCGCCTGAAACCGGTCTTCCTGTTGACGCAGATGCTGCCTTTGACGCCGAAATTGAAGATCTTTTTTCCTGATTTTTTCTCCTTTCTTTATTTTCTGTTCTTGAAACCGGGCTATGCCCCTTCTTTGTAATGGGTTTTCAATGAATGAAAAATTTTACTTGGACTCTTATTCCGGTTTTGATTCGTATGTGTACACTTTGTAATGCCTTCTATTACTCCAACTGTTATTTCGGTTTTTAGTTGGTTAAACTATGCTTACCATCCAACCACTCCTTAGCCGATATAATTACTTCGGCGGAGGAGTACACAGTGGTTAATCCAGCCAACCACTTCTTCAGCCATACCCTTACTTCGGCTGAAGAGTAACAAGAGTTGGTGTATTCCAGCCAACCACTCTTCAGCCATACCCTTACTTCGGCTGAAGAGTAACAAAAGTTGGTTTATTCCAGCCAACCACTGTTCAGCCATACCCTTACTTCGGCTGAAGAGTAACAAGAGTTGGTTTATTCCAGCCAACCACTCTTCAGCCATACCCTTACTTCGGCTGAAGAGTAACAGGAGTTGGTTTAATCCAGCCAACCACTCTTCAGCCATACCCTTACTTCGGCTGAAGAGTAACAAGAGTTGGTGTATTCCAGCCAACCACCCTTCAGCCATACCCTTACTTCGGCTGAAGAGTAACAAAAGTTGGTTTATTCCAGCCAACCTCTAAGTTAGTTTTTTCAGCTAACTTAGAACAATGTTTGGTTATTCCGACCAAACGTTCTGCAGCCTAGATCCTTATCCTGGGCTTAGGAAGGGTGTTGGTTTAATCCAGCCAACTTATAAGTTAGTTTTTCCAGCTAACTTAGAATAATGTTTGGTTATTCCGACCAAACGTCCTGCAGCCTGGATCCTTATCCTGGGCTTAGGAGGGTGTTGGTTTAATCCAGCCAACCTCTAAGTTAAAAATTAACTTAGAATAATGTTTTACAATGTACCTAAACTTTACTAAAAGCTAACTTTTACAAAGAACAACTCGTACTGAAAAGAATTGCTTGTTTTATTGAAGAAAGAAAAAATTACATGTTTGAAAAAGAAAAGCTAGAAGTAAAATAACTTGAGATTGGTCGTGTTCCATGGCCTAGGGATTGTTTTGCCATCCTTGTCTTCTAGGTGGTATGCCCCTTTGCCTGCTAACCCAACCACCTTGTAAGGACCTTCCCAGTTTGGCCCTAACTTGCCGTCTCCTGGAACCAAGGTGTTTCCCATTACTTTGCGCAGTACCCAATCGCCGATCTTGAATTGTCTTAGATGCACCTTTTTGTTGTATTTTCTGATTAACTCTCGTTGGTATGCGGCGATGTGAACCAGTGCTCTTTCTCTTCTTTCTTCTGCAAGGTCGAGTTCTAAAGCTATGGCTTCTCCATTTAAGTCTGGATCAAAATTTTCGCTTCGAATTGTAGGGAGGCCAACTTCTAGTGGGATTACTGCTTCCATTCCGTAAGCTAAGGAGAATGGTGTTTCTCCTGTCGATCGCCGAGGTGTGGTGCGGTATGCCCATAAAACATGAGGAAGTTCGTCTGCCCACTTGCCTTTTGCCTTCTCTAGCCTTTTCTTTAGTCCATCCAAGACGACTTTATTTGATGCTTCTGCTTGGCCATTTGCTTGTGGATATGCTGGTGTAGAATTGTAGAACTCTATCTTGTATTCTTCACAAAAGCTTCTGAAGATTCTGTCGTCGAATTGAGTGCCATTGTCTGAGATTAGGGCCTTTGGTATGCCAAATCGAGTGATGATGTTTTGCCAGACGAACTTCTTCACATCTTTTTCCTTGATTGATGCCAATGCTTCTGCTTCAACCCACTTTGTGAAGTAGTCTGTTGCCGCGAGAAAGAACTTCCTGCCGCCGAGTGCTGTTGGAAGTGGTCCTACGATGTCCAAGCCCCACATTGCGAAAGGCCATGGGCTAGTCAATGGTAGGAGTTCTCTGGCTGGTTGATGTATTTGATGTGCGAATTTCTGGCATTTTTCACACTTCTTCACATATTTCTCTGAGTCTGCCTGTATATATGGCCACCAATAACCTTGTGAAATGGCCCTGTAAGCTAGCGACCTTCCCCCTTGATGGCTTCCGCACACTCCTTCGTGTATTTCGAACAAAAACGCTTCTACTTTGCTGGGATGAACGCACTTTAGGTAAGGCCCTGAGAATGACTTCTTGTATAATGCCAGAGATGGAGATAGCCAAAATCGCTGTGACTTCGCCCTTATTCTGTTGGCTTCTTTTTTTTCTTCTAGTAGGATACCGTCTTTTAGAAACAGGATGATGGGATCCATCCAAGAGGGACCTAATTCTGCGCAACATACCTCTTCTGCTTCGGGGTCTTCTATGCTTGGTCTTGGTAAGTAGTCGATGAGTAATGGATGAGGGATGGATGTATCAGCCATTGAGGCAAAGCCTGCTAGTTCGTCTGCTCTGCTGTTCTCCTCCCTGCCAATTTGTTCTATCCTTACTACATCAAACTTCTTGATCTCTGTTCTGACCAGCTCTTGGTACTTGGCCATTCTGTCATCCTTTGCTTCGTATTCGCCAGAAATTTGGTTTACCACCAGCAGAGAGTCACTGTACACCATTAGTTCGGTGGCCTTCATGTAGTATGCTGACTTGAGCCCTGCGAGAAGTGCCTCATATTCCGCTTCATTGTTGGATGCAGGGAAGCCAAGGTTGATTGCTTGCTCTACAACCAGGCCGTCTGGAGAGATGAGGACTATGCCAAGTCCTGCACCATGCCGATTGGATGCTCCATCCACAAAGAGTTTCCACATCTCTCCAATGAATAGCTTCCAGCAAGTGGAGGGGTCAGATGATGTCGTGGGGTCAAGAATGGTGTTTTCTTCAAGGTCCATGCCTGTTGTCTATTCCTCGCTATCTAGTTGGGCTGTTGGTGAGTATTGGTCTGCTTCTTCCTTGCTGTCTTTAGTCTGGTCTGCCTTGGAGTCTGACTGAGTGCTAACTGCTAGGGGTTGCGCTATTCCGGCGTCAACTTCCTTCCCTAGTTCGGTCGTGTCAGTTAGGTCGACTGGGCAGATATGATGACTACCAGGAGTGAATTCTGCGACGAAGTCTGCCAAAGACTGGGCCTTTACTGCGGTTCTGGGTTGGAACTTGATGTCGAATTGTCCCAACTCTACTGCCCATTTTAAGATTCGCCCAGAAAAGTTTGCCCTCTCAAACAAAGCTTTTAGTGGAAAAGCTGTGAGGACGACTATGGTGTGGGCATGAAAGTAGTGTGCCAATTTTCTGGATGCCATCATTAATGCTAATGCTAGTTTCTCCAAGGGCAAGTACCTTGTTTCGGCTCCCAACAATGTCTTGCTGACATAAAAGATGGGCAAGTGTTGCATTCCTTCTGCACGAACCAATACTGCGCTAACTGCGTGCTGGGAGACTACTAGGTACAAAAAGAGTTCTTCACCAGGTACTGGAGTAACAAGTAGTGGTGGGGAAGACATGTACTCCTTCAAGCTTTCCAGAGCTCGGTCACATTCTTCATCCCACTCAAACTTGGCTTTTAAAGCTTGAAAGAATGGTCGTAGTCTGTTTGACGACCTGCTTATGAATCGGTTGAGTGCAGCCGCCATGCCGGTGAGATGCTGCACTTCTTTGACTGAGTTTGGTCTCTCCAACTCCTGGATTGCTTTGATCTGCGAGGGGTCTGCTTCTATGCCTCGGTTGGTCACCAGGAAGCCCAAGAATTTGCCAGATCCCACGCCGAAGGCACATTTGGACGCATTGAGGCGCAACTTGTGTTTCTTTAAGACTTCAAACATTTCTCCCAAGTCCCTAAGATGGTCATTCTCATCCTTGCTTTTGACCACCATGTCGTCGATGTAAGCCTCCATTGTTCGACCTAACAATGGTTCAAACATCTTGGTGACCATCCGTTGGAATGTCGCCCCTGCGTTCTTTAGGCCAAAGGGCATGACCTTGTAGCAATATAATCCCCTTGGTGTTGTAAAGGATGTGACCTCCTGGTCTGGTTCATGCATGGCGATCTGGTGGTAGCCTCTGTATGCATCCAGAAAGCTAAGTCGGTTATGCCCTGCCGTCAGGTCCACCAATTGATCTATCCTTGGTAGAGGAAAGCTATCTTTTGGGCAGGCCTTGTTGACAGTTTTGTAGTCGACGCAGACACGCCATTTACCATTCTTTTTTGGCACTACGACTGTGTTGGAGATCCATCTTGGGTAGTGCACTTCTCTAATTGCTTCTGCATCCAGCAGGTTGCCTACTTCTTCTACCACTATTTTGGCGTGGTGGAGTGCCGATCTGCGTGTGCGTTGAATGACTGGTCTGGCGGATGGGTGGACATTGAGTTGGTGACTGATGAAGTTTGGATCAATGCCTGGCATGTCGTAGGGCGTCCAGGTAAACACTTCGATGTTAGAGGTCAAGAATTCCAAGACCTCTAATCTCTCAACGCTGGACAATGATGAGCCAAGCAAGAAGAACTTATCCGGGTTCTTCTCATCTATTTTAACCTCCACCAAGTCCTCCACCGCTTTCTGATCAGCCTCTTTACCGACGTCCGTGAATAGTTCATTACTTTCTGGTTCTTCCACCGAATGAACATATCCTTTGGCAGCGCAGCTGCCATTCACCGTGGCGAAACATTGCTTTGACATGATCTGATCTCCATAGACTTCTTCAATTATACCGGTGTTGTTGGGGAACCTCATTACTTGGTGGTAAGATGATGCCACCGATCGCATGGCATGCAGCCATGTTCTGCCTAGGATAATGTTGTAAGTGGAGGGGACCTTCAATACCCAGAACTCCACTTGTTTTGTTACGCTTCCAGCTCTGACCGGAAGAATTATTTTGCCGACGGGCCACTCTGGCATGGAGTTGAATCCAATTAGGGGAGTAACTGCAGGCGCCAAGTCTTTGTCTTGTAGCTTCAGTTGTTTAAATGTGTCGTAGTACATGATCTCACATGAACTACCCTGGTCAATCAGAATCCGCTTGACGTCAAAATCCTTGACTCGGAGAGTGACGACCAGAGCATCATTATGAGGACAATATATTCGATCCAAGTCCTTATCCGAAAAGGACATAACATTTGTTGCCTCTGTCTTTCCCTTCTTGATGGCGGGTTGGGCACTTAGTACCTCTCTAAAGTGCTCAGCCTTTTTGATTGATCCCCTGAGCTCGCATACACGCTCAGGTTCAAAGACTCCATGTATTACATTGATAATGCCTTGAGGTGGGGTGTCGATTGGCATTCCGTTGGGGTTATTGTGATCCTGGGGGGCTGGCTGTGTCCCTCCTTCAATGTATTTGTCCAAGTGACCTGCTGCTACCAATTCTTCCAAATGCTGTCTTAACGGCGTGCAATTCTCAGTTCGGTGCCCCTTTTCTTTGTGGAAGGTGCACCGTGATCTGTCATCGTAGTCTTTCTGAGCTTCTCCTAGCTTGGCTGGCCACTTGACAAAAGGCTCATCTCTTATTTCGCTCAGGATCCGATATATTGGTTTTTTGAACACCGTGGTTATAGCGGTGCGGATTCTCAACCATCTTTTGTCTGGGTCCTCTCCATTATCTCGTTTGCCACGTCCGTTCCTGTTATTTCGGTCTACCGTGTTGACCTTCGCTGAGGTTTTCTTTTCTGGTACTGCGGTCGCACTAGATTTTTCTTTGGCACGTGCGCCATCCTCTTCTACCCTGATGTGCTGATGCACTCTTTCCATCAGGGCCTCCATGGTAAGGGGTGGCGTCATGGTGATCGAGTCCCTTAGTCTGTTCCCGACTGGAAGGCCTCTTTTATGCTGTGCAATGGCGAGATTGGTGGGGCAGTCTCCAATTTGGTTGAATGTCTCCCAGTAGCGACTGTTGTAGGATCTAAGGGTCTCTTTATCCCCCATGTCGATGGAGAGTAGCTGGTCGATCTCCACCGGTGTTTTAGTGTTTGTTCGGAACCTTGTTACGAACGCTTCTGCCAATTGGGCCCAGGAGGCTATGCTGCCCTCTGGGAGCTTTTCGAACCAAGTCAAGCCTAGGTCGCCAAGGCTTGATGGGAAGAGTATGCACATTAAAGCCTCGTTTCGCCTGTACACAGCCATGACTTGGCGAAAGTGGCTCAAGTGTGAATACGGGTCCGTCTTCCCTTCATATGTAGTGAATTTCGGCTGAAGGAAGCCTGATGGTAGGGGAGCGTTCTCGATTGCTGGAACAAACGGCGAAGTTTGTAGTCTTGCCAATGCTTTGTCCGTTGGTTCGTAGGCTGGGCGCGGTATTGGCATTCCAACCTCGACGCTTCCATGCGTCCGAGGAGCTAACCGCTGTAAGGCAGAAACTCTGTGTGGATCCCTTGCCCTGGCATCCTCCTTGCATCGTGCTTTCTCTTCGAGCACGGTTCGTAAGTCGGATGATCTGGGTAATTCTGTCTGTCTAGATCTGGTTTGGTGCGAGTGCGAGGGCCAATACGTGCTCCCTTCAGTGTATGATCTCTCAGATCTCGTCCTCTCAGACCTGGAGTGACGAGTTCTTGAAGAAAAGGATTGAGTGTCGCCTGTCCTGAGGCTTCTGCTCTCTCCCTGCGAGAGTGTAGTATTCCTACTACGATTTTCTAAGTGACGAGGGGGCGTCTTGTTTTTGCGCCCCTCTCCTGTCGCCACTTCTTTTTTCTTCATCTGGCGTTTCAAGGCCTCCATGTCCGCCGCCATCTTTCTTATTAATTCATCTTGTTCTTTTACGCGGTCTTCCAGAACTTGAGGGTCAATCCTCCGTCTTTGCCTGTCTGGACTTTGTGAATGAGAGCGATGGGGGCTGTGAGTCCGTCTCCCCCTAGCATCCCTCCTGGAGGTATGTCTTTGGGGCTCCAAGTCCGTCATGGGAGGGACAGAAGGTAATCCTTCACGCCTTGCGCCCCCTTCTGGAGTTAGTCCGTCGACGGCGGACTGCGGCAAGTCTTCAATGTGTGCCATTGAATGAGAAAGGGAGAAGCTTAGTCAAGAGGTTTTGTTCTCTCAGTTTTTCCCACAGACGGCGCCAATTGTACGGGGAAGAAATAATTCTCCTCGTATAATCCTATTGACTAAGTCCACGCTCCTCCGTACGACGTCGCTTTATCACCTGAAAACACAAACATGAGCTAGCCGGCGGGTGTGTGCCGGAAACCTCTCCGATGCCTAAGTCAGAAAACTTGACAAATAGACAAAGCTCTATGTTCTCAGAAAGCAGAATTGTGTTTTGTTCTGTTACCTCCTCCAAGGTGATGTTTGTGAGCATTTTATAAGTTTCGTGTGGCACAATCCTAGTAGGACTTTTATTCCTCCATGCAGAGTCCTCCTAGGATTCATACTCCTAAGGATAATGCTTATCCTTTTACACCCCCCCCCCCCAACTGCTTAAACCAAGTGGGATGGTTTTCATCACGGCCGAACTGTCATTTGACCGAGATAAGCCTAGCCATGTAGAGCCGCTGAGTAGGCCGAACTACTCTTAGTTCGGTTCTGTTTTTACTCATCTCGATTCTCCTCTGCTCAACCCGTAGCACGGCTGAACCAATCTTAACAAATTGCGACCGGTATAACTCCTAGGTCGGTCTAACTCAAAGATACTGCTAGACCGACCTATTCAAGATATATCTCGACCGGACTAACTCCGAGACCAGCCTAGCTCAAACCTGCCCGGACTAAAGTAGTTTTACTATTCTTGAACCGAAGTAACTTCATAATTCATGGGCCGGAGTAACTATTTCTATTGGGCCGGAGTAATCATTACGGCCTTTTTACTCAGTCCTTTGCACTTTGGACCACAAAGCCCAACTCACAGCTCGGCCCATTTTTTCCCAAAAATTACCCTCTCAGTTTATATATATACATATTGATAAAAATATGTAAAAGAAATTTGATATATATTTTCGTAACTTACCAAGTATTTTAAATTTAGTAGTTTTTATAAAAGGATCTATAGCACAATCATCTTCACTTTGTGTCATAATATAAATCATGACACTCTGCAAATTTAAAATACACATAAAAGGTGCATTTTGGAAGTGAATGTTTACTTATATTACATCCCTGCACCAAATAACATATCTAAATATTAATACAAAAACAAAATAGAAACTTTATCGAAAAAATATAAACCAAATTTTAACACAAGTAGATTTAAAGACCTTATGATAGCTCTATAAGCCTGAGAAATCTTTATCCTGCTATACCGGTCTTTTGCACTCCATTTTTGAGTTGAGGAAAACCTCTTTTTTTTTCACAGCATTATTTTAAGAAATCACAAAATGTCATTTCATTCACTTGTTTTCTCAAGAATATTTCCAGAGACTGTCCAACCTTTTTTACAGCCACAAAAAATTGAAAATCATTTTGAACTATAAACACTGGTACTATTAGAGAAACAATATTGGGGTGCGGCCAAATATTGGGGTTCATAAGCATCTCATACAAATTATCAGCATCATCTAGTCTTTCAAAAGCCCTTACACTAACACACTCATGTCCACCTTGAATTTGAATGAAATCATTTAACGTTAGATAAGGAAGAACAACAATGTATCCAACGTTAAATGATTTCATTCAAAGTCAAGGTGGACATGAGTGTGTTAGTGTAAGAGCTTTTGAAAAACTAGATGATGCTGATAAGTTTCTATGAGATGCTTATGAATCCCAATATTTAGCCGCACCCTAACATTGCTTCTCCAATAGTACCAGTGTTCAGAGTGCAAAATGCTTTCCAATTTTTTGTGACTGTAGAAAGGTTGGACAACCTCTGGAAATATTCTTGAGAAAACGAGTGAATAAAATAACATTTTGTGATGTCTCTATGAAAAAAAAAAAAAAAAAAAAAAAAAAAAGAGGTTTTCCTCAACCTCAAAAATAGAGTGCAAAAGACCGGTATATTAGGATAGGGATTTCTCAAGCTTATAGCTATCATAAGGTCTCTAAATCTACTTGTGTTAAAATTTGACTTATATTTTTTTCATAAAGTTTTTATTTTATTTTTTTATTAATATTTAGATATGTTATTTGATGTAGTGATGTGATACAAGTAAACATTCACCTCCAAAATGCATCTTTTATGTGTATTTTAAATTTGCAGAGTGTCATAATTTATATTATGACACAAAGTGAAGATGATGGTGCTATAGATCTTTTTATAAAAAATTACTGAATTTAAAATATTTAATAAGTTACGAAAATATATATAATTTTGTATATTACTATTATGGGTAATGTTATATTTAATGTTACATATAATGTAAACATAAAGTCCCTTGGATAACATTGCAAAAAAACATACTAATGGTTAATGAACCAAAAGTTGGGAGTAACGATTTTTCGGTGCCTTGTTGACCAAGTAATGTTATAAGCTATGGGTGTTGATTGGGCGTCGCATTACTATGGCCTACACCTGATTTGTTGCTCTAAGATAGAATGATTTATTTCATCATTTGCGGTAGTGACCTTAGGCAAATAGGTAGGTGCTATGCAATAAGTACATGTTTTGAGAACACTTATAGAATTATCACTGTCAGTTTAAAAGGTAGTTTTATTACAATGCACTTATTTTCCTTTGACCTGAGAGGCTTGTATAAATTAATTAACTATTCATTTAACTTTGATATTGTTAATCGATGACACCGAATCAAAGGCAATACACCGACAAGTTGGGTAATGTGAGTGGTAAATATAGGTGCTTAACATGGAATCCACCATTCTCAAAGTGTGATAGTATATTCAAGTAATTCTTCCTATTAACGTTGGACCAAAAGAAAACCGGCTGGTAATTTTCTCATAAAAATATTTTTATACGTGTATAATTACAAAAGTACTATTTTTGAAAAATACTTTTGGGGTCCAATTAGAAGGGAAAATTTGGAATTTGCCTACATGAGCTAGGGTTTTTTGATAGTGATAAATTTGTCCATACCTAGTAGCTCATGTGGAATATAGTTTGGTGGAAGGAAGTTTGTGACCAATTGTAAAACAAGGTCTCACTTGTAATTCTCTACTTTTAGGAGTTCAATTGTAACGTATTGATGGGCACTATTGCAATTAGTGGAAGTTCTATATTATCTATTTAAAAGATAATTAAATAAAAAATTGAATAAGTTATATCCTGCAAATTCAAAATAAAATATACATATTTTAATTTATCCCCACAACTGAAAGATAGAGATCCCTATGGATCCTACCTTCATGCAAACTCTATCATGTATTATGTATATATCAGACGTATTTGATACAAAAATTAGCCATCAAAATTTTTAAAATCTATAGAAAAATACACACCAAAGTAAAAGCATGAAGGTGAAAGGTGATTCACTTTAAAGTCGAGACACTTGGATCGCTTGGTGCAATACTAACAACAACACGATTGGATTGACTCAAGATAATTTCAAACCTATGAAGAGAAAATAATCAATAAATTTTAAAGGGAAAATAATCAATAAATCTTATTTTATTCCCTTTGATAGGACTCAATAGTAATCTTAGGAATAAAATATGATTCATTGATTATTTTCCCTTAATTTGACAGGACTCAATAGTAATCTTAGGAATAAAATAAGATTTTTTTAAATAAGTTTATCCAGGATCGACTCGAGATAATTTCAAGCCTATGAAGCACAAATACAGGTATGAGTACTGGTATTGGTACGATACGGATACGTTGACATGGTAAAATTTATAATAATAATAATAATAATAAATAAAAAAAAAAAGAAGTAAGGTACTAGTATAACTTAATACCTTTGTAAAGAAAATATTTGTTTCTAATTTGGAATAATATAAAAATTGATTAAATGGTTTAATTTGTTAAATCCAACATACAATTGACATTTAATGTCAAAAGTACAAGTACAAGATAAATCAAAATTAAATAACTTACAAGCCATAACTTAATTTTAAAAACATGCTAAGCACAAAACTAAAATTGAAAAAGAAGTCTAGTAAAAAGAATTTTATCTTTGTAGTAAAAGAAAATATTGTTTCGACTAAAGTATGGCACGACTTGGGTATATACTAAATATGTCTAGGTATACCAAAAATTAAGAATGATAAATTTGAATACATGTTTTGTATACCTAATACGTATGCTAAAATACCATACGTCGGTAACTACCCGGTACTGGTACAATATGTTCGTCGAATTATTCATGCTTCATAGTCTCAAGATAATTCTACTTGAGAATTTTATATTTTTTATTATTTTCCTTACAAATGATATATTATTTAAAATTTAATTTTTTTCATTATTGAGATAAAAAAATATTTATTAAATATTTAAATTTAATTTTTTTATATTTGTGGGTTAACATGATTTTTAAGGTATAGTTTGGGGGGGTAAAATAAGTTCAAAATGAATTTTGGTGCCACGTTAGCACATTTCATCCAATTGTAAACAAAATGTGACGGCAGGGGCCAAATTGATCAAAATTTCGAAAGTTCGGGTGTAAAATTGATATTAATTGACATCTAGGGGTAAAATTGAAAAATGTGTGAAAGTTTGGGGGCAAAATGATATTTCCTCAATAGGTTACCCTACCAATGCCCTTGTATGATTGTATGTTATGTTTAATTGTATATGTCATGTGTTTTATGTTATATTCTAAGTTAGTCTATATTAGCCTAAATATCATTAACCCTTTTATCGCGTCTTTAGGAAGGATGGTGAAAAGTAAAAATGAAAAAGAAGTTGAATCTTTGGCAGAACGATTAGACAAAATAGAAGAAGTGCTTAGGGAGGTAATGGAAGCTATGCAGCAATGCTACGATAAATTGCAAGATCAAAAGAGGAAGTTAGGCGTGATGACAAGGAAGGAACCACAGAGTATGTCTAAGAATTTTGTGGTAAAAGAGGCAAGTAATTCTAAGTAAGGTTGTAGAAAGAGTAGGTCTGTCCCAATATGTTCAACGTGTTTCAAGCCTCATAGGGGGTTGTGTCATTGGCTTACTGGAGCATGTTTTAGATGTGGAGAAATGGAGCATCAAGTGAAGAATTGTCCAAAGACTTAAGGATATCCCAAGTTATTCAATCACTTTAAAGGTTAGTACTTAATAAAGAGATCAATGGTTAGTACTTAATGAAGAGATCAATGGGAACATGTTAAGTATATGCAAGAAGTCTTAAGTTAAAAATTGAATATAAATGTCTTTATTTGTATTTGTCTTGTTCGATTTTTGATAAATTCAGGACCCATTTACTTGGCCATTTGAAACGTGACCCGAAATTGCTAGAATTGGTACTATATGAGTAAGATTTAAACCAATGAAACTAAGCCTATTTAATGTTAGAATGAGAACAATTTAATATATTAAGACCACATTGTCAACATTTTGACCTCTCAAAAAGGAAGACATGGTATTTTTCGTATATGAACGATTATCAGATGCAAAATGATAATTGAGGCTTTTGCTTTTGTTTATGTTTTGTCAAGTATATTAAGTCTGATTATCTCATGTACTTTTGTGGACATGTTTGTGTAAGATAAGAGTTATACACCACTTTGGTAGAATTACACTTGTATCACACCCTTTTTGAAATGTGGAAATCTCAATTGACTAAATACAAAACAGAAGTTTAGCCTCAAGACTAATTTAATAATAGTTTTATTGTCATTTGATAATTGAAAAGAGTTATGTACGTATAAGAATTTGAATATCGATTTGCTCAATTAGAAACGATAATGTGGATTATTTAAAACTGACATCAACAACTAAAAGGAGGGAAGGTTGATGATGAAAGTATGAATTAGTTTCAACAATCATTTGGTATAAGAAAGATTGTCAAAATAGTAAATTTTGATTTAACAAAAGTATACTAGCTCGTAAAATTGTAATTAGGACAAAGGAATCAAACATTGTGAAAGATTTGAAATTGAAAGCAAAGATCCAACCAAAGACTAAAAAAGAAAAATTAAAGAAGGAAGTTTGAGATGTAAGGCGAAGATCAAGGTCAAGACCCAAAAAGAATAGTAGGAAATAATTATATTAGAGTGCGCAACGGAAACAAAAAGAACAGTACCATAAATCAACTTCGAGGATGAAATTTTAAAATGAAGGAAGATTATAACACCCCGAATAATGTCAATTACAATAATTAATATTGATCACATTTAAATGCCTTGAATTAAAATAAGTCTACTTGATTGCATGGAATAATTAAATTGATACTTGGAAAAGAATATAATTAAGGAGTTGGAAACCCATGAATTTCTTAGACGAAATAATCATTAACATGAATAAAAATATTTAATTGAATTTGATTACCTTGTATTATTTAAGGAATATAACATGATTTAATGAAAGGAAATTAAATGGAAATGAATCCAATTGATTGGGAATATATATATGTCAAAAATTATGAGACTTGCGAAATTAGATCAATTTTAAGAACAACCTTTGAATAAATGTTAATGGATTAAAATTAAGTTAAGAAATAATTTCAAACTTGAAATTGAAATGTTTATATATCTTAGAAATATTAATTGAGAAGCTTAATAGCATTAATGTGACGGGAATAATTTTTAATTTAGTGAGGGAAATTAAGAATTAATTCTAATTGAATGGAGTTAGTGTTGGCTTTTTGGCTTTCGAAGGTTACTTTCGTAATTATGAGCGTGCCAACAAGGATCAATCAGTCCTTACAGAATTGCCAAACAATTATTCAGACGATTGTGTTATGGTTCTTTCGGCCTCAATAAAGAGGACTTTTACTGGTGGCTTTCTGGTAATTAAACTTCAGAAAATCTGAACATAAGAACAGTTAACTAAACTGGAGTATTTCATTAGTATAAAAAGAACTTACAATGATCTCAGTTCCGTAGAGAATTACAGCGGCAATGTACTTGACAACTACTCCTACAAATGAAGTGCAGTGCAGAAACTAAAAATACAGGAATATAAAAGACAGGAAATAACACTGGAATATGTAAAGTGATTCTTTAGATTTTTCTCCGTCCCTTTCTTTGAAGTCCTTCCTCCTATTTATACTCTCCGAAGATAACCATCGAATTGTACTTCAAACCGTCGAACTGCTCCTCCGTAGTTGCTGATCATGCTACCTTATAAGTAGTCCCACTACGCCTTCACTTGCAGTTAGGCTTCCCCCTTATATTTGAATTTGAAATGTGAGCAACCGTTGAAGCCACGTCACTGTACGTCTCTTTGTTGATCTGCTACTACTCAGATCTTATAACAACCAATATTAATTGCCACGTGTATGGTCAGGATCGAAGACCTACCTGGTCTTCCCATATTACCCTCACTTTGCCACGCGTTGGATTGTCACTAGCTTAGTACAAAATGTGTAGCCAACATTACCCCCCGCACTAATATACCCAAGACTTGGTGATATTAGTGGATCAGAGTCCCTTTTCCCACGTCTTAGAACGTGCATGGGTTTTGCATCTTCCCAGAAATGCAACTGTCACACACCATCTGTATTAATACTCTTATCTTGATCCTTAAGCACTTTCACTGTCTTATTATTCGAATAGACTGATACATTTCATGGCCAAATTAATTCTTTCTTCCAATGATGAGGCATACGAAGAGTCATATGTCAATGCTATTCCTCGTCGAAAGCATGCATTTATTAGCCACCTTTACCCACCCTTCTATATTCAGGTCATGGACGCCTTTGCAGATTACCAACCTTTGGATTACGAACACATTGCCCTTAATCCTTTGATTCAAAAGGCTAAAATCAAAGACATAAGAATTTTCCCTTCTGACCTACCTTTACAGTTCGAACAATCTGCTCTCAAACCTCTGATTCGTAAAATTACAAATATGGATTTGAACAACTCTTCTTCGCAAATTTCTATATGGGATAAAACTGCAGCTGCTTCCTCTTCTGGCTCTACTGGAAGTTCTGACTGGACAAACTGGTCAGTACCTGAGACTCCTGATTTAAGGGAGCAAATCAATCATCATTTTGTTGAGTTCACTGACCCTTTAGAGTTTCCCTCCTATGCTCGAAGTTCAGTTGTTTATCCTTACGTGCCTATTGACCATCGGCGTAGTCTGGAGGAGAATCTTCTTGTAGCATGGTATATATCTTCCATGCCTACAAAGATAGTGCACACTGCCCCACGCCCAGAAGAAGCACAAGGGTATAACCCATCATTCTTAGCCCAGAAGGCGAAGCTCTGTTCTTCTGACTGGCTTGATTATATTAATGCCTTTGTTCCTTCTGCCCCCGTATCATCCCCAGAAACAGAAGCGTCCACATCTTCTTCTTCGTCCCCCGAAGTTAAAGTATGCACACCTTCTCCCCCACCAATTCTTTCCTGGACAGAGAAACTAAAGATTGCTCTATCCATGGAGAAAGTCTTTCCCCCTTATAAACCTCCACCCCCTCCTACCTCAGTTGAGCGGAAACAGGCTCTACTCCTGCTTGCAGCCTTTTCTCACTTGCCTTTCAATGTACTCGAGGATGAAGTCCCTCTCACAAACCTTCAATGGGCTTGTGATATTCTGACTAGGGGTCATGTCCTTAATCCCCTTGCTCAGCCAGAACTTCACATGTTTCTAGACCAACTTCCATTACTCCTTCACTGGCATCGTAATTCTATGGCTACTACACAATCGTTGGACCAGCTTTCATCCCTTCGAATTCATACTCAATATGAAGCAGAGAACTTTATGGAAGAATTCAATGATTTCAAGGATAAAGACTCTGCCTATTGGGATGAATTAGACATTGATGAATTGGAACAAGGGTTAAGAGAAGTGGCCTTCGAAATAAAGGCTGAAGAGCTCTACTATGAAGTGAGAGCACATCAACTCATGCAGCCGATGGTAGAGAATTTAGAAGATAGAATAAGGAAAGAACAAAAGTTCATTGACCATTGTTGGACCAAATTTCATTATCTTGTTATTTATTCCATTCCTTATTTCTATGAACTCGAGTTCATACCAAGATAGGGTCAACTGATGTAATCACTCTGATCTTAATATGAACAAAATTTGTCTTTGTTTGACTCTATCTTCATTTGTATTTTTACTTGTGTTTTAAAAGTCAACTCTGAACTTCGAACAATTTCATCCTTTAAATTTGGACTTAATTGTTTTAAATAAAACACTAAATGAGCCAATCGTAACCTTTCCAATTTGTGGAGTTGAGTTTTGGCTGATTTTCAATTGGAAACAGTGCTTCAAATCTATCAATCTTACATTCAAAACCTGTTTCGACCACAGCCAATATCTAGTCATTGTCATCGTTGCTTTTGATGTTTCGAACACCAAATCCCATCCTTAAAGAAACTCAAGTTTTGCTTCGAAGGACATTACCTTTGTAAAAAAAACAACCCCCTTTTATTACCAATCGTCGACTTCTCTCCACTTCCTTTCCCGAAGAAAGACATACCGTCAATGGCTTCTCCTTCAGTATCAGTCGTAGAGTGTATGAGCCCATCTGTGGCCCTGAAGAGAATTATTGACGCGGAATGCGAAAAGTACAAAGCTGGGGAGAAGAGTGCTATTGATGGACGCATCTTTGTCCCTCGTCGTCATGTGCAGTCAGACTATGTGCTCGGGCCCATATTCAAAGAAGTCCTCGCTGAACTCCCAGCCCTGTATCCCCGACTGGAAAACCAATGTCTTCTTTATGAAGGTGGTCTTGATTGGAGGAACTGGAGGATGAATCGCCCCCACCGATGCTGGCCAACAGTGAGACCAGAGTGGCAAGAGTGGTATGATCGGGTTATTCCTGCTAGGACCCTGGACCTTCAAGAACTCTGCCTTCTCGATGCTCTCAGACTGTCTAGGGTAACTATTTCAGAAGACCCTTTCCTTGTTCCCGCTGCTCTATGTTTTTGGAACCCTGTCTTTAACTTTTTCCAATTTAGATGTGGGATGATGGCCCCTACTGTTCTTGATATTTGCCATTTATTGGGACTATCTCCTATTGGCACTCCTTTTGGACCAGATTATCCTGATTTAGCAGTCCCTTTCTCTCTCCCCTCCCTTAACTCATCTTATAGTGATTTTGCTAAGGCTGAGAATAAAAGACAGGGCCCTGTGACTGATAGGGAATTTTTTTCTTTCTTATTGTATTGGCTTTGTAAATTCCTTTTTTGCACTTCCTCTCAGAGAATTATGCCTGAATTTGCCCCTCTTGCCAAAGCCTTTATTTTACAGAAAAAGGTGGCCTTAGCCCCACATGTTCTAGGGCATGTATATAGAGTCTGCTCCCTTTTTTGTGAGAAACCCTTAGATGCTAATCAAGGGAGGCCATTCTGGATCCTTCAGTTTTGGCTTTTCGCCTATTTTACCGAATTACAATCCAAATGCCTTAAATTTTTCGAGCCAAACCCTCTTACCCATGGCATGAGGATAGCCAATGCTTCACTTTACCCTTCTACCTTTGCTTTTTACTTCTCTTTCTTCCATCAACTTCCAGCCTCCCTTCCTACTTACCGCTTTCGTCCCTTCGAACCTTCCATAGGTCCATCTTGGTTGAGGAATTTTCTAAGTGACCAGTCCTGTACTTCACTTGCTCACCAGGATATATGGGCTTCCATTCTGATTCCAGAGAGCTGTTTATTGGGACTTTAAACCCAAAGGCATATAAATGTATTGCTAAACCTTACTGTCCAGCGCAGTTTGCTAGACAATTTGGCCTTTCACAAGGGGTCCCAATACCCCTCTGTAGCAACACAAACCTCAGCCTCACGAGAAGGGACTTGAAAGTTCGGAAATCAAGGCTAGAAGAGGCAACTTTGAAATTTGTAGATGACTTGGCTAACTTTGAATTCACCCCTTTCATTCCTCAAGGTACCGTGTTGAAGAGGTACCAAAACTGGTGGGTGAGTAACATAGAGATTTATCTGGCCATTCCACCTTCAAGCCTACTAACAGTGTTAGATGTGACCAAGCCCAAAGAAACCGGGGAGGTCACTTCTTCCACTGTTTCAGAATTTGCGCATGCTGCTCCTGCTGCTTTAATTCCTCCCAGAGTCACTCGAGCTGCCTCGAAGAAAGGTATACCCTTGTCTCTTCTCCTTTTGTCTTTCATAATGCATTTGCCTTATCTTCAATTCTTCTTTTGTGGAGGTGGCCAATTACAAAAGAAAAGGAGCCTCTTTGAACTCGAGAAGGGAACATCCAATATTCAAAGGGAAGAAAAGGAAGAATCTGATGAAGAGGAAGAGTTATTTTTAAAAAGAAAGAAGAAGGCGATCGTCTTTTCATCCGACTTAATAACTGCCAGAGAGTCAGAAGATGAACTCATCTTTCTGGAATCTAGGTCGCAGCTTGAAGAACTTGAGGGCAAAGTTGAGAAAGAAATTGAGAAAGAGCAAATCCTGCCAATACAGAGGAAAAGGAAAAGAAAGCTAACTGTCTCTCCTTCCGATATGATCGAAGATTCTGATTCTGAGACGATTGCCGAAGCCATAGAGAAGAGAAAAAAGGTGTCTGCTCCTGCTCCTATCTTAGTCGAAGATACCATCGAAAAAGCAGTCATCAAGACAATAGAGCAAGAACATCCTAAAGCCATGATTGTCTTTGAAAGAGCTGAGAAGAGGCGGCAGCAACAGTTTCTGAGAGATGAACCTGCTGCTGCTGACACACTACAAAGGGAAACTGTAAGACGACAACAGACTACCAGAGCTTACACCCTTCACAGTTCCCCCATTATCGCCGATACTTCTGGAGCAAGTAATTTTATGCTTTTTTGCGATTTTTTCCTTTGTTAGCCTTTGGTATCAAGGTTTGACATTGCTTTATATTTCTTCCTCATGCAGCAGCAACTTCTGAGCTCATCTTTCCGATACCTCTCTCAGTTTCATTCGAAGCAAATCAGACGCAGGATGTAGGGACTACTCAGACCATACTTCCATTTTCGGGGTTTAGATTTTCTACACTTTTCCTGAGGCCAAGCATTCCTATACCTTTTCCTCTTGGTTTAGCTCCCTATCTTTCTCACTTGACTCTTGACTTTCCCCAATCTACTTCTTTACTGAGTCTTGCTCCTCTCTCCCCTTCCAAGGAGGCTCCAAGTGCTACCTTGTCTTTGATGAGTGCTGACAGCTCTCCAATTCGTGACTCACCATCTTTACCTAGCTCCAGCCCTCCTTCTCTTGATTCATTGGTGACCAGGACCATGGAGACCATCAAAGATGCTCCATCCATTTCTCCTGTTGCTATGCAATCTTCTGTGTCTCCCAAGGCAACTCTTTCTGCTCCCCTCATGTCTACTGATGAAATTGATATTTTTGAAGCAAGATTAGCTAGCCTTTTTGACATCACTTCTACTTCTCCGTCATTCGATGAGGAGACTGAGCCATTAGTTTTAGCTGATTCTTTGTTGGAAATCCTTGAGAGCTCTTCTTCCTCCAGCAGCCAACCTTCTGTGCCTTCGATAGATTTGGACACCTGTCTAGACCTACTAATTTCTTTTTCGAGGATTCCCTTCGAGGCTCTACAAAGGCCTATAATGAAAAACGGGTTTCTTCAATGCTGCAAACTTGCTGAGCAGTCTGGTATGGATGTCTCTAACCATCTATCTCAGACAGCAGCTACCATTGAGTTTTACATCAGCATTTGTCACGCTGCTAAGGCCGCAGATGAGAAATTGGTCAGAGATCAAAGTTTTGTTTCTCAAGTGCATACTGAAGTATCAACACTTAAGGAACAACACTCCTCTGCCTCTCATTTCCGAACTCAATTGCTGGAGAGGAAAGCTCAACTTGAAGAAGAGCTTTCTGCAGTGAATCAAGCCTTACTCCGAACTGACCTCAAGCTGCAAATCACCAATCAAGGACTGGCTGATCACAAGAAAGATATGACTGCTGCTATTCAACTGTTTGCATCGTTTACTAATAGGAAATCTGTTGTACAAAAATAGCTAAAGTATTGTAATGATTTTTGGGCTAACTTATGGCACAATGTACTTGACTCTTTATAAAGCATTTCCTTGTTTATGTTCTTGTACTCACTGTTTATTTTATTCCCTGTGTTTCCCAAATAGTTGGAAAATAAGGTTTTAAATATCTGCCATTAATCTTTTTGGGATGCACATGACCACTCAAATCTTTCAAATGGTATGCCCCAAAAGGCAAAACTCTATGAATTTGATATGGTCCTTCCCAGTTAGGTGACCATTTGCCAAATCTATGGCTTCTAATCCCTATTGGGAGTATTGTCTTCCACACCAAATCACCTTCATCGAAGCTAATGTGTTTGACTTTCTTGTTATAATTTTTGGCTGCTTTCTTCTTCTGAAAGAGAATGCTGTTTAATGCCAAGATTCTAGCTTCATCTATATCTTCTAATTCTAAGCACATACTTTGATAGTACTGCTCAGGATCCAACTGGTTTTGGCATCTTACCCTTAAGGATTTAACATTGATCTCCACTGGTAACACTGCATCATGCCCATAAACCAAGGCATAAGGAGTGACTCCTGTGCTTGACCTTGGGGAAGTTCTATAAGCCCACAATACATCTAACAATAAGTTGTGCCAATCTCTCGGATTATCTTCCACAACCTTTTGTATTCCCTTTTTTAAGGACTTGTTAGATGACTCAGCTTGACCATTGGCTTGTGCGTAATATGGAGTGGAATTCACAAGGCTGATCCCGAATTCAGCCACAAAAGACTTTACCATTTTCCCATCAAAAACAGTCCCATTATCGACCGTGATCGTTTGTGGGATACCAAATCTATGGATCAAATCTTTAATGAACCCAATAACCTCCGTCTGATCTACAGCTTTATATGGTTTGGCTTCGACCCATTTGGTGAAATAGTCAGTAGCCACCAAAATAAAACAGTGATGCTTCGAAGATAGAGGGTGTATTTTCCCTATCATATCCATGGCCCATCCTCTAAATGGCCAGGGCTTTACTACTGCATGTAGATCAGTTATGGGCACATGCCTTATTGTACCATGCTGCTGACATGCCTAGCACCCCTTTGCATATTCTATGCAATCTTTAAGGATAGTCGGCCAATAATAAGAATGTCTTCGAAGTAGCCATCTCATTTTTACGCCAGGCTGATGTGCACCACAGATACCTTCGTGAACTTCAGCCATAGCTATTAATGCTTCTTTTGGCCCTAAACATTCTAACAATAGACCATCTCCCCCTCTTTTGTAGAGATCATTGTTGTATATGATATATTGCACAGATTGCAATTTAACTTTTCTGCTGGCTTTCGAAGATGGGCCGGTCAAGTATTGTATTATTGGATGTCTCCAATCCTGTTCCTGCAGATCATTATAATTGATTTCCAGGACCATGTTCCTTTTACTTAAAGGAGGTATAGGTTTTTGGTATGTCGTTTGGCTTACATCCCAATGGGTACCATCTTTACTCTTGAAATTCGAAGCTTTCTGCGCCACATCGTTAGCTCTATTATTCAAGAATCTCGGGACATAAGTTACATTTACTATTTCAAATTGAGAAAGCAAATGTAATGCAACTACATAATATGGCAGCATACTTATACTTTGACACTTGAAAATCCCTTTTACTTGGTTAACGACCAATTGGGAATCTCCAAATATGTCAACTGCATGTACTTGTAATCCAATAAGAATTTCCAATCCTACTATCAAAGCTTCATACTCAGCTTGATTATTAGAACAAGCAGTTTCATCTATTCTGAAACCGTGTGTGGTTTCAATTCCTTCTGGTGACTTGATTACTACACCAATTCCAATCAGGCCATTGGCTTTCGACCCATCGAACCACATTTGCCACGGCTCGACACTAGCCATACTGAGTTCCATTATTTCTTGACTCTCTATTTGGGATGGATGATCTGCCAAAAAATTGGCTAAAACTTGTCCTTTCACTGCCTTTTGGGGCACATATTCTAAGTGAAATTCTGACAGGGCTAATACCCATTTGCCAATTCTCCCTCTCAACATAGGTCTCAATAACATGTATTTAACCAAATCTGTGTTTGCAATTACCAAGACAGTTGTAGGCAAAAGATAATATCTTAATTTCATTACAGCAAAGTACAGTGCAAGGCAAAGCTTTTCTACAGCTGAATATTTACATTCGCAAGAATTTAAAAACCTACTAAGGTAATAAACAGCTTGCTCCTTACCTTCCTCATTGTCTTGGGCCAAGAAAGCTCCCAATGAGTCTTCTGCTGCGGCTATGTATAGCTTTAAAGGCTTAACGCCATTTGGTGGCATCAGTACTGGAGGATTGGCCAAGTAAGCTTTGATTCCATTGAAAGCACTTTGATGCTCCGTTGTCCATACAAATTCCTCTTCATCTTTCAGCCTTAATAAAGAAGAAAAAATTTTAGTTTTCCCTACAGTGTTAGAAATGAATCTTCGAAGAAAATTAACCTGACCAAGGAACTTTTGTAATTCTTTCTTACTTGATGGAGGTCTGGCTTCAATGATGGCTTTGGCTTTATTCTGGTCGATCTGTATTCCTTTCTTGTGTACTACATAGCCCAAGAAGTTTCCAGATGATACGCCAAAAGCACACTTAAGAGGATTAAGCTTCAATTTGAACCTTCTCATTCTTTCAAAGGCTGCCTCTAGGTGAAACAAATGCTCCTCCATAGATTGGGATTTAACCACAATGTCATCAATATAACATTCCAAATACCCACCAATAAGGTCATGAAAGATAGTGTTCATAGCCCTCTGATATGTGGCCCCAGCATTCTTCAGGCCAAACGGCATTTTAACCCATTCGAAGGTCCCAATATTCCCAGGGCACCTAAATGCTGTCTTGTGAACATCTTCCTCCGCAATGTAGATTTGGTTATAGCCTGAGTGTCCATCCATCATTGATAAAATATGATGTCCTGCTGAGCTATCTACCAACAAATCTACTATAGGCATAGGATATTCATCTTTTGGAGTTGCCAGATTTAAGTTTCTAAAATCAATGCATACTCTCATTTTGCCATTTTTCTTGACTACAGGTACAATATTAGATAGCCACTCAACATACCTGGCTGTTCTGATAAAGTCTGCCTTGAGTAGTCTAAGAATTTCTTCCTTGACTTTCTGGATCACCTCTGAACTCATTCTTCTTGGTTTTTGTTTGTATGGCTTGAAGTTAGGCTTCATGGGAAGCCTATGTTCCACCAATGACCTATCCAATCCTGGTAGTTCATTGTATGACCATGCAAAACAATCTTTATATCTTCTTAGAATAACCAACAACTGGTCCTTATCGGGAGAACTCAACCAAGCACTTATATAAATGGGTTGTTGTACAGAATCTTCCCCCAAATTTATTTCTTCTAAAGGGTCTTGCATCTGAGTACTTACTGGAACTCCTTCTTTGATCTTCTTTGACTCCGCAGGAATCTCCTTTCTGTGTTTTGCTTCCAGGCTCTTTGATTCCTCCTCTTTATTTTCCTCCTTATGGACAAAATCTGTCCAAAAGGATTCTTCTTCCTGTATCTCTTGGACCTTTGTTTCTATGTCCAATGCACAGTATTTATCAAGAGTTAAAACTCTGGCTTGTTGCTTCTCCAGCTTGCAGCCAATCATCATGACCTCTTTCCCCTGCTCTCGAACTTTCTGGACTATTGACTTTACATCCAATATTGAAAATTTGATTAAAGCCAAAGGCCTGGCTTCTGGTGCTTCATCTTGCTGCCTATAACCAGGCATCATTGTCATCTTTAACCTCTAATCCTTCACCAGCACTCTCCTGGACTAAATGCTTCAGGCGTGCTACTTCCTCATCAGCCATTTCTTCGGCTGAACCATCGAATTCCATCAGTATACTGAGCGGTGCCACACCGTCAATATACAACTTGGCTTCTGCGAAATCAGCACAGGCTACGAAAGGCTGAGGATCTGCATTAATTTCCTCCGTCCTCCCATTGCCTAGAGCTATTATCATTTTTTGATGCAGAGAGGAAGGCACGCATTTATTAGTGTGGATCCAATCTCTACCAAGTAAGGCATTGTACTTTGCATTGCTATCGATGAGGAAAAACGCCGTCATGCAATCCTTGGTTCCCACACTGAGATTGATGGGTAGAATCCCCTGGGCCATTTGCTTATCTCCAGCAAAACCAGCGATGGTTGTACTGGTTGGGATCAACCTAGGATTCCTCTTCCCTAATTTCTTCAAAGAAGATTTTGGTAATAAGTTCACCGCCGCTCCATTATCCACCAAGACTCGGTTTAACTGAACTCCATCGAAGAAGGCCTTAATGTACAAAGGCTTAACATGCTGCGTCATGGAATTCGAGGGATATTCAAATGGATACGAGAGGTTAATGCTTACCACTTCCTCGCTCTCATGTTCAGCTTCCATCGGGGTAACCATTTCGAAATTATCTTGCACCATACTTGCTTGTGAATCTTCACTAGAGATCTGAATTGGATCAGCTTCCTGCCCCTCTTGATTCTCATCTCCAGCTTGGAATTCCTGTGGTAGTATGTGTACCATGTTCACTGATACTGGGGGAAACGAGCCAAACTGGATGGCTGGCTGTACCTGTTTCCCCTCTTGGTCACTTTGATCGACTTCCTCAGAAACATCCTGCATGATGCATTCTGGTATCTCATTGCTAACGGGTCCCTTCGAATGGTTTTCCTCAGCTGGCTTTTCAACCTGAAATGTTTGCTCAGCCATGAAGGCTTCGAACATTTCTTCTTCCACCATTTCTTTCTTCTGGCTTACGCCAATAGCTTCTTCCGTTTCGCTACCACTCTCCATCAGAGCTTTCTCCAACCCTGCTAGACTTTCCTTCTCTCTAACCTTTAGTTCAGAATGAACCTTGGTCAATTGTTCTCTGTTGCGGTCCACCTCATTTTGTGAAACTGGTTCTGAATTATGGTCTGGCTTTTGATTCTTCTTTTCTCTAGTCTGGATCATCGAAGAACTCTCTCCACTTTCCCTCTGGTCTCTCTGGTATTGGGTATACCTACGCTGAATTTTCCTCCTTTGTGATCTGGAAATAACGGGGACCATATCTGGTTCCCTCGTTCTTGGGTGTTTCAACAATACCCAATTGTTGGGGGCCACCAAAGGAGGCTTAACCATCCTACTTTGATTTCCAAAATTCCTTTGGGTAGGCATTTCCCTAGGTTTGTTTTGCATCACAAACCAATCTGGGACTCCAGGTACCCACGAACCTACTGACCCAGACGTTGAACAACCTCTTTCTTCCTTCGACGACACCTTCGAGGCTGGCTGTGAAGACAATTGTTTGGCCCTGTCTCCAAGCTTTGAGCCTGATTCAGGTTCTCGATGATGGTGATCATTTCCTGTCCTTCGTGAAGCTGGCCCAAGGGGCCAATTCCTGGTTTTGATCCCAAACCTGAACTCTTCTCCAACCTTCTTTCAGAATGACTACTCTCTAACCTGTAATAGTTAGGTGATCTGGACTCATATAAGGGCCTCTTGCCTTTAGCATGCATTCTCTCACCTGCAGGCTCAACCACTAGTGGCTGCCGCCTAACATTAGCCGGATATGGCCTTTTATTATAAGCATTGGCTGGTTTAGGGTGCCTCTGCACATCCCTGTAGTACTGCTTCCCATCGACTGGAAGGCCTTTCAACCACTCATAACTCAGTCTGCACCTGGGACACATTCGTTGCATTACGGCTGCCTCTAGGGAATCATCATCTAGTGCTTCTTCATCAGAGTCTTCCCTCTGATGTGAGAAATCTCGTCCCATAGCTGGTGGACCTTTAAGGTCTTTTTTGGTCGCTGTCTGGCTGGCCACATGCATTTGTACATTGACTTCCTCCAATTCTTTCAAAGACAGGTTTTGAAAGTCTGACATGATGACATTGGCTGCCACCTCTCCAATTTCTGGAAATGGATTGCTATCAATCCCCATGGCTTTTTCAGCTTTGGCTGGGAACTTCAAACTCCCTTTCCGAATTTGTTCTTGGATCCTGTCTCGAAAAACAACACAGTTTTTAGTCGAGTGAGACCAAGAATTATGCCATTTACAATATATTTTTCCTTTAAGTTCATCAAGCGATGGGATTTTAACACCTTTTGGTAACTTAAGGAAGTTAGCAGCAAGCAAATGATCAAAAATGTCATCTGCCTTAGTTAAATCGAAAGAATATTTCCTGTGAAGATCTTTCTTTTTAAACTGCTGGTCAATTGTTGTATCTTTATGGATTAATGCTTCACAGATCATAGGCTCTTTTCCCACAATCTCTGCTGCATCAATCTCATAATTAGGATCTTTGTAGTATGTCCTATATGATGCATTATTTCGATCCTGTTCCTCTTCTAGTAATGCTTCATATCTAGACACTTTATAAGTCAGTTCCACTAAATCTCTGAACTCTGTTGAATCAAACTTCTTTCGAAGCTTGAACTCTAGGCCATTTTGGGCCAATCTTACAAATTCAGTTTCTGACAAGATTACTCTACATTTATTTCGAGCCCTCTTAAATCTGGAAATAAACTGAGTGGCCTTCTCTTCAGGCCTTTGACTTAATCTGGCCAAGTCTGCCATGGAAACTTCTGGCTCCGATTGAAAAAACTGGGCATGAAATGCCTCTTCCATTTGCTGCCAGGTCTGGATGGAGCCAGGTGGAAGGTTAATATACCATACAAATGCTCCTCCGGTCAGAGAATTTGGGAATAGTCTCAACTTTATATAGTCATGGTTGGTAAATTCACCACATTGACCGGCAAACCTAGCAACATGTTCTACTGTGGATTGGTTTCCGTTCCCATGAAAGAGGACAAAATCTGGTATCCTGAAACCTCTTGGATATTCATGTACCCTATCGACCCATTCTGGGTAAGGTTTTCTATACACAGGGGTTTGGACCCCCCGAGCCATTGGTCCACACAACTCCCTAACTATCTCAGTGATCTGGTCCCTAGGGACCATATTTTGTGCCTGCTGAACCATCACTGGGGGCACAAACACAGGATTTGGTGGACACACTTGTGCTTGTGGTCCTCTTGGTCCATAAGGTGGTACATTTGGGACTGGTTGTCCCTGTGGTAGAGGGTGCTGTTGGGGGTGTAGGTAACCTCTTTGAGCCTATCCTGCGAAAGGACCCACGAAAGGTGCTGGAACAGGTATTGTATCCCTTCCACTTGTAGGAAAACCTTCCAACCCCCCGGGTATAAATTCGAATATAGGATTATTGTACCCCCTGGTACCAGGTATGGCTTCGAATGTGGGATTTGGACTCATTCTTATGCCATTTTCTTGTACCAGGCCAGATCCACCAATCTGCATGGCTTCACTGTTGAACATTGAGGCATTCTGGCCTGCTACAGGCCTCGAAATGGGTTCGTACCAAGACTGAGGTGGTAGTCTTTCATGGTTCTGATTACTAGTTTGACCATTAGAATGTCCATTAGCTTGCATAGGCTGTTTGTCTCTAGCCAATCTTTGCTGAGGGACATTTACCTCCTCTATGTGTCTTACATTCGTTGGTTGGTGGTTGTTCATTCGATCCAAAAAGGATACTGCCCACCTTTCCATTGTGTTTATTAATTGCTGTCCCATGGCATCTACCAAGCCGCCCCACGGATTGACTGGCTGAGTAGATGGGACACTGGATGGTCCAATTCCTTGGTCTCGTCCACTATTACGAACAAATGGTATTTGCTCTGAGGTATTGGTCTGTTCGACCATGGGTTCTGATAGGATAGGAGTTTCCACAGGATGTGTTATCACATTATCCTCTGGATTGGATGTCTCCACTTCTCCGTCCACGCCTTCTTCCAAACGTTCATTTTCTCCTTGTCTCCTACGTCTAGCCATTTTGTTTTTAAAATGTCCCACCGGGCGTGCCAAAAATATATGTTGGCTTTTTGGCTTTCGAAGGTTACTTTCGTAATTATGAGCGTGCCAGCAAGGATCAATCAGTCCTTACAGAATTGCCAAACAATTATTCAGACGATTGTGTTATGGTTCTTTCGGCCTCAATAAAGAGGACTTTTACTGGTGGCTTTCTGGTAATTAAACTTCAGAAAATCTGAACATAAGAACAGTTAACTAAACTGGAGTATTTCATTAGTATAAAAAGAACTTACAATGATCTCAGTTCCGTAGAGAATTACAGCGGCAATGTACTTGACAACTACTCCTACAAATGAAGTGCAGTGCAGAAACTAAAAATACAGGAACATAAAAGACAGGAAATAACACTGGAATATGTAAAGTGATTCTTTAGATTTTTCTCCGTCCCTTTCTTTGAAGTCCTTCCTCCTATTTATACTCTCCGAAGATAACCATCGAATTGTACTTCAAACCGTCGAACTGCTCCTCCGTAGTTGCTGATCATGCTACCTTATAAGTAGTCCCACTACGCCTTCACTTGCAGTTAGGCTTCCCCCTTATATTTGAATTTGAAATGTGAGCAACCGTTGAAGCCACGTCACTGTATGTCTCTTTGTTGATCTGCTACTACTCAGATCTTATAACAACCAATATTAATTGCCACGTGTATGGTCAGGATCGAAGACCTACCTGGTCTTCCCATATTACCCTCACTTTGCCACGCGTTGGATTGTTACTGGCTTAGTACAAAATGTGTAGCCAACAGTTAGACATGATTAATTAATTATAATTCATATGTTATTTGTAAAATGTGTATAGTGATTTGTTTAATGAGGGATTATGAATTGAATTAAAAATTGAAAGTCAATATGATTTAAGAAACCATAAGTGGCGAGCTTAATTGAATTGAATCAGTATAATATGTTGAGTTTTATGAGAGTTTAATTAAAAATTCAATTCAAATTAATAAAATTAGGAATGATTAAATTACGCCATAATTGAGACTAATTAAATTAATTAAGTTACACGTTAATCATATTTAATTAGGACAAAGTGATGATTAATGAAGCTAATGAGTAATTAGTAATTAATCTAATCCTATTCATATACATCACCACACGGCTTAATTTAAGGTGGACATTTTAATATTAAAAAAAAAAGAAAAAAAAGAACGAATGAAATCAAGAAAAGGGATGTAAGAGTGCTGAGCTTATTCATTTTAATTGTTTTGCTGGAGAAAACCGAGGAGAGAGAGAGAGAGTTCAATTTTTTAGAACACATTTGCTAAAAATCTTGAAGAAAAGCTAAGGAAGCTAGGAGAAGTGAAGAAATTGTCAAGAACACACCAAATTGAAGATTCTAAGTAAGAAATTGAAGCTTGAATCTTGTAGATAAGTCACCTAAAAGCTGAAATTAAGGTTTAATTGGGTTTAATTTCATGAAATTACAAAAGCAATTCGCAAAAGGATGAAAATTTTGATCTAGGTTCATGGTTAAGGAAATAAATTTGGAAATTAATTATTTTGGATTTGATTTTCAATGTCTTGCATGAATTTGAGTTTCATTGTTACAAGTATGAACAAATTCTACAAGTTTTAATACTCTAATTGTACATGCATCATAGATTTCTAAGAATTAATTTCATGTTTTGAAGAAACAAGAACAAGGTTTTGAAAATCATGAGCTCATAGAGTTTGATTCTAATTTTGACAAATTAAAGGAGTTTTGATGCAAATTGTTTGAAATTGGATTTGAAATGAAGAAAATTAATTAAATCTAAATTTGGACAAGTTGAGTAAATTATGGTTTGAGATTGACAATCAATAATTGGTTTGATTTTGACAAATATTTTGACATGCAAAAGCTTTTCTAAAGAGTTTTATGGCTTTAATTTCAGATTGTAAAAAAAAAAAAAGAGAAAAAGTTTTGCAAATATTTCATGCAAGGGATTTTTAACTTCAATCATGCAATTGAAGAGGTTTTAAGGCAAATGATTTGGAAATTGATCATGTCTTTATATTTCTTTATGAAATTACATAATTTAAGAAGGATTTTGCATGAGGTTTGGTAACAATTTGAGTAAGTGAAGCTTTAATCCTTGATGAACTTTTGAACAGCACAAAAATTCCTAGAACCACACGTGTGACTGTAAGTCCCACACGTGCGGTCAACGAACCAAAATAGGGTCACACTTTTTGAAATAACCGCACGTGCGGCTGGGACTCTTGCACGTGCGGAACACAAGGAATGTCTGTTTTGATCTTCTTTTGACCTTCCGGACACCCCTACGCATATATTAAGACTAATCGGAAACGAAATATACTTAGAAATCGACTCTAATTAAACTGATTGAATAAAGGGAACTAGTTAATTGAGTGCTTTTGTTTTATTTAATTGTGTGTATTATGCCGGTTGGTCATATGAGAAGACTTACCAAAATCAGACTCACTGTGAGTAATGTCTTTGTAAAAATATTTTCATATAAATGGTTTTGAAAATACTATAACATGATATGTTTTATGAAATCTATATATTATTTATGAAATGTTCCAATATGATAAGTGTTCAGATACAAGTATTTTTTTGAAATGATATGATATGCTATGAAATTCCGAAATGCTAATGATATGATAAGTTTTACAAAAATTATGTGTTGCTAAGAATGAATGAGCTTTCCCTTTTGTTTATCTATTGTGGCATCCTCTAATAAATTAGCCATGATGTTATATGTTGGACCTAAGATCGTTGTCATATCTGTCATATGTTAGAGCAGAGGCCGTTCTGTTACAACTGTTATATATTGGACCTAGGGTCATTCTGCCACATATTGGACTAGACGTCGTTCTACCATGTATTGGACCAAAGGTCGTTCTGTCAAGTTTGTTCTATTTATTTTGATTAATGCTATTGGATGTACCACATAAATAGCTTAACTTTGAGAAGTTTGATGAAACTTATGTATGTTATATCTTTGAACAATATTTTGAATATGATTAGAATGTTTTCAAAAATTTAGAACTCATTCATTAACTGCTTGACATTGATGTTATTTATTGGGTTTTAGTTCACCCCCTTCCCTTGTATGTATGTAGGTATTCAGCAAGAGGTTCAAGTTTAGAGTTTTGCTTTTGTCAACCTTTGTGAAGCTTTTGAAAATGTCATCCAAGCCGAGGCCCTTGATTGCCTCATTTGAAAAGTTTTTGAGAAATCAAGATTTGTAAATTTGTAAATGTAAATGTTATTGGATGTATATATATGTTATGTGTATTTAATAATATATGTGTGTGTTTTTTATATCATTTATGCACTGTTCGATGGACAAAATTATTTTTGTTACTTCTGCTTCAGGCCCTATTATACGTATATATTTTTGTGATTTGTTAAGAAGACCGTAGGTAATCTATGATTACTAGCTAGTCACCACTTTAACTTCTAGGGGCAGATTGGGGTCGTTACACTTCCGTTCTTAAACCAAAAAACAATTCTGACCTTTCAATTATTTCCAACAAATAAGAGCTGGGCTAAAGGGGAAGGGGTTGCTATGCTAGAGTGAATGAGGAAGTAAGAGTGGGAAAAGTAAAAGCTAAGACAAAGAAGGAATCTGTTCCTACCATTATTGCATCTCCTCAGCATGCATGCAAGTTTCCAATTGGGGAAACTGTTGTTTGGTGTGGATTTCAGCAACAAAGAAGGCTGTATTGATGATACATTATGGGATTCTGCTAGATAGGATGCTTGCTTTTATTTATTTTTTATTTTAGTTACTTTGTTTTCAGAATTACAAAAGCTGAATTCGTACCCTGCTCTATTTCAGTTGATTTTCTAGTTGAGTTTAATTTGGTTGGCCTTTTCATGCTTTGTTCTTGATCAATGCTGTTGTTAAAGAGAGTAGCCACTGGGGTGGTCGTGGGTCGGTTGCGGTCACAGAACCTCCAATTTGACATCCGTCTGCCGGATTGGTGGATTGGAGAAAATCAATCCACATCCATCCGCCAATCCGATGGACGAATTGGCAGCTGGATGCGAATCGGTTTGGCGGTTAAACATTTTACAAATTTTTAATGTAACACTTCCTCACCAAAAAAAAAATAAATAAAATGTCAAATATCAATAACCAAAAGATTATCAAAGAAACTGTCAAATATCAATAATAAGTACTTCAGTTCAGTCCATATATCTATACACAAAATGAAAAAACTTGCATAAAGAAAATATAGGAAGTCTAGTCCCCTATTTTCAACTCCATTACAGAACCAGAAAAGTTCTAACCAAAAACTCACACATAAATATGTAAAATAAATAATTCTATTCCCGGTCAAAATAACTCTTCACTTGTATAGATAATTCTTATTCCCACCTCACACATAAGTTCTAACCAAAATAAAAACACTTGCATATGTATTATGTTCATCAAATAGATTTGATTAAACAATTGTTCCTACATTCTGTATTTTGTTCATTAAACATTTCATCAAACAACCAGTGGGTACGCGAAAACCTATTGTATAATCACTTAAAAGATTCTAATTCTAGGATTTGCGGAGCTAGTTAATCTTTTCTAATTTAAACTATTTTGGGCCATTTTTTGAATTAATTTTCAAGTAGTTCTTCACTGTTTTTGGGTATAATTCAGGTCCAAAATTTATGAAATTATTTAAATATGAAATTATTTTGAGTTTTGTGTTTTTAACATTCACATTGTAATCTGAAGTTAAATCACAAGTTGACAACAAATCTGAAGTTAAAAATTTGAAGTTAAATTACAAGTTGTTGACAATGATATATTCACAGTTTCTTAGTAACAAATTTCTATGTTCTCATTGACATCAAGTCATTAACTTTTCAATTACCAGGTTGGAAACAAAACACACACACACATCCCCACAAAAAAAAAACAAAGTGTAACTCCTATTAATCCCAAAAAAACAAATATATTGCATTTGACAAAAAACTTTACTTGAACAACCAGCAATTCACACAAATAACCTAGAAAACTCAAAATCACAGTTCTTATACCAACAAATTAACAAATGAAAAACCCAGAAATCATCACCATCATCATCAAACAATAAAATAGAAGAAAGAAGATAAGCCTAATTCGAAAAAACCTCTAATCAATGAGAGAAGAATTAGAACTGAAATCTGCAAAACCAGATTTTAAAAATAGTTTTATCAATTGCTTTCAATTGCTAGTTTTATCAATTAGCTTAAAAATAGTTTTATCAATCGCGTACCCACTCTATCCAAAAGGAATTTGTGATTAGGTTGAGAACGCAGAACACAGGTTGAAAAGAGAAGAAGAGAAAAGAAGAATGCCTTCCAATCGACGCTTCAATCGCTGCCGAGAAGAAGTGTAACAACCCTCACGCTACCCTAGTCATGCTTGCATATATTACATGATCTTGTCTTGATATGTTGCATCTTTACAAACCTTGATTCGTTTTTTGCTTAAGTGTTTCTCGCATGTTTTGTACCTTGCTTGGTGTGAGTTTAGCCGATGTCATCTTTAGTCTAGAACTTCCTTGGAACCACTTTGTTTGACCTCCACCTTCGCCCTGACATATTGGCCGAGATGTCATTATCTAGGCCGAGGTGTTCATCACCAAGGCCGAGATGTCACATTTGCACCTAAGTGATCTTGTCCTGGAGTGGTGTGACCTAGACCAAGGTGTGGCACATCTAGGCCAAGGTGTGGCACAGCTTAGTCAAGTGTTGTCCTTCCTAGCCGAGATCATTGTTCCCCTACTTGCCGATGTCTTGTTATTAGCTAAGATCATTACCCGCCAAAGTGCCCATGCCATCTTGCTTGTTGAACACACTTTGTCATAGTCTTGTCCTTTCACTCAGCCACCTTTTTGAGGAGAACCAACCCGGTAGTGCCACATGTCCCAGCTGAGTGTTAAGTCAGCCAGCAGACCTAGAAATGTATCATTTGCTATATGTCTTTGTTTGTGAGGAGAGAGAAGCTCTAGAAGAAGAAGAAGAAGAAGAAGAAGTTTTAGAGTGAGAGAGTGGGCTTTTGAGCTTGATTCCTAGAGATCAAACCGTTAGATTCGCATATTGAGGTTCGATTCTTGATTTACTTTTGTTGTTCCTTATGTCTATCTAGCTGCATTGCATGATCGAACCTGTTTTGCATTGGTTTAAAGTTGGTTTTAGAAAGAAAAGATAGTGTTCATGTGTTCTTGAAGAAAAAGTCTTGTTTGATCCGAAAGTTTGCCTTAAGATTCATGTTTTGTGTTTGTTCTCGCAAGATCCTTGAATATGGGTACCCATGTCCATGTTTTTGAATGCATAGCATGAAATCTCAGATTTTATAATAGCAAATTATGATTTTAGCATTCATCTTCCTCATGTTCATGCTCTTCATGTTCGACATGTTCTTCAAAAGAGGGAAACCCAGATTTTCCCGACCTCATTTCCTTGAATGTGGCCATCGAGGCAACACCTCGGCAAGAAGGTGTGGGACCTCGGCCTAGACCTAGTAGTCGCCCAGCATGTTTTCCTAAGATGAGAAAACAGTTTTTTGTTTTGACTTAGCTTGGTTTTGAAAGATGCCGAGATCATCTGTATGCATGTGAACTTGTTTGAAATTGCATTCAACAAACTTTGCCATGTGTTTGTAGGACTTGGACTTGCCTTGACCCCGACGTCTGAAGAGCTATGTGAGTGATATTTTTAATAAAGTTATGTTTATTAAGTTTTGATAAAGTTTCGCCTTGCTTGTTTTGGAAAAGTATTTTGTGAAACATGAATGATGATCCCTATTTTGTATATCAAGTATTAGCCTTGTTTTGAATGACAATCTTGAAAAGTCCGTACGTGCTAGGGGACTATAAGCATTTGTAGCACAACCTTGTTAATGTCACCTCTTGGAACTTGAAAGACCTAAATTATTGAGACTTGAAAGATTGTTAGATAAACTTGATTTGCCCTTGGATTTTGTACAAGATGTGATGTGCCTTTGATTTGATTTAGATTTCGGATATCATTCATGCAAACCCCTTTATTATTTATATCATTCACTGAGTATCCAAGCTCACCCCTCTCTATATATATGTAGGTAATGAGCAGGACGGCGGTGACGCCTAGATGTACTTGCTACTTGTTTTGGATTATGCACTTTTGCTGCATCTTGAAGATTATGCTTCTTAGTTGTATTTTATTGTATCTTGTATTTGATAGCTGAGAAGCCTTTTGGTCAAGATGTATTTTTGTACTTCATTTTGTTGTATTAAAGCTATGACCGAATGTATGCCATTCCATTTAACTTATGCACAGCTCTTATGGACTAATTAAATTTGTATATATATTGCTTCCGCACATGTTAGCCCCATATATAATACTCTAATTGTGTGTGAATTTAGAAAGTTGGCCTTCGGTAAATCTCGGATTACTGGCCATCATGGCACCATTCTACTAGGGGCGGAATGGGGTCGTGACAAGAAGAGAAAAGAAGAATACCTTCCAATCAAGGCTTCGATCGCTGCTCACCGCCACTGCCGCCGATCGCCGCTCGTCCCTCGCCGCCACTGTCTCCGATCTCCGATCGTGGCTCGCCCCCGTTCAAGTGAAAGAGACAAAAAGGTGTGAGAGAGAGAGAGAACCTAAGGCAACAAAAATGACTTTAAATGAAAAAAATGGGGGCGAGACAGAGGGAAGAAGGGGGGAACGAGTCGGGTCGGGTCCGAGAATGAAATTGGTAGATTGTCCACCACCTGACCCGAAACCACGAAATTGAAAATTTTAGTTCCGTATCCATCCGTCACGTGTCACACATTCACCCAAAACACGTCGGGTCAAGTCGTGTTTGTCGAGTCAGCACATCTGCTGCCCAGCCATAGTAACCACTCTGATTAGGGGTGGTCGCAGATCGGTTTTGTGCGGTTTGTGGTTCGGTATTGACCTGCCCGCATCTCTACAGTTTGGGAAAAAGTCAAACCGCAACCGCCCACAGTGCGGTTTGCGATTTGTGCGGATAGGGTTCGCGAATGTGTGGGCGGCTGCGGGTGGTTTGCGGGTTGAACTTTTTCCTTTAAAAATTTGTTTCTGAGCTTTTTTTTTTTTCTCTTTAAAAATCTAATTTTTTTAGTTAAATAAGTCAAAAATTAAGATAATAATTGAAACAGCCTTAATGGAATATCAAAACATGGAAAACATTATTCATAACTGATTCAAAACATATTCAAATATCAAAATAGATTCATAACAAATTCATAACAGATTCAAATATCAAAATAGATTCAAATATCAAAACAGATTTATAACAAATTCATAACAGATTCAAATATCAAAACAAATTCATAACAGATTCAAATATCAAAGCACTCAAATATTTGAGTGACATGAAAAACAGAATAACAGATTCAAACACTCATATTCAAGTATCAAAACCCTCATATCATGACATTAACATAATTTCCCCCAAGTATCAAAACAGAGAGATGATTACCTAATCTTGCAAAGGTTGATCTTGCAAAGGTCGATCTTGAGAGTTGCAGAGGATTGAGGACAGAATCTTGATAAAGGATTGAGGACACAAACAGATTTTACATAAAAAAGAAAATTCAAAGATCAGAAAAAGAGAGAGAGAGAGAGAGAGACAGAAACACACAGAAGCATACTTGAGAGTTGCTGGAGTGAGAGAGAGAGAGAGAAAGAGTCGATCGGTGGAAATCAGTGGCCACTGTCGCCATCACCACAGAGAGAGAGATCGAAGAATGAGACGTCAATCAGTGGAAATCAGTGGACACCGTCACCGTCGCCATCGCCATAGAGAAAGAGAGATGGAAGAACGAGACGTCGATCGGTGGAAATCAGTGGTTGCCGTCACCATCGCCACAGAGAGAGAGAGAGAGAGAGATGGAAGAACGAGAGAGAGAGAGAGAGATGCGATAGAGACAGCTGCGTGCATAATGTGTGTTGATGATATTAGGTTTAGGGTTTTGTTTGGTTGGGTAACAAAAATAATGAACAGTCCAGATTATTTAGGGAAAAAAGAAAAGAAAAAAAATTATCCTGTGCGGGCGGGTTGTGGCGGGTGTGGTTCAAACCCGTAACCCACCCGCAACCCGAAAATTTGTAATATTCCAGATCGCACCCGACCCTAATGTGTTTGCGAAACCGCCCATAGGTCTGCGGGTAGGGCGGGTTGTGCAGGTCGGATAACCCTATACTCATCCCTAACTCTGATAATGGAATTATTGTGCTGTCATTTTGGAGAAAATTTTATTTAATATGTATGTTGCATAATTAAATAGGATGGACATAGTTTGGATTGGCTCGATTTAAAAGTAAATCGAGATTAAATCATTATTTACGATTTCAAAAAATTAAATCATTATTTATGATTTCAAAAAATTTAGAACTAAATCAAACCATGAGAATCTCGAAACTAAACCATAACCAAACTAATAAACCACATTTCTATTTGATTTAGAACCACGATTTTAAAAACTATTGTCATCATTTAATAATTGTTTAAGTAATTGTTCACAACTAAGGCCTAGTTTGGGATCTTCCAAAAAAGATAAAAAGACAAAAAGTTACTAAAAAAATTAAAAAGTTATCACTATTTACCAAAAATAAAATTATAAAAAAAATATTTTTATACAAAAAAAGTACAACTCACTCTGCCGTGAGTTTCCTTTTGCTGACTTGGTGAGAATAAATTACACAGGCAGAGGTAAGCTTAAAGACGGTGTTGTTCGGCCCGTGGGGGCCCATCACGGGTCCCGTTTTGATAATCTGAACCGTCAATGTGTAGAACTTGTCGAGTACTATATGGCTATGAAAAATCACATTGATCGGATATCTTTAACTACATGATCAAATCTGTTTTGTACAAAAAAAAGGATGGTGTTATAGTAAACGGTTGAAAAAAAAAATTAATCCGATCAGATAGCTATCGATATCTGATCAATGTGATTTTTCACAAGCACATAGTACTCGACGAGTTCTATACATTGAACGGTTCCGATTAGCAAAAAGGGACCCATGGTGGGCCGCCATGGGTTGAACAACACCGTCCATTCAATGCTTGAAAAGAAGGGAATCATCTTTTTAGGCTACACGCTGCACACCATTCCTTACCTCATCCCACCGTACAACCTATTTTATTCCAATCTTCCCCTATACACTAATTTATACAATTTTTTAATACACATTTTTTCGTAAAAGTCAAAAAATTATCCAAAACAACCATATTTTTTCCCTTAACTTTTTAGTCCAAAAAGTCAAAAAGTGCACTTATTTAGGACACCCCCAACAACCCCTAATTCTACCATTGTACAATAACCAACTTGCAAAAATAAAATATTACAACTTATATATATATATATATATATATAAACGGTTCGGTTCAGTTTTAAATCGGATCCATAACTATAAATCATTGACTGGATCATTAAGTATGATTTGTCTATTTTAAGAACCAATACCAAACCATACATTGAGAAAACCAAACCAAATCATGTGGTTTGGTCTATGTCACGTCCCAATTTTCAAAAATTAACTAGGCCTAAACTACTTAACCTAAGCATAAAGTTTTTAAATCACTTTCTTGGCCAATTCTCATTTAATTATGAAATTTTGGTTTACCTCGTAAAATGTGCCTGTTATCCGTTTCTTAAATTTAAGCAGAATTTAAGTGACAAAAGAAATGTTTTGGGTTAATTGACTCGCCACAGAAGCTATGATTCCTCTCTACTGAGTAGTGTTCGAGGTTCTAACCCGCAAATAGTTGAATCTACTATCTCTGTAAGTGTACTAGACCACAATATTGGCTATAAGCCTATAATCCGAGCCAAACTCGTAAAATCAATAATACCAAGACTCACCCGAAAGTCAACTACGTACAAATGAAACTCCAAAATTAATTTTTTAACACTTAGTCATAAACTCACTTTTACACCTCAAATATTTTCCAACACTTAGCCATTTTCTCAACAATTCCTCATGACCTCTAAATTTGGGTTTAATTGTGATTGGTTTGGTGTTGTACAGGGATCTTTTATCTAGTTATTAAGAATATCACATCTTGAATAGAGTTCTGGTAAAATTGAAAGCATATTCATAATCATTCAAATTTTTTAATTTTTTTTTATCTCCATGATCACAAGAGAGAAGACCTGGATTTTAATACTGCATCATCTATACACATCTATGAACATACTTAACATTTTTTTATTATTCACATGAATGGATATAGAGAGAAGTATATCGAACTAAAAATTAGTTTGAGACCAAATCAAACTATAGCAATAAATTTTTCTCTCGCAGAAGAAATTGATCCAAATCAAAAGTCGACCTGATAGAGAAGAGTGTGCAAAAGATGCTAGGGTTTCAGCTTGAATTTTGATTGAATGTCTACCACAGAACTTGAAACTTGAACTCAAAATCTGCAAACCTAACAATGCACAGAGAGATCATAAATGATCCAAAATCAGAGAGAGTATGATAAAGTTGAAGACTATGAGATCGATAGAGAGATTGTGTGTGTGTGTGTGTGTGTGTGTGTGTGTGTGTGAGAGAGAGAGAGAGAGAGAACAAGATTGAGAGAAAGATTCATAACACTCGAGTTCTTCAAATGACCATGAGGCCAGTCCCAGTCCCGGTCCCAATCTCGGTCTCGATCCCTCAGTCCCTCCTTTTCATACATTTGATATTAAATTTTAAATCTTATTTTAAACAAGAATAATTAAAGTGATTTTTTTTTTACAAATGGTCCATTTTAAGGTCAAAATTGTCATACAATTTATTTTGTGTTAGTTAATTTGTATATTTGTCACGACCCCAAACCGCCCCTAGTAGTTTGGTGCCGTGATGGCCAATAATCCGAGATTACCGAAGGACATCTTTCAAAATTTACACACAATCAGAGTATAAATATATGGGGCTCACAAGTGCGGAAGCAATAATTTAAAATACAAGTGGTCCATAAGAGCAGTGCATAAGTCAAATGAAATGGCATACATCTTTACATAGCTTTACAACTTGAATACAAATAGAATGAAGTGCAAAAATACATATTACATCTTAACAAAAGGGCTTCTCAAGTCGACATAAACAAAATACATGAAATACAAGTCAAGAAATATAATCTTCAGGATTGCCGACATAATATTGCCGACCTGACATGCATCCAAAACATCTTGCAAAACACACATCTTAGCGTAGCTGACTTCTTGCTTGTTACCTACATATATACATAGGGAGGGTGAGCTTGGATACTCAGTGAATGATACAAGTAATAAAGGGGTTAAATGAATGATACCCGAGATCTTTTCAAAACAATACATAGTATATCCTTGTCAAAACCATACATAACATAGCTTAGCTTGGCTTGAAATAAAACATCAATCGAACCTTGGTCTTTCAAAACTTGCTTACATACTTAACATACGTCGACTTAAAAGCATAACCTCGGAATAACCTTGGTCTTTCAAAACAAAAGCATAACCTCGGCATCGAGCACACCCGTTCATAGTCCGTCGGTGGCCGATATCTTAACAAGGGTGTTACTTAGGCTTAACGTCCCCTAGCACGAAAGGACGGTGCTACCTACGCTTAAAGTCCCCTAGCACGAAAGGACTCTTAAAACAAGATGTGCTGCGAAAGTTTAGAGTCCTCCAGCACAAGGGACTTTCAAAACAAGATGTGCTGCGAAAGTTTAGAGTCCTCCAGCATGAGGAACTTTCAAAACAAGATGTGCTGCGAAAGTTTAGAGTCCTCCAACACGAGGGACTTTCAAAACAAGATGTGCTGCAAAAGTTTAGAGTCCTCCAACACGAGGTACTTTCAAAACAAGATGTGCTGTGAAAGTTTAGAGTCCTCCAGCACAAGGGACTTTCCAAGAATGACATCAAAACAAAGCTTACTTGATACATAAAAATAGGGGTAATCATTCATGCTTAATCAAATGCTTTTATCAAAACGAAACAAGACTTTATCAAATCTTTATAACATAACTTTATTAAAAATACCACTCACCTAGTTCTTGGGACGTTGGGATCAAGGCAAGGGTCCAAGTCCTACAAACACATGGCAAAGTTTACTGAATGCACTTCTCAAAACAAGCCTTACATGCATGCAAATGATCTCGGGAAAACATGCTGAAAGTCAAAACACTGTTTTACATGTCAGGAAGACATGCTGGGTACCAACTAGGTCTTTGCCAAGGTCCCACACCTCCTGGCCGAGGTGTGGCTACCTAGGCTTCGGCGTGCGGCTGCATGCCGAGGTGCGCACAAGACAAACTAAAGGTGTAAGTGATCATGCAAGGTAGGCCCAGGTGAGATACGACGCTTGGCCTAAGTGTGTGATCTAGGCAAGAGTGATCTCGGCGACTACACTTAGGGAAGTGAGGTCTGGAGATCTGGGTTTCTACCCGTGAAGAACTTGAAGAACATGAACATGAAGATCATGAAGAACATGGATGCCAAAATCATAACTTCTTTATTTACAAAATCTAGGATTTCATGGTATCAGTTCGAAAACATGGACCTGGGTACCCATACTTGAAAATCATATGAAAACAAACACAAAAACATGGATCTAGGCATGAGCTTTCGGATCAAAACATGACTTTTCTTGAAGAACACATGAATACTATTCTCTCTTTCTAAAATCGAACTTCAAAGCAATGCATGGCTTACAAATCATATTCAATCATGCAATGCAATAACATGAACATGAAGAACGACAAGAGTAGATCAAGAATCTAACCTTAGAACACGAATCTAATGGTTCGATCTTTAGGGATCAAGCTTGAAAGTCTACCTCCTCTCAAGAACTCCTCTTTCTCACCTAGAGCCTCTCTCTCCTCTTCAAAACAAGTGATATAACAATTTATAGGTTGCTCTCTCTGCCGGCTGACTTAACACTCAGCTCGGACACGTGGCAATGGCTGGTTAGTCCTCCTCAAAAAGGTGATAGATTGACAAGACAAGACTATGACAAAGTGTATCTAACAAGCTACTCGGTAAGGCACTCCGGCAAGTGGTGACATCAGCTTAGGACAAAACTTCGGCAACTAAGATGACAATGACCTCGGCTAGGAAGGACAACACTTGACTAAGCTGTGCCACACCTTGGCCTAGATGTGCCACACCTCGGTCTAGGTCATACCACTCCAGGACAAGATCACTTAGGTGCAAGGGTAACATCTCGGCCTAGATAATACACATCTCGGCCTTGGTGATGAACATCTCGGCCTAGATAATGACATCTCGGCCAATATGTCAAGGCAAAGGTAGAGGTCAAACAAAGTGGTTCCAAGATACTTCTAGACTGAAGATGACCTCGGCTTAGAATGATCTAGGCTTAACATAACCTAGGCTTGGCATGACTTAGGCTTAACATAACTTAGGCTTAACTTAGCAGGGAAGGAACAAAACATGCATACAACACTTAAGCAAACAAAACAAGATTCATGAATGCAATTTAACAAGACAAGGTTATGTAGATGAACATGAACATGACCATGACATGAATTCGGTTTGTTACAGCATCTTATCATGGCAAAACATACAAATGCATGCAAACATGACTAGGGCATAAAATGTGGGTTGTTACAATATTGTTTGAAATATAGTAGTCATCTTTTTTAATGTATAATGTTAGAATTTTTTTAATTATAAAGTTATGTTTAGTTTGATTTTCAATATCTATATTTTAAAAAAAAATCTAAAAAACTAAAAATTAAATTGGTGAAAAAAATTAAAAATACATTGTTTTTATATAATTTTATCTTTTGAGAGTAAATAATTTTTTTTATATTTATTTTCTTTAAATTAATTTATATTTTTTTAAAAGTCAAATATAACAACAATTTTGATGTCAATATTAAACTAACCCATTAAATCAAAAAAATCTATAACTCAAAACATTTCATATATTAAACATATCGATTACACATTAAAAACCTAATAACCATTCACTTCATGATTATCATCCAAAAATATCTGTCAACAACAAATACAACCATTTATTATATGATAACCGTACAAAAATATCAACAAAAATAACCACCCATTACGTGATCATCATCTAAACACATACTAAAAATTTATTTGGTAAAAAAATAAAAATGTAAAAGAGTTATCATTTTTATATAATTTTGTCTTTGGTGGGTGGAAATAATTTTTAAAAATTTAAAAATAATTTTTTGATATTTATTTTGTCAAACTAGTTTATATTTTATTAAATTGATGACTTTATCCTTGAAATGGAGCTATAGTACTTTCAATTGTTTTTATTTGGAACGAAATTCAAAATTCAATATCAAATGTATCACAATTAAAAGGTCAATAACCAAAGTGACACAAGTTCTAAACTACTGGGACCGTTAGTGTAATTCGCCCATATAACTATATTCATTTATATTTTGTGTCGGTATTTCATTGCCAACCAACTATAATTTTTGTAATATAATATTAATAGTTTTTACAATTAAATTTTATTTTAATTAAATTAAAATTATTATTCATATTAAATGTGGGGTAAAATTGAAATAACATCTACTATGATGAAGTAATGAATATTTTGAAAATAATTTATAAAAAATAAGACACAATTGTCTATGTTAAAATTTGATAGGACTCAATAGTAATCTTAGGAATAAAATAAGATTTATTGATTATTTTCCCTTTAATTTTTTGTATATTGAATTTTTCTTCATTATAAAACAACAAAATTATATTTTATTTTTTTGAGCCTTTGTAATGATTTCTTGATATTTTAATAATTATATTCAACAAATTTTGTGTGGATACTAGAAAAAAAAATTTAAAAAAAATTGTAAACATTTACTATTTCATTAACAATTTATTTTTTTGGCAGGACTCAACTTGAAATTTCGCTTAGAGCCCACCTTATTTCTCGTCTATTTTACTTAATGGAAATAAGCAAATAGTTTATATTGAAAATAAATTAAAAAATTACAATTTAAATTAATAAAGTTAAAAAAAATAGAATTTATTTTAGAGAAAATTAGTGAAACGTTCAAAAAAAAAATTATTAGCTTAGGTCCCTCAATATTTTCACAGAGAAAATTCAACGCAGAGAAATTTTGCCTGACTTATAAAAATTTTGACTGACTCAGAAAAATTTCACCCGACTCAAAAAAATTTGGGCCTCAACTTAGAAAATTTTTGAAATTTCCCTGATACAATCACAAAGAAATTTCGAAATTTCTCTATGAAATCAGATAAATTTTTCTGTGAAAATTGAAATTTCTCTGAGTTAATGCAAAATTTATTTGAGTCAGATAAAATTTCTATGAGTCAAATTTTTTCTGTAAAAATGTTGAGAGACATTAACTAGTATGGAAATATTGTATATCCTTTATCTTATAAAATCTTAATATTAGGGACCTTAAAAATAATTCCCCTTTATTTTGTTATAAGAGTCCAACTTTGAATTTGTTTATAATTTTTTCAAAAAATTATGATTTTATAGTTTAATTTTTATATAATTTATCATTAATGTGAGGTTACTTTTTTAAACTTACAATGTAATGAAATCAAGAGGATAAATCTTTTTTCTTTTCTTGCTCTTTGATCAAATAATAAAAAAAGGTTATTATATTTTTGCACCCTGTTCTCTACTTTTATATGAACTATAATTTTTTTAGTTCGTATAATTCAACTCATTTAGAGGTGATAAATTAGGATTTGGGATAGATGCTATCCCTTCTAAACACAATATTGTGTTGTGAGTCTTCCAGGATGTGTTTCAAATTTATTTTAATAATTCAAACCATTCATAGTGTATGGTTTGTTGAGAAGGTCATCTATGAAAAAAATCAAGTTAATTAGACATTTGTTACCCACAACATGACCACGTATATGTTTAAAAAAAAATAAACGGTTAACATGATTTTAATAATTTTTTAAGGTTATTATTCAGTTTAATCATGGAGTTATACTTATCCGATTAAATTTATTTTTTATATGAAGGATATACTTAACGAATTCTATAATATAAATGGCTTAAATCAACAAAATATGATCCGAATAAACTACACGGAGCGTGATAGCATGGGTGCTGTCACAACACCCACCCCAAATCCAATAAATTAGGTGGATGTAGTATTTTTTTTTTATTCACAAATGTATTTCATTTTATATTAATGTTGTGTTTGGTTGGGGGATTTAAGGAGGGATTGGGAAAGAGAAATGGAAAAGGTAGGTGAAATATAAAGAAAACATGCCTAAATTTCACCTAGTTTCACACACCTTTTCCCTTTCCCTTTCCAAATCCCTCCCTAAATCCCTCAACCAAACACAGCATAAAGGAAATTAGGGAGACATCACTTTACAAATTTATGTAAGAGTTTAAGGATACTAACAATTTTCATTCTAGTTAATAGTTTAAGGACACTAACAATTTTCATTCTAGTTAAAGTCACTAAGATTTGTAGTAAGACAAACTTTAACCTATATAATCCAAAATGCTTTTGTAGTCTTAAAAACCCTAATCTTTTTTGTTATATTTCTCATAACACCGTTTTTCTCACTTTTTACATTGTTTAAGTGATTTTGAAATTTTAAATTTTTCTCACATTATATTTCTCATAAACATGTTTAAGTGATTTTAAAGATTTGAGTTTATAATTTTATTAATCTAAATTCTAAATTTAATTTATTTCCAACTTAAATCAATATTCTATTTTTATTAAGTAAAACCGATCAAAATATAATATTTTAGCCATTAAACTCAATGTACGTGTACATGTATAAAATATTTTTTTTATTGAGTTTAAAGATTAAATAGAATTTTAATTATGAATTTAATGTGAAATAGGTTTTTTTTTTTTTTCAAGAGTCTTATATTACAATAAAATTATAAATTCTTAACGAGATTTTATTTTTTATTTTTATTTTCCCATTCTTAAAACATCATCCCCTTAAATTTATTAGGGTAAGAGAGTGGAGTTTTAATTGATTAATTTTTAAACAAATTAAAAACTAATATACAATATCCATGTGATTAGCAATAAATTTAAAAGTAATATTTAAAATTTTCTACCAAAATATTCATTGTTGCTTTTGTTATAACACTTGTATGATAATTATTGACTGTCAAAGTGACGTGATCATATTACAAATTAATCTGATTATTTTTGAAAAAAATATCATTCTATATATTTTTTAAAAATAAATTATAGATTCATTCAAAATTTTATAATATTAATAAAATTTACCATTCATATATAATTAATTTTTTTTAAATACATTGTAATTTCCTATAATTTGTCATGGAAGAAGAAGAATTTTATAAATTTTATACGGGGAATATGAAAAAATGGAAAGTATGAAAAATAATTGCAAAAGAATAAATGCACAAATAAATAAAATTTACCATTCATATATAATTAATTTTTTAAAAATACATTGTAATTTCCCTATAATTTATCATGGAAGAAGAAGAATTTTATAAATTTTATAGGGGGAATATGAAAAAAATGAAAAGTATGAAAAATAATTACAAAAGAATAAACGTACAAATAATTCATATATTAAATTGTACAAATAAAACTTGTAACTTCATAATTTTACAATTATATTTTTTACCCATCACGTTTTTTTTTAAAAAAAAAAAATTCCCAATTTTATGTAGTAGCATTTGTCAAAAGAAAAAGAGAAGAATTCCCCTCTCTTTCTTGCTCTCCATCCTCCATGAGAAGAGCTTCTTCCAGTGTCTTCTCTCATCTCTCCCCACATCCCAAAATCTCTTTGTATGAAAGGGTTCAAGAACATTGTTGGAAAATTCAAAGATCTTCGAAGAAAATTCAAATTCTCTAGAAATAATTAGAGGCTTACATTCTTCAACGGCCACAACTAGGAACACAATAGTAAGGAGATGGTGGAGATAGCAGATTGGATGAAGAAGAAGGCAAAGCAATTAGAGAGAAAATAATGGCAAAACTCTCCTATGGATGTCCCACTTTCACTCTCAAGGTTAATAATTGAGAAGGGAAATTAGTTATTTTCCAAGAGTTGTCTCTCCAAAATCCCTCATTTGTAAAGCTATAGGTGGGTGCTATTTATAAGCACCTCATGATATAGGATGGAGCCCATGTGCAAGGTACATAACAAATATTCTCTCTAACTACCTTATCTGAGGAGATGACCTCTCCGAGAATGATGAAAACCTCGAAGAGGAGATCAACCTCTAGGCGATCCTTTCTTCTTAGACACACCTAACCAATGATCCCCAATTATCCCAAAGGGTCAGGGGTAGTCCCAGAGGACACCGTGCGGCAGAAGGGTCAGGGATAGTTCAAGAGAACACCCTGCCGCAAATATTGTCGAGTCTTAGGGACCCCCTAGATCGTGCCACCTCAATTCGGGTACAGGCTAGTTTAACCAAAAAATGAATTTATCTCCACTCACCGTCCTTGGGATCGAGTCCTTTGTTCGGACTCCATTACGCCCATGGTTCTAGTGCGTAGATCCCGGAAAGCTTCGAGCCCGCAAGTGTTCTGGGACACATTAACAGAGCGACTTCTAGATAAAGTCCGAATCCGTTCGAATTCAAGTACTTTAGATCTCTAAGTTCAAAGATCTGAACCCTTTCGAGTCCGAGCTCAAATAGGTCTCTAGGTTCGTGGTTTCTGTAATGCTCTCAAAATAATACAAAAAACCCAACTCATAAAAGAAATGAATATGACATAATTGGTACACTTTCATATATCAGAGTTCGTATTATAAAAGGTACTCTCTCCGTCCTAAAATATTAGTCCCTTATTCCATTTTTTATTGTCCCAAAATATTAGTCCCTTTTCAAAAATCAAGTACAAAAATAATATAAATTTCCTATTTTTCTCTTCTTTTAAATACATTAACAACATAAAAAAAGTACAATTATGATATTGATATCCTCCAAAAAATGTACTATCAAATTGGTAATTTTGGAAAATTATTTTTTTTAAAGTGCAATAATTGTATTATAAAAAAAAATTTAATTCTCCAAAAAGGACCATTATTTTGGGACAAAGGGAGTATTACATGCATTATACATTCATAAACGTTCATTCTAAATCTACAGCATGTAACACAAGTTAATAACTACAAAATAAATGTCATGCGGGTTTACATCTTTCCAAGATTATACATGGTTAAAACAAAAGAGAGTCATAGGCTCTATACATTTAAAACTCTTGGCTTGAATAAACATTTAAACACAAAAATAACCAAATAGAGCCTTCAACTCCTAAGTCCTCCCAAGCTATGTCCTTAGAGGAAGCATATCACCAGTACTTGAAAATGGTTTCCCAAGTAGAGTGAGCCAAAGCCCATTAGAGATAAACTAATACAATATATGAGGTTCAACTAAGATATACGTGTCAGATAAATGTTCAATATTCATGACCAACTTACATTCTTCCCATGACCATTTAATATTGATATCCACATCTTAATCCATTTCCATTCATTCATTTCAAGTTAATTCATCTCATTTCGAGTCAATTCATGAGTCAAGTTCATTGTTATCTATACAACCCAAATGAGACTACAACTCAGTGGTTCACAAATCAATACAACCATTGTTCAAACACTTCACTTTACCATTTCACGGAATTTTCGTCCAAGGGAATCGGCACCCATATATACACAAGATTTCGGGACTTTCACCTTGGACACTCTAACCAACTTAATTTTAAATAGAGTCCATCTCCTATCTCCTCCCAAACAATGGAGTACATCCCCTATCTCCTCTCAAATAATGATACATATACAATGTATTTAAAAGCATCGTCATAAACAATGACTATCCACAACACATATTCAATATTTCAATCATATCGTCATATTCAATGACATAATTTAAATGATTAGTTTCAATTCACCTAATCCTTATGCAATTTTTACAATAATCATAGTTATCCTCTACCGATAGCCTAAAATATATATTTATAAACAGATATTCAATCTTTACAATAGGTAATTTATCAATTGTTCATAGGTGAGTAATATAGCAAATCCAATTACACCACTCATTCATACATCTTCCCAATTTCACATTTTCCATACCAATTCCATTATTTACACAAAATAATTATTCAACATAAATTAGAGCAAATTTCCCCATTTTCCAAATATCAACCCAAATGCTAAATCCCACAATTTTAACACAAGAAAATTTCATATTCAAAGCCTCTTATTCATTTTGTAACCCAACATGGAAAACCCATCTTTTTAATTTGAGCCCAAACCACAGTTTACCCAAAATCACTCCCAAATCTTATCATTTATACATAACAAAAAATATCTAGGTTAAAAATCATATTAAAGTGTAGAATATCCCTACCTCAAGAGTAGAAGCCCAAAGGAGAAAAGGAAGAACTTCAAGAATGCCCAAACTCAACTTTGTTCAGATCAAAAGGAAGCCCACAAAATGCTCTATCTTTTTAACAAAGGAAATAGGGTTGTGAGATCCCCAAATCTAGGTGTATTTGTAGAGAGAGAATATTTTAGAGAGAGAGAGAGAGTTGATTTAGGGTTTTGAGTGAAAGAAAGTCAAAAAATGATGTAAAACTACTCTGCTGCGAACTGATATACGCGAGGCTCGCTCGAGTGAAGGAGTTGTCACTCGAGCGACTAGACACAATAAGTGACCTTGTTCAAGCACAAGAAACGTCGCTCGAGCGCAGAATACATACCTTCAAAAGTTTTACAGACGCACACCGTCACTCAAGTGCAAGAAGCCTCACTCGAGCGAAGAACTTTATCTTCCCAGAAATTCTGCAAGTCTGGGAAAAATACTGGGAACTCTCAAAGCTCGCTCGAGCGCAAGAAATCTCGCTCGAGCGAAGAAGCAAATTTCTGGACAACTACCATTTGAATAACTAGTAACCAACATGTTTCAAACATGCCCAACACGTTCCAACAGTCAAATAGGAAGGGGAAAAGAGGGAAAGAGACATGAATAATAATATTAAACCTCACGGCCCGAGTCCAGAATACAATAAAGGTCGGGTTAAAACCGGAATCGCTATAACATCCCTCCCTTAAAGAATTTCGTCCCCGAAATTTCAATATAAGTGCCAAACCATTCATATTATTCCCCACTATGGTAGTCCATCAATTCCAATCATCATGACTCATTCTCCGATCATCCATTCTTATTAACTCGATGCACAAGTTTCAACATTGAATTATAACTCATATATTTCCAAAACATTTACAATGTTTATGATTTACTCAAGTTCCCCAAATTTATACAACATATGCAATGTTTCTAAAAAGATACAACACACATAACATTCCATATTTTCAAGACATATGCAATGCTTATTTTGAATCCAAGTTCCCAAGACATCCATAACATATACAATGTTCATATTAACTTGTGTTTTCCAAAACATACTCAACATATACAATGTTTTCGCACTTTAACACATACACAATGTTTCTACATTTCATGAACAAAACTAGAATCTCAACATATGCTCAAACATCAACAACTAAGTCCGGATATTTCTCACAGACTTCCAATTCACGCTCCCAAGTTACTTTCTCAACCCCGTGATGCTTCCACAATACTTTGACCAAGGGAATTGTCTTGCCTCGCAAGACTTGGTCCCGTCTATCCAAGACTCTCACCGGTCTCTCCTCATACGAGACATCCTCGTCTACCTCTAAGTCGGTCCAATCCAATACATGCAATGGATCTGGCTCATGCTTCTGAAGCATACTAATATGAAATACGTCATGCACTCCGGAAAGTTGTGACGGCAATGCCAAACAATAGACAACCTCTCCGATCCGCTCAAGGATCTCAAAAGGGCCAATAAACCGAGAGGATAACTTCTCACTCTTCCTAAATCTCATCAAACCCCACCTAGGTGATATTTTCAAAAAGATGTGATCATCCACCTCAAATGACAAGGGTCTCCTCCTTCGGCTGGCGTAATTTTTTTGGCGACTTTCGGCTGTAACCAACCTCCTATGGATAAGTGTCACTTTCTCTGTCGTTTCCCGAACTAACTCTGGGCCCAACAAAGGTGTATCACCCACCTCAGCCCAACACACAGGCGATCTACACGGTCGGCCATATAAGGCCTAAAATGGTGCCATGCCGATACTCGACTGGAAGTTATTGTTATAGGCAAACTCCACTCAGGGCAGGTGCCTCTCCCACGACCCCTTGAAATCAAGGACATAGCCTCGAAGCATATCCTCAAGGATTTGAATAGTACGCTCGGACTGCCCGTCAGTTTGAGGATGGTAAGCAGCGCAAAAGGTCAATCTAGTGCCCAAGGCACTCTATAAACTCTGCCACAACCGGGCTGTAAAATGCGGATCTCTATCCAAAACAATTGTCACAAGGACCCTGTGCAACCTCACTATGTCCCTGATATACAAGTCGGCAAGATAGTCTACCAAATCACTTACGCGCATAGAGATAAAATACGCCAACTTGTTCAATGGATCAACTACCACCCAAATGGCATCGCTACCCCGTTGAGTCCTCAGAAGGCCCACAACAAAATCCATCGTGACATGCTCCCACTTTCACTCAGCTATAGGAAAGGATTGCAACAAACCCGCTGGCCTTTAATGTTCGGCCTTCACTTGTTGACAAATAAGGCACTTTGACACAAACACGGCTACATCCTTCTTCATACCCCTCTACCAAAACTAGCGACTAAGGTCATGATACATCTTTATGCCTCCCGGATGCGCCGCAAGGCGTGAACGGTGAAACTCTTGGAGTACTTCCTCTCGGCAAGACTCCGATACAAACAAACGATCACGGTATCTCACACTCTGGTCGGGATATACAGTCAAGCCCCTTTCTACTTTCCTTTTGGAAATATTCTCCCGGAGAGATTCTACCTCAAGGTCACTCCTCTGTGCTTCTAGCACTCGGTTCACAAGTGTAGGTTGTGCAACTACAGAAAACAAGGCGGCAGATTTAACAGACTCACCCAGATGCAAGTCAAACTCCCCAAGAGTACCCAATATCTCCCATTCCCGGATGGCAATACAAGCTACACTACTGATAGATTTCCTACTCAAGGCATCGGTTACAACATTGGCCTTTCCTAGATGGTAATGCAGCTCAAAATCATAATCCTCTATGAACTCCATCCACCTTCTCTGCCTCAAATTCAAGTCTTTCTGTGTAAACAGATATTTTCAGACTCTTATGATCAGAAAACACCTCGAATCTCTCACCATACAGATAGTGCCTCCAAATCTTCAAGCCAAAAATCACAGCTGCTAACTCTAAGTCGTGAGTAGGGTAGTTCCTCTCGTGGGTTTTCAACTGCCTCGAGCCATAAGCTACTACCTTCCCCTCTTGCATCGATACACAACCCAAACTTTCCCGTGAAGCATCACAGTATACTGAATAGCCCGAACCCCTCTCTAGAATAATCAAGACTGGAGCGGTGGTAAGACTAACCTTAAGCTCTTGGAACGACTTTTCACAAGTCTCACTTCACACAAATTTGACCCATTTTCTCGTCAATCTAGGCAAAGGCGAAGCTAATTTGGAGAAATCCTTCACAAACCGACGATAATACCCGGTTAACCCCAAGAAACTACGGATCTCGAAAGCATTCTTAGGTTGTGCCCAATCTTGCACTGCCTCTATCTTGGATGAATCTACAGTCACCCCTTCTCCGGATACCACATGGCCTAAGAACTTAACTTCCTTTAGCCAGAACTCACATTTCCCGAACTTAGCATACAACTTATGGGCTCTAAGCAACTTAAGTACCACTCGCAAGTGTTCCTCGTGCTCCTTATCAGATAGTAAGTAAATCAGAATGTCATCCACAAAGACGACCACAAAACAGCTTAAGAACTCTTGAAAGATTCAGTTCATTAAGTCCATAAACACAACTAGGGCATTGGTTAGCCCAAAAGGCATCACAAGAAACTCATAGTGGCCATACCACATATAGAATGCGTCTTCGGGATATCCTCTTCCCTTACCCTCAACTGATGGTAACCCGATCTCAAGTCTATCGTAGAGAAACAACGAGACCTTTTCAACTGATCAAATAGGTCATCTATACGTGGCATTGGATACTTGTTCTTAACAGTTACCCGGTTCAACTTCCGGTAATCAATACAAAGTCGCAAGGCTCCATCTTTCTTTTTAGCAAAGAGAGTCGGTGCTCCTCAAGGCGAAGTACAAGGGGGGATAAAACCCTTATCTAGTAATTCCTGGAGTTGAATCTTCAACTCACTCAACTCTGCTGGCGCAAATCGATACGGTGCCATAGAAATCGGTGCCGTGCCAGGCATTAGATCAATAGAGAATTCTATCTCTCGGTGAGGTGGTAAACTAGTAAGATCCTCAGGAAAGACATCCAAGTACTCACAAACCACTCTTGGCAACTCAACCCAAATTTCACCACACTTACTACTCAAAAAGCTAGTAAGGAGACAACTAAGTTCATTTTCCCCACGTGGATCATATACTGGTGATAAGACACTATCCACCCAGTGCCCCAAGAAATAAAAGCAATCACCGCTCGAGGTACATACAGTAACCCTCTAACGGTAACAATCTATAACAGCCCGGTATGACGATAACTAATCCATACCCAAAATAACATCGAAACTAGTCATATCAAGCAAAACAAATGCAAATGGAAGTCGACAACCGGCGACCTCTATGTCACAATCCCGACACCCTTGTTTCAAGATAACCTCACCACCAATAGGTGACTCTACATAAATAGGAGGTGCTAACTGTGCCAACTCCAATCCCAAAACCGATGCAAATATAGAAGAAATAAAGGAATGGGATGCACCCGTATTAATCAACACACTAACAACTGAATTGCAAAACAAGATGGTACCTCTCACTACAAAAGGAGCAGGTACAAGATCTGACTCGGTAACAGCATACACGCACCCCATAGGCCTCTAATCTACTTGTTCACCCCTCGGAGTGTAAGGCTGCTGCACTGACTGAGCCGAAGAGGCTTCCTGATTGGCCCTCGAGACCTGTGCTAACTATGTTGGCTAATGACTCTGTGTCTGCCTCGCGCCAGATGCACCAAGTGTGCCACCCAACTGTGGAAAAAATCTGTTCAAGTGCCCCGCCTGCCCACACTGATAACAAGTGAGCAGTTGGCCTCTCCCTTGACTCTGGCCCTAAGAACGAGCCAAAGATAAAGCTGCTCGTTGCCCTCCTCCCCTCTGTAGGCAAGCTAGAGACTTGTGGCCCAACTGACCACATTTGAAATAACTAATGTCTCTCTGACCACCTCTCCTAAAACCCAAACTCGGCACTGGAAAGGTAGACCTCGAATGCGCTCCCTGAGACTGTTGGGTATTAGAACTCCTCTACCTCTTACTATCCCCCTGGTTATCCTAACTTCTCCTGTAGCCCCTCATTCTCTCATCCTCTGCATGCATGATAGTCTCAAGATGGGCTACAACCTCCACAAGGCGCTCATAATCCCTAATCATGGATTCAGCTACTCTAAACATGAGCCCGATCCTCAATTTCTTCTTAAACTCCAAGCAACGGCACTCCTCAGTCGCCACCAACTCCGGTGCAAATCTAGACAGGCTAGTGAACGTGGCTTCGAACTCAGCCACTGGTGTGTTTAGCTGCTTGAGTTGAGAAAACTGATCCCTCAATCTCTCCCTTACTATAGCAGGTAAGTACTTGTCCTGGAAGACGTCAACAAAGGCCTCCCAAGTCCCTCCAATGTGCCCCTGCGCATACTTCCACCACTAACCTGCGTCTCCCTTCAACTAGAAGGACGCCAAGGTCACCCTTAAACCTCCGTCTTCAATGCCGAGCATCTCAAACGTCTTCATCATCTGCTCTAGCCACTCATTAGCCTTTAGTGGCTCTTTGGGATCACCCAAAAACTTGTCTAGATTCGACCAGAAGAACTCTCTCTTCAAGAAAGATGCCCTGCTTCAGCTACTTGGGCCTAGACTTGATTCTCAGCCTTGAGAATGTCCATGGATTCCTGCAATGTTCTGGCCATTTCACAGGCTAAGGTACCCATGGCTTGTTGACCTACTAGCTCGCCACATTGGCTTAACCAATTCCTTCCTCCTACACCGGAATTTCATCCGGTATAGGCATCTCATGCCTCCTAGGCCTACCAAGCATACCACTGCGACCACATCCTGACATCCTAATGAAGGTAACAAAAGAGATTAACACATTAACAAATGTGCCGAAGCTGTTTCACTTACATCCTAATACAATGGACAACAATAATTCACTCCACATAGGCACATAGTCACGTAAACACATACGAATTTCCTTCCTAAATAGTGTTTGCCCCGCAGTGTTGCTAGAGTTCCAATTAGAAACAGCAGTGATCAAGTGCTCTTTTAATAGGACTTCCAGAAACCCATAGACCCAATCAACATCCAAGGAACTAAATCACATACCCATATAATCACATAAGCATGTTATCATATAAACACATATCATCCATACTTAAGTCTCTATCAAGCGAGACAAACCCATTGCGGTACTAACCACTTCCCACGTGCCCAAAGTATTCAAACCCGGTATGCTCTGATACCAAGTTGTAACGCTCTCAAAATAATACAAATAACCCAACTCATAAGAGAAATGAATATGACATAATTGGTACAGTTTCATATATCAAAGTTCGTATTACAAAAGGTATTACATGCATTATACATTCATAAACGTTCATTCTAAATCCACAGCATGTAACACAAGTTAATAACAACAAAATAAATGCCATACAGGCTAACATCTTTTCAAGATAATACTTGGTTAAAATAAAAGAGAGTCATAAGCTCCATATATTTAAAGCCGTTGGCTTGAATAAACATTTAAACACAAAAATAACCAAATAGAGCCTTCAGCTCCTAAGTCCTCCCAAGCTATGTTCTTAGAAGAAGCATATCACCAGTACCTGAAAATGGTTTCCCAAGTAGGGTGAGCCAAAGCCCAGTAGAGATAAACTAACACAATATATGAGGTTTGACTAAGATATAAGTGTCAGATAAATGTTCAATATTCATGACCAACTTACATTCTTCCCATGACCATTCAATATTGATATCCACATCTCAATCCATTTCCATTCATTCATTTCAAGTTAATTCATCTCATTTCGAGTCAATTCATGAGTCGAGATACAACCCAAATGAGACTACAACTCAGTGGTTCACAAATCAATACAACCATTATTCAAACACTTTACTTTGTCATTTCACGAAATTTTTGTCCGAGGGAATTGACACCCATATATACACAAGATTTCGGGACTTTCACCCTAGACACTCCAACCAACTTAATTTTAAATAGAGTCTATCCCCTATCTCCTCCCAAACAATGATACATATACAGTGTATTTAAAAGTATCGTCATATACAATGACTATCCACAACACATATTCAATGTTTCAATCATATCGTAATATTCAATGACATAATTTAAATGATTAGTTTCAATTCACCTAATCCTAATACAATTTTTACAACAATCATAGTTATCCTCCACCGATAATCCAAAACAGATATTTCTAAACAGATATACAATCTTTATAACAGGTAATTTATCAATTGTTCATAGGTGAGTAATATAACAAATCCAACTACACCACTCATTTATACATCTTCCTAATTTCACATTTTCCATACCAATTCCATTATTTATACAAAATAATTATTCAACATAAATTAGGGCAAATTTCCCCATTTTCCAAATATCAACCCAAATGCTAAATCCCACAATTTTAACACAAGAGAACTTCATATTCAAAGCCCCTTATTCATTTTGTAACCCAACATGGAAAAACCCTCTTTTTAATTTGAGCCCAAACCCTAGTTTACCCAAAATCACTTCAAAATCTTATCATTTATACATAACAACAAATATCTAGGTTAAAAACCATATTAAAGTGTAGAATATCCCTACCTCAAGAGTAGAAGCCCAAAGGAGAAAAGGAAGAACTTCAAGAATGCCCAAACTCAACTATGTTCAGATCAAAAGGAAGCCCACAAAATGCTCTATCTTTTTAACAAAGGAAATAGGGTTGAGAGATCCCTAAATCTAGGTGTATTTGTAAAGAGAGAATATTTTAGAGAAAGAGAGACTCGATTTAGGGTTTTGAGTGAAAAGAAAGTCAAAAAATGATGTAAAATTGCTCTGCTGTGAACTGATATATGCAAGGCTCGCTCGAGCGAAGGAGTTGTCGTTTGAGCGACCAAACACAATAAGTGACCTTGCCTGAGCGCAAGAAGCGTCGCTCGAGCGCAGAATACATACCTTCAGAAGTTTTACAGACGCACACCGTCGCTCGAGTGCAAGAAGCCTCACTCGAGCAAAGAACTTTACCTTCCCAGAATTCTGCAAGTCTGGGAAAAATACTAGGAACTCTCAAAACTCACTCGAGCACAAGAAGCCTCGCTCGAGCGAAGAGGCAAATTTCTGGACAACTGCCATTTGCATAACTAGCAACCAACCTGTTTCAAACATGCCCAATACGTTCCAACACTCAAATAGGAAAGGGACAAGAGGGAAAGAGACATAAATAACAATATTAAACCTCACGGCCCGAGTCCGGAATACAATAAAGGTCGGATCAAAATCAGAATCGCTATAGTTCCGAACCCTTTCAAGATTAGGACCTCAGAGAATGGATCTCCTCTGAGGGTTTTATCTCTTCTAAAAACAACGGTTAACCTTCTAGAACTCCCGTATGATCTGGGCTTCTTCGGATGGGCTTGTTGGACTCTCTTTAGAGATATCCGCTTGATGGGTCTTCCTCGGCCCAATTTGTTGACTTTCTTATGGGCCCGTTCAATAGAATTCACTTGGCCTATTTGGCAATAATTTCTCCAAGCTCACCAATTTTTGGGCTTTCTGATTGGGCTTCGATTGGGCCCAATTAATTAGTTGGCTCAAGTTAACCCCTCTTACATTTTGTCCCTTACATGTATGGGAAATTTTGAATTTCTTGGACATGCATATTTTCACTTTTTCGGCCATGCTTCGTATCACACCCTTAGGAAAAAAAATTTCCTCATGTGGCTTTTGGATAAGACCAATGCCTCATCATAATTTTATGGATAAGATTGCCAACTAATATTGATAAGAAGGAATCTTTTATCCTTATACCATGTTTGGCAAACACACTTTTACCTTTGGGTTACTCTCTCAAATAAATATTTAAACACTTGACTTTGGTAAATGTATAGGTGTTATACCCTAGATGCACTAGATAATTCCTTGTGCATTGCTTGGGCCCACGTAACTTTTTTCTTCACTATTTTGATTCCAGATTTTTTTAAATCCTTACTATTTGATTCTTCAATCCAAACTTTTGTCTTTCAAGTCAAAAGAAAATCAACCAACAGGATGACCCACATTTTCTCTTTCCAAGAAATTGAAGACCCATTTATATATATATATGCACATAGAATAATTGAGAGACCACAAAACCACACTTTTTTTTTTTAGAACAACTGAAGCATATACATATATATTTTTTTACTCCAGGTAACCATAAAATAAAGCCCACGTATTTTTTAGAATATTGAAGGCCCACTGTATATATATACATCCTTATCTCTTTTTGCCAAACCATACTCTCAGCATATTCTCTCTCTCTACACTGGGATAAGACCCAGCAACCAGCTTGCTTTGCACTCCATTGAAGACCACTGCCACTGGGTTTCTTCTTTCTTTCTCCGTCACTTCGGCCAGGCCTGTCCACCTCCGTAGGCCACCACTTCTCCTTGCCACAGCTCCATTACAGCACAGATTTCACCAACATTGTTGAGTACCCCGTTTGCCCATGCGACAGTCAACCGAAGTCCTACCCTATGGGTGTGACTATCCAGTTCGCACGGCTTGCTTCGCGCTCACAACCTCCAACCTCGCCACTGCCTTCAGTTGTGATTTGATCAACGCTGACCACGCCGCCTTTTCAACGTGGCATCAGTCTGTCCTGCTACTTCGTTGCTTGTTCGCGTCACACTCGACGCTGTCATCATTGCTGCGTCTCTGTCCTCTAGCGCCGCTCATGTCGCTGTCTACCTGTCCTGGTCGTTTTTTGGAACCAAGCCAGCTCTTGGTATTGATGAGCTTTGGTCTTCATTTAACGAACTTCGTTCTTCTTCATTGCTCTGGATCTATAGACAAGCTGTTGTTCAAAACTCATTTATGAATTTCATTGTTTTGCCAAAATCTTTCCTCTAATTATAAACTTGATTTGGTTTGGGATTCGAGTTATTCGAAAGCTTGTAATTCTGATTTGAGATGACCAGTGCTCTGTTAAATCTTGCTTTAGTATCTCTGACTCGTTTTGAGAATATATATTCTGAAACCTTTGCATGAGATTTAAGCTTCTATTGATGATCCTAACTTGAATAGAACTTTGGTGCTGCAATTTTGTCTTGACATAACTATTGCCTCTGTTGAATCTTGATTTGCATGAGAAATGTAGTCCTGAAATTCATGTTTTGGAGCTTGACCTTGTGTTGATAAATCTGACATAGATGGAGTATTAATGCTGAAAAGATTCATTGGTGTAGAGAGAGATAATTTGAATCCTTTGAGTTTTGTTGGTGTTGCTATTGAAAATTTTGTTAAACTTACTCAGAGGAATAAAATTGTTGTAGCATAAGTTGCTCATTACTATTGTTGATGTCGCCTGTATTTCGGTAACGTTTGAATCATAATCTGAACTCGATATTGTTTATCTCATTTGTCGACTTTACTATTTCAGGCAAATGAATTCTCGTAAGAACTCCACGACCCCAGTGCCCTCAGAACCCGTACTAATGAGAGCAATGGTTGTTCCTCAGAAGTCCGAATGGAAACAAAACTATCCCTCAGGAGTCCGAAAATAGCACACACCCTACTTCGGCAAGAAAGATCTCTCTGGAAGGCTACCGAGTTTACCAAGCTTGCACCAACATAAGTAAAGATTGTCTCTCAGAAGTCCGAGCGAAATCAAGGTTGTCCCTTAGAAGTCCGAGGTTGTCCCTCAAGAGTCTAAATAGTAGCACACACCCTACTTTGGCAAGAAAGATCCTCGAAACTCGTATTGATGGAAGCAAAGGTTGCTCTTCGAAAGTCCAAGTAGAAGCACACACTCTGTTTCAACAAGAAAGATCCTCGAAGCTTGCACTGATAGAAGTAAGGGTTGTTCTTCGGGAGTCCGAGTGGGAGCACACACTCTACTTCAACAAGAAAGATCCTTTCTGGTGGGCAATTGAGGAGGTCCGAGTGGAAGCACACGCTCTACTTCAAGAAAGATCCTTTCTGGTGGGCAATCGAGTCTATTACTTCTCTTTCTTCATTGAGGGATGACAAATGAAAAAGGTCATCAAGAAACATAACCCAATGAAAATACACAATATAAAGAAAATAACCTTCTAATGGAGATACACAATATGGAGGAAATAAATTTCTTCATAACATAAGAGAGATAAAACTTCTAACATAAGAAAGATAGAACTTCTTGGACAATGCAATAAATATAAATTGTAAATATCATAGATAGACTTCTTCTACGAAAATTCGACCCTTGCTCCTAATCCCCAGAGTTGTGAAGTCATTCGAAAAACTTTCACCAGGTGCTCAGGTTGTGGTCGTCATACGCCATCATAGCCACATCCTCGAAGATATCCCGGGGCCCCTGTTCTTTGAACTTCAGCTCATCTGTTTTGACTTTCTTTCTAAAGATCTTCTTAAGCGTCTGACACTTTTCTGTAGGATGTCCTAATGATCGATGAAAAACACAATAATTAGGGCCACCCATTCTTTGACTAAGGCCTTCACCTCCTCAATACTACACGAAAAATAAGTGTCATCCTCGCAGCTCTTCCTCTTCTACCCTCTGAATCCCTCCCCCTACGACTTTTGGGTAGAAGACGCGGAAGCCGCAGTGACAGAAGATCCTCGGGATGACTTGAAGCTGGTTTTATAATTAGTCTCGAACCCAATCTCCTAAGATTGAGGTATGTTGATGTTCCGAGATGCTTCAATTAGTGCCGAGAAGATGAGTAGCTTGTGATTAACAAGAAGCATCTTGTACCTGTTCAATGCCCCTTCAACACAGATTTGGACCAAGTAACTTTCCTTCATAGCCTCATGACAATCCACGGCTTTGTCTTGGAACCTTTTCACATATTTGAGAATGTCTTCACCCTCCCGCTATTTTTCCTTACACAAGGTGAGTGTGGTCACTTTCTCGGCCACCTGAAAGAATTTGGCGTGGAATTTGTTGACCATCTCCTCCCAACTTCGGATAGAGTTTGGGGCCAAGTTGACGTACCAACTATATGCTTGGTCGGTGAGGGACTTGGAGAATTCTCTCAGTCGGAGGACATGATTTGAACCATGAATCCCCAAAGTCTCGATGAACCGAACAAAATATTCTCGAGCATTTCCTTGCTTGCCATGAAATTTGATGAATTTCGACACCGTGTACCCCTCCGGGTATAGATAACTCAACATCTCGATAGGGTATGGTGGCTTGACATCCAGATCGGGCAAAGAGGGTAAAGTCCTCTTGCCCCATTCGAGATCGAACATGGCTTGCACATCGGCGAGAGTGAGAAATTGTTGAGGGAGAGAACTTGATGGTGGTATTCCCGAAACTTAGCTTGTAGACCTGAAGACCAAGCCTGGAGCGACTTAGCTATTTGGGTGTTGAGAATTCATCATCGGTGTAGGAACATGGTGATATTGACCATTGGCATTTATGGATATGACATTCGATGATGGAGCGTTGATTTGAGTTCCATGAACTCCGTTACACGCAATGGGTATGCCAGGTTGGGCTTGGAAAGTCGTTACCAAAGCCAAAGGAGACCCGTTCAGTACATAAGTACAATTTACAATTGGTGGAACAAAATTAGGCATGGATGGAGCACCATTTTGTAGAGAAATTTCTGTGAACTTCCTTGAACTTCCACAGCCACTGAAACACCATTCATCGTGCTGAAAACTCCTCCAACCACAGATGGACCATGGCTCAATCCTCTAGGTGCGTGATTTTGCACACCATTTTGAGCAACTTCAGGGAGAATTAGGGGTGGGTCTTGATGGTTTTGACCATTCCCAACATTACCATGAAGTTATTGATGCTTGCCGGCGTTGACTTGACCTCCATTTGTTACTGGTGGTGTGAAATTCGAATCCATCACCAACATGGTGTGGGTGAGATTTTGAAGGGTCGTAAGAATCTCTTGTTGAGTGTGTTGGAATCCTTGAATGACTTCAAGGATAAAAGGTGGGTCTTGAACTTGAGTCCTCTCATCACTACCATTGGAAGAGCCTTGTTGATGAACTTCTTCTTCTCCCGCTATCTTCACTGAAGTTATGTAGATTTCGGATCTTGTTGAGGCCATTAACCAATCCACCTCCCCAGTGGAGTCACCATATATGAAAGGGTTCAAGAACATTGTTGGAAAATTCGAAGATTTTCAAAGATCTTCGAAGAAAATTCAAATTCTCTAGAAATGATGAGAGGTTTAGATTTTTCAACAATCACAACTAGGAACACAATAGCAAGGAGATGATGGAGATAAGAGATTGGGTGAAGAAGAAGGCAAGGCAGTTAGAGAGAGAATAATAGCAAGGCTCTCCTATGGATCTCCCACTTTCACTCTCAAGGTTGATAATGGAGAAGGGAAATTAGTTTTTTCCTAAGAGTTGTCTCTCCAAAATCTCTCCCTTGTAAAGCTATGGGTGGGTGCTATTTATAGGCACCTCATGATGTAGGATGGAGCCCATGTGCAAGGCATATGGGGAATATTCTCTCTAATCACCTTATCTGAGGAAGTGACCTCTCTGAGGATGAGGAAAACCCCAAAAAGAAGATCAACCTCTCGGCAAACCCTTCTTCTTAGCCACACCTAACCAATAATCCCCAATCATCCTAAAATATCAGGGATAGTCCCAGAGGACGCCCTGCAGCAGAAGTGTCAGGAATAGTTCAAGATAATGCCCTACCTCAAATATTGCTGAGTCTCAGGGACCCCCTAGATTGTGCCACCTCGACCTGAGTATAGGCTAGTTTAATCAAAGAATGAATTTATCTCCACTCACCGTCCTCAAGATCGGGTCCTTTGTTCAGACTCCATTATGCCCATGGTTCTGGTGCGTAGATCCCAGAAAGTTTCGAGCCAGCAAGTGTTCTGCGACTCATTAACGGAGCGACTTCTAGATTACGTCCGAATCTATTCGAAGCCAAGCACTTCGGATCTTTAGGTTTGTAGATCTGAACCCTTTCGAGTCCGAGCTCAAATAGGTCTCTAGATTCGTGGTTTCGAACCCTTTCAAGACTAAGCCAATACTTCATACAATGAATCTCCTCCGAGAGTTTCATCTCTTATGAAAACAATGATTAACCTTCTGGAATGCCCATATGATCTGGGCCTCCTCGAATAGGCTTGTTGGACTCTCTTTAGAGATATCTGCTTAATGGGTCTTCCTCGGACCAATTTATTGACTTTCTTATGAGCCCATTCAATAGAATTCACTTGGCCCATTTGGCAATAATTTCTCCAAGCTCACCAATTTTTGGGCTTTCTGATTGGGCCCAATTAATTAGTGGGCTCAAGTCAACCCCTCTTACACTCTTTCTCTCTTCTCTCCAGAGACTTTATCACCCACCTCTCTTCTCTCCCCACCACCACCACCAATCAACACCACCACTACCACCGCCTATCCCAAACCCACCTCGAATCTTGCACCAAATCCGATGCTTTACTCTTCTCTAAGTTCAAAACCCATCAATTTCAGACCTACCCATCTCACAATCTCAACACCCTCGTGGACCAACAACCTCCAATCTCCTCAAGGCAGAGAAAGATTGAAAAGAGAGCTTTTTACTATTTTTCTTACGGAATTATGGTGGAGTTCTGGAATAAGGAATTATGATAGCAACAAGATAGAGAGAATATGGAGAGAATTTACATTGCCTTCTTCATTGGCTTGAATGCCAATTTATAGAATACATATTGTATATACAGACAAAAACCAAAAGTTATGGCATATCTACCTTACATCCAATTTTTACAACTTTTGACAAAACTTTACAACTTTTTACAAAACTTTACAACTTTTTGACAAAGTCTACAAGCCTAGGCATAGGCTTATACAACATTTCCACAAAATTAAATACAAAGACAAAAAGTCATAAATGAGAGACTTTAATTATTTGTCATCTTTATACAACAATTATATACATAGACTGTATATAATATATACATACACTGTCTATCCTCTCCGATTTTCAAAGAGATAGATTGTTATAGATAAGCTTTGGCTGAGTGGATTTGTCGTGTAGCGTCGGCTGAAAAGATTTGGCTGATCACTTTCCGCTGAATGATGCAGGTTGCTCCACGTGTCCTGGATAAGGTTGGAGTCGATCAAGAGACAGCTGCATTTGATAGTGGGGTCCACTATGCTTCCATCCTGTTGATGAGATTGTGATATTCTTCATCAGTCTCTGATGGAGGGGAATCCAGATCTTGGCTGTATTGCTCATTCCGGAAATGTTCTACATCATCCGCGGTCATGGCTAGTTCCAACGGAAGATCCAAATTATTTCTCTTTTTGAGATTTATTAACATGTCAAGAGACTCATTAATTTGTGTAGGAAACCTTTGATATGTTATGAGAAAATGGGTTACAAATAATATTCTACCATCTATAACCATGAACGGCAATTTTGATGAACCATGGATGTTGGACGTTGCTTGTGAAACAGATATTAGACTGTCTATCCAATATTCGGTCAAAGAAAGTTTTTGAATATTTTCCAATCGCTCTCTCCGGTGATCTTCATCTAAATAATCGTCTTCAAATTCAAAATCTTCAGTTTCTTTAATATACCAAATCTAGTATGGTTGGAAAAAATATTCTCGTTCTCGCCAACCAACAGTGCTGGAGATCGAGAAAGTAAAATATTTGCTCCATCGAAAGCCTTTTACTATCCATGAGAGCATTGCTTTGATGATCATTGGATAATCTATCTATTAAATTGGATCTAAAATTTGAAAAATAACTTGATTAGTTATTCCCCAATCTATATCCTCAAAGAATCACATGTCATGGTTTGCCATGATAGTTATTTTGGGAATTCCATCTTTCAAATTTAATTTATCATAAGATCGTTCGAAGATTTGTCTAATCTTATCATGATGATCTTCAACTCGATTTTTGATTAACATAAAAATTTATTTTAGAAGCAAAGTTCTTGCTTTTTCAAAAAGACAAATTCTTTTTATTTGTTCAAAAACTGGATCAGAAAACTCATCTGATATGAGGTCTGATAGTTGAAGAAAATTGTTTATTTTTTCAAAATTAAAATCTTCATTCCAATTCATTTGTTTAAGAATATTGCAACAAGGATTTTGCAAATCTGTTAATTTAGCTGTTTTTTCAGCTAATTTGTTGGCTAGAACTCCCATGTGTTTTCGAAATATCACTTTGTTGTCTACAATGTGAGTTTTCCAAACTCCATTGAGTTCTGTATAAATTTCTCTGGATATACCAGGGTTAAAAAAATCTTTTATCTCAGATTCATCTGGTTTAGATGTCTGAATATTAGTTAGAACTAGGTTAGTTCTCATTTGATTCCTTTGATAAATAGGCATGGCTGGTGCACTGTAAAAAGATTTTTTTGTTTTGGTCATGCTAACATATGCTTTAAAGCTTGCTCCTGAGTATCCACAAACTTGTGTTTTGCAATCATTCCATTCTGTGTAAATTTCAGGTTGTCTTCCTGCAAACACAGCATAAACTTTTTCTTCTCTGGGGATTGCTTTTTTAGCAATTGTCACACAATCTCCTTGAGCGGGTTGTTTACCCTTATCCATTGTTTCCTCTTGGTCTAGAGGCCTTCTGCAAAAATTAAATTTACTTATTTAGCAATTTAATTTTCTGAAACAATTTCTGCTAAGAAAATCTGCAAGAAAATTGTTAGTACCTTTAAGATGTTCTACTTCAAAAGTATATTCAGAAATTTTATTATACCAGGCTAATCATCTTCCTTGTTCAATAGGTTTTTTATTGATCAAGAAATCTCTTACTGCCTTATTATCAGTGCGCACAATAAAATTTTCTGGGGCTAAATAAATATGAAGACTCTTTATTTCTAATTTTATTGCAAGTAATTCTTTTTCAAAAATAATATATTTCTGTTCATTTGGTTTAAATGTTCCAGAATTATATCCGCAAATTAATTCTTCTTTTTGTAATTTTATGGGTATTGAATTTTTTCTTGGTCTAATCTCATTTTCTAATAAAGGTATCTCTTTATCATACCATAAATTACTTGGTATTACTTTAAGAACACATCCCCAGCATGCTTCTAAGGCATCAGTTTCTAAAATTAATTTATCACCTATTTTAAGAAGATAAACATCTGGTAAAGTTTTAACATTTTCTTTAATTTGTTTAATTAAAACATCTTCTGATGTCCATTCAAAAATAACATTTTTCCTTAATTTAGTTAACCAAGGAATTTCTATTTTTGAAAGATTTTTGATAAAATTTCGTCCATAATTTAAAATGCCTAATAAACTCTGTAATTGTGTTATATTTTCAAGAGTATCAGGAAAATCTCGTACTTTGGACAAAATATGTTCTTGTAATTTTAAACATTTCTGGTCTAAAATTATTCCCAAAAATTCAATTGATTCTTTTTCTAGTTCAATCTTTTTTGGAGACAAAATAATTCCATGTTTTTGGAATTTTTCACAAAGTAATTTTAAATGTTTCTATGCTCCTCCTTGGTTTTAGAGAAGATAAGTATATCATCAATATAAACTACACAACAATCTTTAAGATCTTTAAAAATTGTATCAATCCACCGTTGAAATACCTGTGGTGCAATATTTAACCCAAAAGGCATAACATTCCGGTGGTAATGTCCTCTAGGTGTACTGAAAGCTGTCAATTTTTTTGACTCTTCAGTTAATTGAATTTGCCAAAATCCACTTTTACAATCAAATTTGCTAAAGATTTTTGATCCTTTGGTTAAGTCAATCAAAACATCTTTTCGTTGAATAAAATATCCATCAAATTTTAAATTTTCATTTAGCCGTTTATAGTTGACTACCATTCAGGCTTTTCCTCTTTTAATTTCAGTATGGTTTCTTACCATAAAAGTTGGACTAGCGTGAGGGCTTCTAGTTTCTTCAATTAACTTTTTGTCTAAAAGTTCCTGAAGTTGAATATCAAATTCATCTATATCTTGTCTAGTATAGATCATTGGTCTTACTCTAATGATAACATTGGGGCCTTTCAATTTTAAACTACAATAACGTGAGTTACGTTGCCATAGTTTTAATGGATGTTCACTAAAATTTTCTTCTAAAATTTTATAAATCCAGTATGATTCATCAATAGTTTTGATGATGGGAGTTAAATCACCACACAGCACGGGCGCAAACTCTTTATCATAATTGTAGTATAAAGATGACAAATAATTAAAGTCTCTCATTTATGACTTTTTGTCTTTGTATTTAATTTTGTGGAAATGTTGTATAAGCATATGCCTAGGCTTGTAGACTTTGTCAAAAAATTGTAAAGTTTTGTCAAAAGTTGTAGAAATTGGACGTAAGGTAAATATGCCATAACTTTTGATTTTTGTCTATATATACAATATGTATTCTATAAATTGGCATTCAAGCCAATGAAGAAGGCAATGTAAATTCTCTCCATATTCTCTCTATCTTGTTGCTATCATAATTCTTTATTCCAGAACTCCACCATTATTCCATAAGAAAAATAGATGAGGCTTTTGAGGCTGCCAAGACCACTGAAGATATGCTCAAAGCATTCAAGGACATGGAGGCAAGTTTTGATGAGAGGGAACTTGGATTGGCTTGCTTGAAACTCGACCTCAAACTTGACCAAAAAGGTGAGGACCCTGAAAAGAATCTTTCTTTTGCTAATAGAGCTTTGAAAGCTTTTGATAGAGATGATAATAGAGTGTCTTTACCTCTTTCCATGGCTTTACAATTGTTGGGTTCTGCTTGTTATAGCTTGAAAAGGTTTAATGATAGTTTAGGATACCTTAATAGGGCTAAAAGGTTCTTGTAGTCTTGATGATATTAGACCGATTCTTCACGCAGTTCAGCTTGAATTGGCGAATAGCAAGACTGCAATGGGAAGGAGAGAGGAGGCTCTTGTTAATTTAAGGAATTGTTTGGAGATAAAAGAAATGACTTTGGAGAAAAACAGTAGGGAAATTGGTAATGCTAATCGGGATTTGGTAGTGGCTTATGTTGCTGTTTTGAATTTTCAAGAGGCGTTGCCGTTTTGTTTAAAAGCATTGGAGATAAATAAGGGACAATTGGGGAATAATTCGGTGGAAGTCGCGCATGATAAGCAGCTTCTTGGGGTTTTCTATACTGGGTTGGAGGAGCATGAGAAGGCACTGGATCAGAATCAGTTATCACATAAGGTACTGAAGAATTGGGGTCTTAGTTCTAATTTCCTTCGGGCAAAGATTGATGCCTCCAACATTCAGATTGCATTGGGGAAGTATGAGGAGGCCATCAATACTTTGAAGGACATTGTTCAGCAGACTGATAAAGAAAGTGAAGATCGAGCTATGGTCTTCATTTTGATGGCGAAAGCTTTATGTAATCAAGAGAAATTTGCTGACTCAAAAATGTGACTACAGATTGCTTCTGGGATTCTTGATAAGAAAGAAGCAAACTCTCCAGTAGAAGTTTCTGAGGCATATATGGAGATACCGATGCAATATGAGACTATGAATAGTTTGAAACTGCAATTGCGTTGCCAAAGAGAACACAAGCTATACTTGAGAAGCTCCCTCAAGAGCAACACTCAGAAGGAAAGTGTTTCTGCACGTATTGGCTAGTTGCTTCTATTAACAGGCAAGGTGCAGGAGGCTATACCCTACTTGGAGAGTGCAGCAGAGAGACTGAAAGAGTGCTTTGGTTCCAAGCATTATGGGGTTGGGTATATTTATAACAACTTGGGTGCGGCATATTTGGAACTAGATAGGCCTCAGTCAGTTGAACAGATGTTTGCAGTAGCCAAGGAGATTATGGATGCGTCCCTTGGTCCTGGTCATGTGGATACAATTGAGTCATATCAGAACCTTTCAAAAGCATATAGTGCCATAGGGAGGTAAGAAACTAAGATTACCTTAATTTCTGGTATCTTTGCATCACATAATATACACTTAACTGATTTATTGGTTTTAAGTATAGCTTTGCAAACTACTAAAATAGAGGAGAATTTTAACAAGTAGGTGATAATGGGATATCATTAGAAACTGACACTGGTTTTACATATACCTAAACATTGTCATCCATTGAAGTTTAAATCATTTGGCATGCCAAAACTAACTATGCTTTCATTCTAATGTTTAGCTCTTATATGGACCAAACCAGCCTTACGTACACCATAGAAGCTAATAATGCCGTATGATTGTTAATTCTTTTAAAACTGTCATGCAAGTATGTGAGGACTGCAGATTTGCAGATTCCACATGAGTAACTTCCATGAACTCGGTCATGGGTGTCAAGTGCGGATGTTTCAAAAGTGTCAGATTCATCTAATTCTTATGTCCAAGGACACCACGACGTGTCCAGATGTCATGTTTCTTGAGTACATTTTTATAGGATAAAATAATATTTACAAACTAATATAGATCATGCTATGCATAAAATGGACATCTTATTTATACATAGTTATTTAGTAAACTTGACTATTTATACATACTTGTTGGGCGCATGCCCAACTAGACATGTCAAACACATATCCCACATATTTCAGCATGTTTGTTTGAATGGACTGAATAAGAGAGATTAGAATCCATTGGATTGTAATCCTGAGATTCATAATCCTGAGACTATTTTATTGGATAGGATATATATGCCATATTTGTTTAGTCATGGCATTAGATGTCAGGAATTGATTATTTAATTAGATAGGATATGAATCCTGTGTTTGTTTGAGATATTATGGAGAACGATAGATGCTTAATTGACTATTTTACCCTTTTCAATTATTTACTAAGTAATAGTAATATTACACATATTTTTAATATTTTAATTATTTTTAGCTAGATTAATAAAAATTTATTTTATTTTATTTTTTAGACAGTTAAATAATTTTTTTAAATTAAATAAATAAAATATCTATGAAGCACGGGTACTCCAAAAATAGTGCCGTACACGCACCGGGTACTTACCGGGTGCGGGTACGCGTACCGGTACGGCTGCACGCGTACCGGGTACGGGAAAAACTAGTCGGGTACTTCTGCCTCAGTTGGGTACGGCTCGGGTACGGCAGGGGTACGCGTTTGGTGCGTTTTGGGTACGGCGGGGGCAGAAACCAAATTTTCTGAAAAATTGAGGGATACCGGAGCAATATTAAGAAAAATTAAAAAAAAAAAAAAAGGAAAAAATGTCATCACTTTTGTTGCCCTAATCTCATCGAAGCAAAGAGAGAGGCGACTTCGACCATCTCCATCTCCCTCTTCTGTGACCCTCGAAACAGAGATCGACCCTCACCCTCATCTTCGACCCTCACCCTCGTCTGCGACTTCGACACAGCAGAGATCGATTTCGACCCTCACTCACCCTCGTCTGCGACTTCGAAACAGCAGAGATCGATCGACTTCGAAACACCAGAGATCGTCTTCGACTTCGACCCAGAGATTCGACCCTTGTCTTCGACTTCGACTTCGACCCAGTTATCGACTTCGACCCTCGACCCTCGACTTCGACGCAGGTATATCACTTCATCTGTATTTATTTATTTATTTTTCTTGTTTCTTCTTTAGTTATTAATACTGAAAATGCTAATAAATAATCATAAATGGTAATAATCATAAATATTATTATTAGTTATTAATAATAAAAAATTACATCATCTTTATTTATTTATTTTTTTTTCTTGTTTCTTCTTTAGTTATTAATACTGAAAATGCTAATAAATATTAGAGATGAAAATGCTAATAATCATAAATGGTAATAATCATAAATATTATTATTAGTTATTAATAATAAAAAATTAGAGATGAAAATGCAGGTTTGTAGGTTATTAATATTATTATTAGTTATTTTTTTATTTAACTTCAATTTGTAGGTTAGATCTTTTAACCATAATTATAAAAAATAAAAAAAAATAAAAAATAAAAAAATATCGGCGTACCGCAGCCGTACCCGTACCCTACTTTTTTGGGATTTTGCCGTATCGCCGTACCCGTACTCGTACCCGTACCGTACTCGTACCCGCACCCGTGCTTCATAGTAAAATATCAATAAAAATATATGCTATTTTTTTAATTAAAATTTTAAATAAATTTATTTTAAATAATGAAATTAAATAAAACATCAATTAAAATTTAAATAATGAAATTAAATAAAATATCAACAAAATTTTAAAATAAAAAGTCAATAAAATATCTATAAAAAATTATTATAAAATTTTAAATATATAAAACATCAATAAAAATTAAATAAAATTATTTTATTTTTAAATTGAGACTATTTTATTAAGTATAATTAATACCATGAGGAAAAAGATATTTAATACTAGAAGGTCAATAATGTAATTTGATGACCTAATCCCATGGGATAAGTTATCTCATAATTTGTGTCTCCCCTCCCATAGGATACAATAGTCTAACAGATTTGGGATTAATAATTCGGTGCAAAAAAATTGAAATAAACAACGGACTATTAATCCAATCTCACCCTTCAATCCCACCAAATAAACATGCTCTTAATGGTTATGCATCACAAAGCCACAAGTCATAACTTTGTTTTTTAAATAATAATAAATAAATAAAAACCAGAAAGATAACCCAATTCCCCAGTTTGAATACAACTCTCATAACTCAAAAAGAAAAACCTTTTAAAGAAACAAATTCTATTTCAAGGTCTAAATTGCTCAAACTTTTTAATTTGTCATCAAGCTTTACAACCAAGCCTTCATCATGATAATCAAAATTATCAATATATATGTATTGTATTATTAATTAATATATCATGTGAATCCACCAGTTCCTTAATTTAATCAACTAAAGTTGACAACCATTAACATCATGTTTTGAAGCATTTATACATTTCTATATATATTTCATATATATGTAAAAAGAAGTTTTGTTGTTGTTTCACATGTCAAAACAATCCATTTTTCAAAATCACAAAGAATTTCATCGAGGCATTTTATCATACATTTGGAATGCAAAATGTAAGTCTAGGCGGAATCACATATGCTTTCAATTAATCATTTCAACAAGTCCATTTTTTCAAAATCACAAAGCATTTCGGCAAGTCTATTTTCATAATCACACAGCTTTTCATTATGGGGATTAAACAGAGAGGATTTATAAATAAAAAAACAAAAACAAAAAAAAAAACAAAATAATCACATAGCTTTTTAAGTGGGGAGGATTTATAAAACAATAAAAATAAAAAAAAAAAAGAAAAAGAAAACAAAAATCTGACCTTTTTTTGGTTGTCAATTGAGGAGATTTAGGGATCTAGGGCTTCTAATGTGTTTGGGTAAACAAAGCAACATGTCAATGCAAAGAAGGAACACCGGAAGCCCTCCACCGCCACCGATGAGTTTGCTGATGGAGAAGAAAGAGGCCAAATCTGAAAATAAGTCTAATGAGAGAGAGGTTGAGTTTTCAATCTGGTCTAGAGTAGAAGAGCGGATGAAGGGTTCCTGTCACTTACCTTTCGTTTGGCCAAAACAGCAGAAATCAACGTCATGTCGTTTGGCTCTTGAACTCCACAGACGTGCCTCCCTCCTCAGCGTCAGATTTGTCATCACCACGCGTCTCCATCCGGTAGATATGGCTAGAGGGTGCTGAACCGTAAAGGGCAAGAGATGAGGTGAATCAAAAAAATGTGATTTAAAAGGTTAACTTTTAACCTAGTTACCAAAATAGGCAGTGTTCCAAAAGCCATTAAAGTGTATCATGAAATGGGCTTTTAAAATAAATAAATAAATAAAATAAAATAAAAAGACATAGCCAAACAAAGCCTAAGAAAATATGTTAGGTCCTCCAATAAAATCATTATGAGTTTATAAAAATATAATTTTAAGATGAGTTCAATCAACTAGGTTCAAAATGATTAATATCTATCTGTAGAGGGTCAGAAATTAAGCCCAAAACTAAGCATGGACCCAAGCACTAAGATCGTCCTGATAATGCGACCAAGGATAAAAAAGGAGCATGGGCTAAAGCTCAAGGGAAGCGTGCCAACAAATGGGCCGAGGCAAGTCCAACCCACCAGGGCTCCAGATGGACTCAGCGAGGAGAAATGCCTAAGTCAAGTTGCAGAGGCAACATCTGCAGCGGTGAAGTTGCCAATGGACCATTTGCAGCGGCAAAGTTGCTGAGGCACTTTGCCTCAGCGCCTCCATTCCTATTACATATTTGAGCCTTACACTTGACCACATAACACATTTTCCTCAGCCTTTTCTTGCTCTAGCCGACCAAGAGAGGGAGAGAGTGAGAGAGCTTGTCTTCCATCTTGAGTTTTGCTTGCTAATTGAAGGAACTTGAAGGGTAGATTGCTACTTTAGACTCCTAAACCTTCAATACAAGACTAAGGTAGGAAACTCATCTTCTTCTTGTGGTTATTGAACTAGTTCTTGCATGGTTCATGTCATATTGATGGAGTGTAGAGCCAAAACATGGTTTAGATGTTGAATTGTGGCTTAATTGTTGCATGCATGTACATATATTGAAGTTTTGAGGTTGTAGTCCATGTTTCCTCACATGCATGTCCATCTTTTGGTCATACTCCATGAGTTCATCTTGTTTTTGAAGGTTTGAGCTCTTTTGAAACAGCATTAAAGCTTTGAAAATGATTTAAGATCATGCATGTTTGCATGTTCTCCATGTTCTTGGAAAATGGTTTGAAATTGGATTTGAATTAAACACCCTTGGGCTTTGATTTCTCAAATTGAGCTTTGAACCATGTTATTCTATGTGTTTATAAATGTTTTCTGGAAATTCAGCCCAAGAGGATCGGTTTTGATGCATTTAAACTTGAGTTTGAGCTTGGAGGTGCAATCTGGGTTTTCCAGATTTCGCACTTCCGCTCGAGCGGGGAAGTTCCGCTCGAGTGTGGAATCCGAGCATCCAGCATCTCTCTGCACTGTTTTACAGTCCGCTCGAGCGGAGGATCGGGCGCTCGAGCGGAGTCATGTCTCAAGCTCGAGCGGGTGTCGAGCGGAGATTTCACCTATCCAGTACTTTTACAGTACGCTCGAGCGGGAAAGTTTACGCTCGAGCGTGTACCTTTATTGCATGACCGCTCGAGCGGGGAAACCTGCGCTCGAGCGGAACTCTGTTTTTCTGAAAATGCTTTTAAGTGTGCCTCCTTGCATCCTCATCCCATCCTAGGCATTCTTAGGCCTAGTTTAAAACATCTTATTGAGGATATAGAGGTAGAACACACCGAGGCATTAGGAATTAAGTTGTTATATTTCCCAACTGCGTAGCTTAGTGTGTTCAATCTGTTAACTGTGTAGGGTTGGCGACTGGGGAGACACGCTCTAGCTTACTGTAGCCCGAACTCTGTGAGTAACAATTGTGTAAAGATATGTTCAAAATGATTATCTTCTGAATACTGAACTGAACTGTTTACTGAACTGATACTGTTTACTGAATGAATGTATGTCCTATATTCTGAACTGTATTGTGGCATCCTTAGCAACTACTGTTACTGACTGTTACTGTTACAGAGATCTCTGTCGGTTCCCTCGTAGAACCACTACTGTTTACTGACTGATGGCCATCATTACTGTTCGGTCTTTAAGACCTACTGTTTACTGCTATGCTAATGGATGTACCACATATGACTGAATAACTGTTCTGACTGAAAGACTGAAGTATTGTTTAATGAACTGATTTCATTACTGTAAGGACATTTCATTCATAACCTCTTTACGCATTATGTTATTCACTGGGCTTTAGCTCACTGTTTATATATATATGTAGGTGCTCAGCCACCAGACCGGAGCTAGGAGCGTGGGTTAGACTCCAGTTTTGTCAAGCCAGCCTATGTGCCTCACTGCGAGGTTCCGAGCCTATCGTGTTAAGGCTTAGGGGTGTTTTACAATTCCCCCTTCTGTACCGTCTACTGTTCTGTATAGACTGAATGTTTACCGTACTGCTATTAGGTCCCTGTACTGTGTGACTGTAAATTTTGTATAGACTGTATTGTTTGTATATGTGAATGCATGAAAAAAAATTTTGGCATGCAGACTGTCACAGCTCAATGGACATTATTCGTTTACTGTATTGGCTTCCGCCAGGCCATGTACTCTGTTTTACTGTACTACTGTTAAGCAGGCCTTCGGTAATCTCGGATTACTGGCCGGTTACGGTGCTAAACCCATAGGGCCGGGTTTGGGTCGTGACAGAGTGGTATCAGAGCGATACTTAACCACGAGTTATACCGCACACACGTGTCCAAATGAGCTATAGGGTGTCCTAGGAAAGTGATTAGGGCATTTCATGAACTTGAAAAGTGTGTGGCTATGTTATGACTGAATACATGTTGATGAGATAACTGTCTAAATATGCAACTGTATATGTTACAACTGCTATAACTGTTATAACTGCTTATAGTGAAATGGACAATGCAAATGAACCTGAATCCTCGTCTACCGAGGCAAGAATGGAAAGAATGGAAAGAATGATGGAACTGATAACTGCTAGACTGGAACAACAACAAAACCAACAACCCCCACCTCCTCCTCCAGTACAGCCGGAACCTAATGTGAATGCGAATGATAGGGATATTATTGCTCTCACCCATAAATTCAGCAAGATGAAACCGCCATCCTTTCAGGGAGGACTGGAACCGCTAAAGGCTGAAGCTTGGGTGCTTGAAACAGAGAAATTATTTGAAGTGTTTCCGTGCTCAGAAGCGAATAAAGTATTGTTAGCTACCTTCACCCTACAAGAAGAAGCTAGAAGGTGGTGGATGTTGATCCATGATACACATACTATTATGACTTGAGCTCAGTTCAAGGAGTCCTTCTTTGAAAAGTATTTCCTTCAGTGTGTCAGGGATAGAAAAGTGACTGAATTTGAACAGCTGAAGCAGGGCACAATGTCCGTTGCGAAATATGAAACAAAATTTACTGAACTTGCCAGATATGCACCACACATGGTGGATACCGAATATAAGAAGGCCAGAAAATTTGAAGGCGGCCTTAATGTTGCAATTCTTGACCGAATAAATGTTCTGAAACTACCGACTTTTGTAGGTGTTCTCGACCGGACATTGATGGCCGAGTCGAACATTGCAGCAGTGAAACAATCTGAAACACCAATAACTGAATGGCACGGTAAAAGGCAGTGTTTTAAATTCAAGAAAGGCAAGCACAACCCGGCCAACAAGAAATAGAATACGGGGTCGACAACTAGCCCCAGCCAAGGGAGTGGGTTCATTCCACCCTGCTCTGTATGTGGCAACAAGCACAAGGGGGTTTGTCACAAATTATCTGGAGCTTGTTACAGGTGTGGCAAGGTGGGCCACATGGTTAAAGATTGTTCCTCTGCTCCGCAAGTTAATAGCAAGGCTACGCCAAGCGCAGCAACATCAACTGTAGCACCAAAGCCTAACCCTAAAGCTACCGGGAAAGAGCCTGTGAGGCAAGGCCGAGTGTTCGCACTAGTACCGGGAGATGTGCAGAATACCGAGACCGTTGTGTCAGGTATCCTCTCTATTTGTGCACAAAATGCATATGTATTAATTGATTCGGGGTCTACACATTCTTATGTATCGCATGCTTTTTCGCAGAAATTGAATAGACCCTTAGAACCCATGAACTATCTGCTAGCCGTATCATCACCCGTAGGAGGATCCATGACATGTGCTTATATGTACCCCGCATGTGAAATCATTGTTGGGGGATATGCATCTGTTTATTGATTTACTACCATTGAATATTGATCATTTTGATGTAATACTGGGGATGGATTGGTTACAAAAATATCATGCCACTATTGACTGTGTGACCAAGCAAGTTGTTTTCCGTCCACCTGGTTTGCCTGAATTTGTGTTTAATGGGAGTGGAGTAGTACCTCCTCCGTATCTGATTTCATCTATGAAAGCTGTTAAACTGATTAGAAAGGGATGTAAAGGATATCTGTGTTCTGTGCTGACTGTGTCTACTGATGATAGTGTTAAAACTGATGTGAATTGTATTCCTATAGTCAGGGAATTCCCAGATGTATTTCCAGATGACCTGCCAGGGGATTTGATTGACAGAGAGATTGAATTCACCGTGGATGTGATTCCCGGAACACAGCCAGTTTCGAAAGCTCCTTACCGAATGGCTCCAACTGAACTGAAGGAGTTGAAAGTGCAATTGCAGGAACTGTTGGACAAGAAGTTTATCAGGCCCAGTACTTCACCCTGGGGTGCACCGGTTTTGTTTGTAAAGAAGAAAAATGGCTCGCTGAGACTGTGTATAGACTATCGTGAACTGAATAAGGTAACTGTAAAGAATAAATACCCATTACCGCGTATTGATGACCTGTTTGATCAGTTACAGGGTGCCAAAGTGTTTTCTAAGATTGACCTCAGATCGGGGTATCATCAACTGAAGGTTAAACCGGAAGACATTGATAAAACTGCTTTTAGAACGAGGTATGGCCATTATGAATTTTTAGTTATGCCTTTTGGAGTCACGAACGCACCAGCTGCTTTTATGGACCTCATGAACAGAATTTTTAAACCATACCTTGATGATTTCATTGTAGTATTTATTAATGACATATTGATTTACTCCAAAAGTATAGAACAGCATGAACATCATCTGAGACTTGCCCTACAAACCTTAAGAGAACAGAAACTGTATGCTAAACTGTCTAAATGTGAATTTTGGCTTGACCATGTTATGTTTTTGGGGCATGTTGTTAGCAAAAATGGAATTTCTGTTGATCCGCAGAAAATTGAAGCCGTAGTGAACTGGCCTAGACCAACAAATGTGACTGAAGTCCGAAGCTTTTTGGGATTGGCTGGATATTACAGAAGATTTGTCAAAGATTTCTCCAAAATTGCCCTACCATTGACTCAGTTAACTCAGAAGGGGATATCATTTGACTGGACTGATCAAAGAGAATCTGCTTTTCAGGAGTTGAAAACTCGATTAGTGACTGCACCTGTTCTGACTTTACCTTCAGGTACTGATGGTTATACTGTATTTAGTGATGCTTCTCATAAGGGTTTGAGGTGTGTTTTAATGCAGAATGGGAGAGTTATTGCTTATGCTTCCCGACAACTGAGACCACATGAAAAGAACTACCCGACCCATGATCTGGAACTTGCTGCAGTAGTATTTGCACTGAAAATCTGGCGTCACTACCTGTACGGGGTAACATGTGAAGTATATACCGACCACAAGAGCTTAAAATATTTCTTCACACAGAAAGAACTGAATATGAGACAGCGGAGATGGCTAGAACTGATTAAAAACTATGACCTACAAATTTTGTACCATTCGGGAAAAGCCAATACCGTTGCCGATGCATTGAGCCAGAAATCGATTGAAAACGTAGCATGTTTGCTTACCGGACAGAAAGAGCTGCTTAGTGACCTTGACAAATCTGAAATTGAAATTGTTTTACGAGAACAAGGTGGAACCTTAGCTGCTATTTCTGCTCAACCGGCACTGATTGAAGAGATTAAAGAGAAACAGCAACTAGATGACTTCCTGAAGAAGATCATCGAAGAAAGAGAATCTAAACCGAGACCGGGATTCAAATTTGAGAACAATGTACTGAAATTTCATGAAAGACTGTGTGTACCGAATGATACTGAACTGAAAAGAAGAGTTCTGCAAGAAGGCCACAATTCGAAATTATCTATCCACCTGGGGAATACGAAAATGTACCAAGATCTGAAACAGAATTTCTGGTGGCCGGGAATGAAGAAAGAAATTGTTGACTTTGTGTCCAAATGTCTTCATTGCCAACAGGTCAAAGCTGAACATCAACGACCTGCCGGATTATTGCAACCCCTACCCATACCAGAGTGGAAATGGGAGCATATCACGATGGATTTCATCGTTGGGTTACCTCGCTCCAGAAAAGGTATGGATTCAATTTGGGTTATTGTTGATAGACTAACCAAATCTGCTCACTTCTTACCTGTCAAAACAATTTATAATGCGGAAAAATTGGCTGTTATCTATATTGATGAAATTGTAAGACTGCATGGAGTGTCTGTGTCTATCGTTTCTGACAGGGATTGAAAGTTTACATCGAGGTTTTGGCAGAGTCTACAGACTGCATTAGGTACTGAATTGAGGCTGAGTAGTGCCTATCATCCTCAGACAGATGGACAGTCAGAAAGGACCATCCAAACTCTAGAGGATTTATTGAGAATGTGTGTCCTTGATTTTCAGGGAGATTGGGAAAGTCATCTGCCATTAGTTGAATTCGCTTACAACAACAGCTACCATTCGAGTATTGGCATGGCGCCCTTCGAGGCATTGTATGGAAGAAAATGTAGATCTCCAATTTGCTGGGCAGAAGTTGGAGATGGGCCTTTGCTTGGGCCCGAGATTGTTTATGAAACAACTGAGAAAGTGAAACTGATACAACAGAGACTAAAAACCGCACAGAGTAGACAGAAGAGTTATGCTGATATCAGAAGACGAGACAGAGAATATGAAGTGGGTGATCACGTATTTGTGAAAGTGACACCAATGAAAGGCCAGACTCGTTTTGGAGTCAAAGGCAAGTGAGCACCAAGATACGTCGGACCGTATGAGATTATTGAGAAAATTAATCCAGTGGCGTATCAAGTTGCGCTCCCTCCTGAAATGGAGCATATGCATAACGTCTTCCACATTTCCATGTTGAGAGACTACCTCCGGGATCCCTTCCATGTGATTGAGCCTATTCGGATAGTGTTGAGTGATGACTACACTTACGAGGAACGGCCTATACAGATTGTAAACCGACGGATCAAGAAACTGCGAAACAAAGAGATCCCATTGGTGAAAGTCGACTGGCAGAACCATGGTGGCATGTATGCCACTTGGGAAAGGGAAGATGACATGGCTAAACAATATCCTGAACTATTTCCACTAAACCCTGTTTTCTTCCAGAATGAAGGTAACTCGAGTTTAGAGGACTAAACTCTTTATAAGGAGGGGAGACTGTAACAACCCTCATACTGTTTACTGATTAATGACTGATTGATTACCGATAATCACCGATTACTGTTAAACGGAACTGATAATGACTGATAACTGACTGAGAATTGAACTGTTTAAAGTACTGAACTGACTGACCGAAATTGAAACTGAATTGAGTGAATACATCTGTTTGAATTGCATTTTATCTGTTGACTATTTGTTTGATCTGTTCGTGTTATATGTTTAAACTGCTAATTGAAGGCCTTATCGGCGGCCGAACTGGGAATGGATTAATGTTTTATGATCCTCATAATTAATGTGATTTTATGGTATTTTTATCTGAAAACTGATTAGGTATGCTTGAATTAGATTAAATAAGCTAATTAAAGAGTTAGGCTTAATTACCGAATTGCCACCCTTAGTGGCCCACTCAATATAACATATTTGAGCCTTACACTTGACCACATAACACATTTTCCTCAGCCTTTTCTTGCTCTAGCCGACCAAGAGAGGGAGAGAGTGAGAGAGCTTGTCTTCCATCTTGAGTTTTGCTTGCTAATTGAAGGAACTTGAAGGGTAGATTGCTACTTTAGACTCCTAAACCTTCAATACAAGACTAAGGTAGGAAACTCATCTTCTTCTTGTGGTTATTGAACTAGTTCTTGCATGGTTCATGTCATATTGATGGAGTGTAGAGCCAAAACATGGTTTAGATGTTGAATTGTGGCTTAATTGTTGCATGCATGTACATATATTGAAGTTTTGAGGTTGTAGTCCATGTTTCCTCACATGCATGTCCATCTTTTGGTCATACTCCATGAGTTCATCTTGTTTTTGAAGGTTTGAGCTCTTTTGAAACAGCATTAAAGCTTTGAAAATGATTTAAGATCATGCATGTTTGCATGTTCTCCATGTTCTTGGAAAATGGTTTGAAATTGGATTTGAATTAAACACCCTTGGGCTTTGATTTCTCAAATTGAGCTTTGAACCATGTTATTCTATGTGTTTATAAATGTTTTCTGGAAATTCAGCCCAAGAGGATCGGTTTTGATGCATTTAAACTTGAGTTTGAGCTTGGAGGTGCAATCTGGGTTTTCCAGATTTCGCACTTCCGCTCGAGCGGGGAAGTTCCGCTCGAGTGTGGAATCCGAGCATCCAGCATCTCTCTGCACTGTTTTACAGTCCGCTCGAGCGGAGGATCGGGCGCTCGAGCGGAGTCATGTCTCAAGCTCGAGCGGGTGTCGAGCGGAGATTTCACCCATCCAGTACTTTTACAGTACGCTCGAGCGGGAAAGTTTACGCTCGAGCGTGTACCTTTATTGCATGACCGCTCGAGCGGGGAAACCTGCGCTCGAGCGGAACTCTGTTTTTCTGAAAATGCTTTTAAGTGTGCCTCCTTGCATCCTCATCCCATCCTAGGCATTCTTAGGCCTAGTTTAAAACATCTTATTGAGGATATAGAGGTAGAACACACCGAGGCATTAGGGATTAAGTTGTTATATTTCCCAACTGCGTAGCTTGGTGTGTTCAATCTGTTAACTGTGTAGGGTTGGCGACTGGGGAGACACGCTCTAGCTTACTGTAGCCCGAACTCTGTGAGTAACAATTGTGTAAAGATATGTTCAAAATGATTATCTTCTGAATACTGAACTGAACTGTTTACTGAACTGATACTGTTTACTGAATGAATGTATGTCCTATATTCTGAACTGTATTGTGGCATCCTTAGCAACTACTGTTACTGACTGTTACTGTTACAGAGATCTCTGTCGGTTCCCTCGTGGAACCACTACTGTTTACTGACTGATGGCCATCATTACTGTTCGGTCTTTAAGACCTACTGTTTACTGCTATGCTAATGGATGTACCACATATGACTGAATAACTGTTCTGACTGAAAGACTGAAGTATTGTTTAATGAACTGATTTCATCACTGTAAGGACATTTCATTCATAACCTCTTTACGCATTATGTTATTCACTGGGCTTTAGCTCACTGTTTATATATATATGTAGGTGCTCAGCCACCAGACCGGAGCTAGGAGCGTGGGTTAGACTCCAGTTTTGTCAAGCCAGCCTATGTGCCTCACTGCGAGGTTCCGAGCCTATCGTGTTAAGGCTTATGGGTGTTTTACAATTCCCCCTTCTGTACCGTCTACTGTTCTGTATAGACTGAATGTTTACCGTACTGCTATTAGGTCCCTGTACTGTGTGACTGTAAATTTTGTATAGACTGTATTGTTTGTATATGTGAATGCATGAAAAATCTTTTTGGCATGCAGACTGTCACAGCTCAATGGACATTATTCGTTTACTGTATTGGCTTCCGCCAGGCCCTGTACTCTGTTTTACTGTACTACTGTTAAGCAGGCCTTCGGTAATCTCGGATTACTGGCCGGTTACGGTGCTAAACCCATAGGGCCTGGTTTGGGTCGTGACACAAGTCATGGACCTGCCTTGGTCGCATAGGCAGGACTAAGGAAGCCCCCTTGGGCTTGGTACTAAGGCACAGCATGGCTGATAGCAGGCCTGGCTGTGGCCTTTGCCCTGGGAAATTGGGGAGTTTGTGGTTAGGTGGCTAAGGGTGGAGGCTTCGCTGAGGTGAGCATAAACATAGTCGATAGCAGACTAATGGAGTCCTAAGAATGCATGTATTGGCCAAATAGAACTGAGAAGGCAAGTGCAACGGCGAGGTTCACCGTTGCAAGTGCACTTGTTGAGATTCAAGCTGAGAAGGCAAGTGCAGAGGCGAACACTTCCGCTGCAAGTGCACTTGTTGAGGCCCAAAAAGGGAGTTGCCGTGCCAAACACTCCCGACGCAACTACAGTTGCTGAGGCTTGAAAAGGTAGTTGTAAAGGCAAACAGATAGTACACAATACCTGCAGAGGGACATGTGGCACCTTCAGCCTAGTGGCTCAAGGCAGAATATTCCATGTGATCCTCTAGGACACATGTTTTCTCTCCATTTGGCCATTTGGTGTCCTCTTGGTACCAAGGAAAAGCCTATAAATATGACCCATTTCCCAAGGTTCAAGAGGAGAAATTTTGGGGATTTGGGGGAGATGTTACCCATTTTAGCACTGCTATACACTTTTTCTTGAGCCACTTGCTTCACCCTCACCTAGCTACACACTCTCCAACTCCCACACAGTTGTTGTTACTTATTCTCCAGCCACTTCCGCCATTATTGGACCATTAGCATAGTTCTGCCTCTCTAATCACCTCTCTAACCTTGAACCCTCTTACATTTTTGGCGACTCTGCTGGGGAGGCCGCTTTGTTGATGGTTTATACACGCAGTGGCTTACACACTTCACTGGAAAAGATGGTAGAGGATGAAGTTCAGCAACTCCCACGGCAGCAAGGCTCTTCCAATGGCGGAGAAGCACATACGAAGGACCATGACCACGATGTTATTGTTGAGGCAGTTCAGTCACAACAGGATATGCAGAGGGAGATTCTGGCAGCTTTGCAAACTCTCACTGCGGCTATTATGGCCATGGCCTCTAGACCAGCTCGAGCTCCAATCCAGGTGCCTCTGGTGGTACCTCAAGCGAACGGTACAGTCATTGATTTAGCTATCCAGGAGCAGACTGGACTATTCCAGCCCACTCACTTTGTTACCCTAGCCAATGTATAAGCTATGCTCGAGCAAGAGCGTAGCAATAAGTAACTACCATCTCTCCCCGACCCAGATGTGAAACCCCCATACTCTCAAGAGATATTGACCATGCCCTACCCAACTGGGTAGACAGTGCCCAAATTTATTAAGTTTGATGGAAAACAAGGCAATGCCAGAGAACACGTGGCGAGGTTCATTGAAACTCTTGGTGTCCATGACAGTGACCACTCTCTGTGCCTTCGAGAGTTCTCCAAATCACTTATTGAAAGGGCTTGCAGTTGGTATGTGAACTTGGCTCCCAACTTGATCAAGAGTTGGGAGGAGATGGTGAACAACTTCCACACGAAATTCTTCCAAGTCCAAGAGAAAGTCACAACCTTCACACTTGGGCGAGATGTCCAAAAAGAAGGTGAAGATATATTGGACTATGTTAAGTGGTTCCAAGACAAGGCTATTGACTGTCATGAACCAGTAGATGAAACTCACTTAGTTAGCATATGTGTGGAGGGTGCCATACGCAACTACAAAATTTTCTTGGTGAACAATAATCTGCCTACCTTTTCAGCCTTGATTGAGGCAACTAGAAATCTCAGTACCACTGGTCCTTTACACGAATCTCGCGACAGCCACCGCTACTCTCGCAGTAGTAGAGTTTTTGCGATAACCTCCACATGAGGGAGCCGCTCGCAAGCAAAGGTCTCGTCCTCTCAAAAGAGGAAGAGTTATGAGGACAGGAATCCATATCCTTGTAGCCTTGAGAATGTTAAGGCCTTGGTTAAAGAATGGGTCGCTGATGGTGAACTTACTTTGCCTCTGGTTGATGTTACTCCAACCAAGAAGGACAAAAAAAGCCCAGATTATTGTGTCTATCACAGAACCACCAGGCACCCTACTAGGGATTATTGGACGTTAAAAAATATCTTCAAGAAGAAAGTTGACGCGAATGAGCTAAAGTTCAAAGATGCTAGTAATCGTGACGTACAGAAGGACCCTTATCTTAACCACAAAGAGAAGGAGAAAAATGTACACATGATCGGCTACCTTGGGCCTGTGCGCGATCAAGTGCACATGGCATCCTACCATGATGAGTTAGAAGAAATTGCAACTGGCCAACTCCCTGAAACAGTACCTGAAGAGGCGAGATTCGTAAAGGATACTCATGCTCAAGCCTTGCAAAATTCTATTAAGTTTCGCACCTTCTTTAACCAACTGGGGTTGAGCCAAGCCCCCAGGATAGAAGCAATAAAGGCCCTCATCAACATCTCTGAAGTGCACCATGCTGAAGTTGCTGAAGGAGTATGTGCCTCGACGCATCCAGGAAGATTATAGGGCCATTACCTTTTCAGAAGTAGACAGAGCATACCCATTTCCTCATAACCGTCCTCTTTTTGTCATAGTTTATATTAATGATATAGAGTTCAAGCGTGCTTTCCTCGATGGTGGGGCGTCCATAAACATCATTACCGCTGACACCTTTGCAAAAGCTGGTATCCTGGAGTCCAGAATGGTTCGCCAACCCATTACTATAATCGATTTTGGTGGTGAGAAAAAGGTCACTAAAGGCCATGTTGTAGTGGACTTAGCAGTTAACGAAATTTGTTCCGCAACTAAATTCCATGTGATTGAAGCAGATACAAATTACCACATGATACTTGGCAGAGCTTGGATGCACCGATATAGGGCTATCCCGTCCAACTATCACCAATGTGTGAAGGCAAAGTTGGAAAAATGCACAGTTACCATAAATGCGTCTGAAAAGCCATTCAGAGTGGAAGAGGCACACTATTCGGATGCAGTTTTCTTTACTGAGTTGTCAACGGATGAAACTCCAAGGACTGGCAAAATTACAGTGGTAAAATTGCCAAAGTGAGAAGACATTCAAGATGTAGAGGCTACTCCAGAAAGCAGTGGACAGAAAAGGAGCAGCAAATCCACAAGTCCTCCGCCCAAGATGGTCAAGGTGCGCGAGGGCGGCAAGACAGTTTACTACCTTTGACAGTTTTGGGGGCCAGACTTCATACCTTGGGAGGATGGCCCTGAGACAAATAAATGTGACGGTAATGAGTCCCAAGAAGGGTTGGTGGAGACGCTTGAGCTCGCCCCTGAATGCATGCAAGATAGGCCCAAACCCCAGCATGAGGTACTTGCTGAGGTCAATCTCAGTGCCTACCTGGGTAGAGCAAGCCGGTGTTTGTCAGTGATACAATGGCTCCAGCGGCTAAGGTGGAATTGATAACACTACTAAAGCAATACAGTGATGTCTTTGCTTGGACATACGATGAGATGCTTGGTCTTGACCCATCCCTTGTCACTCATCATCTGGACACTTTTCCCATCTCTAGACCAGTCAACCAGCATGCTCGAAAGTATCACCCCGATCTTAAAGCAAAGATTAAAGCAGAGGTAGAAAAGTTACAGAGGGCTAAGTTCATTGAGCCTATATAGTACCCAACTTGGCTAGCAAATATTGTTCCTGTGCAGAAGAAGAATGGTCAGATCAGGGTCTGTGTAGACTTTCGCGACCTGAATAAGGCTTGCCTGAAATATGAGTTTCCATTGCCCCATGTTGATACACTTGTTGATTCAACTGTAGGCCATCAGATGTTCTCTTTCATGGATGGGTACAGTGGTTATAACCAAATCAAAATGGCACCAGAAGATGCAGAAAAGACAGCTTTCAGAACACCCCTGGAAATTTTTTTCTCTGCGGTAAATGCCCTTCGGTTTGAAAAATGCAGGGGCAACCTACCAACGGGCTATGACTGCAGTGTTCCATGACATGCTGCATCATGAAGTGGAAGTATATGTAGATGATCTTGTGATCAAGTCTACAAAGGCAAACCGCCACCTCTGCGACTTGGAAAAGGTTTTTCAGCGTTGTCGCAAATTCTGCCTCAAGATGAACCCTCTCAAGTGTGCCTTTAGAGTTACTGCCGGCAACTTCCTTGGCTTCCTTGTACACCAACGGGGGATTGAAGTAGATGGGGACAAGATCAAGTCAATCATGGAGATGCCTCCACCACACTCTCAAAAAGCTCTGAAAGAATTCCTAGGGAAAATGTCATACCTCAGGAGGTTTATTCCAACCCTTGCTAAGATAACCTTTCCCTTTGGGACACTGCTGAAAGGGAATCACAAGTTTGAATGGTTGTATGAACACCAACAGGCATTTGATATGGTGAAGCAACCATTTACCTCTCCACTTACAATGATTGCCCCACAACATGAAAAGCCTCTGCTACTGTACCTGGCCTCTACTCCGCGGTCTATTGGAGCCCTACTTGTCCAAGACATAGATGGCATTGAGAAACCAGTCTATTACATCAGTCGCAAAGTCAATGGTGCCAAGTCGCGATATACCCTAATTGAAAAGCATTGCTTAGCCTTAATCTTCACAGCGCAGAAGTTGTGTCATTACTTTTTGGCACACCCGATCCAGGTTGTGACCCGGAGTGATCCAGTTCGCTACTTGCTAAGCAAGCCCGCTCTGACTAGGAGAATGGCAAGATGGCTGTTGGCTCTAGCAGAATATAATATCACTTGTGTTACTCCCAAGGCTATTAAGAGCCAAGCACTTGCAGACTTACTTGCCCAGTTCCCATCTGGTGAAAATGAACCTACAGAGGTACCTCTACCAGGTGAGGTCCATGTCTCAACCGCTACAACTGAGACTTATTGGGACTTAAAGTTTGATGGAGCTTTCGGAGCTTGGAAAGGTGGAGCTGGTGTAACACTAACGAGTCAAGAAGGAGAGAAGTTTCATCTATCATATAAGCTTGACTTTGAGTGTTCAAACAACGAGGCCGAATATGAAGCGTTGCTACTGGGCCTAATAGCTACCCAAAAAAAGGGCCTCTACAGGTTAAAAATCTGGGGCGGCTCCAAGTTAGTTGTTAAGTAAACGATGGGTGATTTCGCCTTGAAGGAGCCCCTGTTGGCCCCATATCGCACTGTATTTCAAAGGCTACTCACTCAATTTGATGATGTCCAAATTCAGCATACCCCTCGAACATATAACTGTTTCCCCGATGCCTTGGCTACACTGGGGGCTAAGGTGGAGATACTAGATGATAGTATAGTCATCGTCATTGAGAAAAGAACAACACTAGCTGTGCTAACTGAAGAACATGCAGAGTAAGACGCTGAGGGGTGGAAAGCAGATATAATCCAACAGTTGAAAACAGGCCAAGGAACAATCAGATCAGCAAAGCTTGCATCATTTCTCCTCATCAGAGGAGAGTTGTATTTTCGCGGTCCCAACAACTTGCTGGCAAGATGCGTCGGTAGAAAAGAAGCAACTTACAGACTTGAGCAGATCCATGCTAAGTCCTGTGAAGATAGAGATATCAGTCTATACCAACGAATACAAAGACAAGGGTATTACTGCCCAGAGATGGAGAAGGAAAGTACTGAGTTGCAGAGGCAATATGCAAAGTGTCAGTCTCATCTTAGGAAAGAGGAAGCCCATTTCTTAAGCAATGAAGAATGGAGGCAGCCATACATCGACTACCTGGGAAATAGCACATTGCCTGAGAATAAAGCTGATGCAATCAGAGTTAAGAGGCGAGCCCTTTGCTTCTTTCTTAACCAGGGCAAGTTGTATCGAAGAAGCTTCGAAGGGAAACCTTTAGCATGCTTATCAAAAGATGAGGCAAATGAGGTGTTGAGGGAAGCCCATAAGGCAGAGCATCAAGGAGGGTAGCGGTTATATGGACATCTCATTTAGAAGTGCCCAACTTCATCAAAGAGAACATAATCTACAAGTTTGGCATACCAAAAATGATGTTGTCTGACAATGGAGCTCCTTTTGTAAATCGCCATGTGGGAAGACTGCTGAATGCCTACCAAATTAAGCGTCACAAGTCTAGTCCATAATATCCCCAAGGGAACGGACAAGCTGAGGCGACCAACAAAACCCTCATCCGAATACTGAGTAAGATGATGGATGAAACAGAGGGCACATGGTCTGAACAACTCCCCATAGCATTCTAGGCGTATAGAACGTCAAAGAGGAAGCCAACTCAAGCAACCCCATTTTCCCTAGTATATGGGTCTGAAGCTGTATTACCAGTTGAGTTGGCAGTACCCTCTACAAAAATGGCTATTTCAGCACACTTAGTTCCATACAACAGCAAGAATAACATAGAGGCGGCTGAAGAAAGAAGAGATCGGGCCTCATAAATAATGGAAAAGTATCATCAATCCATAGTTCGCGCCTATAATCAATCTGTTCAACACAGAAAATTGAAAAAAGGGGACTTAGTATCAAAGACAGTGGATGCGATCATACGGGGGCAGCCAATTCCTAAGTTCTCACCCAGATGGGAAGGCCCTTACAAAGTTACTAAGGCAAACAGCAGCAGATACTACAAGTTGACAAGAGTAGACGATGGATTCAGAACTGGCCCTATCAATGCCAAGTATTTCAAAGAATATTTTTCTTAATTTCTTTTGTCCATAAAAGAGTTGTAAAGTTTCTTTGTTAAATGTTTCCAAAGCAAAGTGCAAAGAAAGTGTCATACGCTTAGTAAACCTTTTGCTCGCGTATTCACTTAGTTTGAGTAAAGTTTTCCATACTTAGTGAAATTTTACACTTGTAAAAGCTTAGTCATGATGAAATTTTGTTCACTTCAAGAGCTTGCCTTATCTTTAGAAGTTATGTAAGAAGCAATGTAAAAAAAAGTGATGAAATGAAACCCAAAAGTACTACCAAACGTCCATGCTTTCCATTAAAGTCAAACTTCCAGAACATGATTACAATGTTTGAAAAGAAGTTATGACAAAAAAAAAAAAAAGGTGCACCAAGCGCAATGTAATAAAAAAATAAAGAAAAATGGAAGAAATCATAACAAAGTCACAAAGTTACATCAAATCAAACCCTTTAAGAGGGAGTCCATCAGAGTCACATCTTGAGGCAACTGGGCAACCAATGCAAAGTCCTTCTCTTTGAACCGAGCCAGGTTCTGCCGGTGCTGCTCCAGGGCACCCTCACACTCCTTAATAGTCTCATCCAGGGACGCATCCATCACCACATTGTCGGCCTGCTAGAGGAAGCCGTCAACCGTCTGAAGCCTGGCCTTCATCCATGATAGGTTAAAACCATTCCTCTCAAAGCCACTCAGATTGGCCTCGGCACTCTCCACGAACTTGCTGGGAGTTGTCAGGATCTGCTTGGCAGCAAGGTCACGAATAAAGCTAGCAAGTGACTCCAGTAGTGCTGTCTATACTATAGATCCAGGGACATTAAAGGCAGTAAAGGTGTCTGGATACAGTGTTTGGATACGAGTAAGAGTTGAAGCAGCTTCGGTGGAAACCCAGTAACTTAGGAAGGATACTTTCTTTGAGGGCCGGGGGGACTCTCTCACACCACCGCCAACTTCAATCACTGGAGGGAGACTAATGGAGCGACCAAAGGTCTGAGAGCGGCGCACTTCCTCTGAAGATGATTGCCCCGCGGCAATGGAACAGGTAGACGCTGGCTGACGACCTGGTGAACTGGCCTTACGAGAAGGCCAAAACTGTCTGCACCATCGCGTCGTTTCGAAAAGAGGTCGTCCATCTGATAATCTCTAACATTCAGATATGGAACCACAGTGCTATCCATCCCAGTATAAAAATCACGGGACATCCCAAGGTCAGCTGGTACCTCTGGAAAATGAGTGGGGTACAAATCTGCCAATTGTTCAAAGGTTGCTGAAGCAACTGGATCAGAGGCCCCAGTAGTAATGGTAACAGTGTGGGCGGCTAAAGTGACAGCTACCTTTGGAAGTCTGTCCAAGTTCAAAGGGGTCACAGTAGGGACAGTGGCAGCAGCCGGTACACTTGCACTCCATTTAGCCACTTGAACGTTTGGAAGTGGAGCTTGCTGCATTAGCGAAGACTTAGTAGATTGGGAGGAACCGCAAGATGCAGCTCCAAGGAGAGGTGGTGCAACTTCTAGTGGCTCTCTCATGCCGCGATCTTCTCTAGGGGTCTCAAGTATAAAATCATCCACACCAACAGAGGAACGGCCAGAGTGCACAGAGTCAGAAAATGAGGAGGCTCTAAACCCTCAGCAGCTATATCACCCGCTGTAGCTTCCACAGTAGGAGGAACTTGCACATTGGTTACGGCCTCCACAACTGGCTCAGCCTTGGCAACTGGCTCGGCCTCAGCGGTCGGTTTGCCTCTCGCACTTGGTTCCTCTTCAACGTCTGGAAGAACTGTCCTGCGAGTCTTGAATCTTGTCACCCTAGTAGCAATGGGGAGGTTGTCATCGTCGTCTGAGTCTGAAGAAATGCCAATGGCAGTAGAAGAACCCCCTGGACCAGAGGTCAATATGGTCCGTAGTCCCTAAAAAGAAAGAGAAGATCATGAGGTTATTACAATAAACATAATACGTACAAGGAAATAATACAAAATACTTGTCTAAGTATGGATACCTTTCGGAGCCTCTTCCTACTAGGCGAGGCATGTGCCTCAGGAACCGATGCCACTGCTGCTTGGGTTGCCCTCAGCCTGCAACAGGTCATGTGCACTAGTGCATCCATTTCAGGGGGAGCAATCTGTAAGGGTTGAACAGACATTGCCCCAGACGGGTGAGGATCCTCCACAACGGGCAGGGATAGAAGCTTAAAATGACAGAATATGCTAGATTATTTCCCTCGGCCAGAAGGCAGACGAAGGGATAGATTGGGTTGTGGGATGTGTTCCATTGTTGGGACGACCAGGGCACTATTACAAAAATTAAAGAAGGAATTGAGATTGCGGTGCCAGAATAGCCTATTTTCAGGAGTACAGGCGCCCTCTCTCCCGGGTGAGGGAAGCTCCATGACTCTTAGGCCCTCTACAAGTAGAGTAGTGCAGTCATGGGTAAATCGTTGAAAACTCTAGTGGAAATCAGTCTGAGGCGGGGAGCATATGGGATGCCCTGATCCATCCCGAATTGTATAAGGACCCTGTCCAATCGGTAGACGACACTGGACATGCCTTCTTCATTCCACACGGGCAGAAATTCAGGGCGAATCATGGCAGCAATAAGGAGAGAATTAGCCTGGATACTATCGAGAGAAAAATCAATGTGGCGGGCCTCTGAAAAATAAAAGAGGACAACAGAAATGTCTAGGAGAGGCTGAGTGAAAGCGCGAAAGACGCACTCCTCCATATCGTCAACATAGTCTGAAAGGGCCTATTGGTGCCATGACCAGACCACCGAGAGATGCGAGGGAATGACTGGCACACTTGCCTCGTGACAGGCCGACCCTCTGCATCTAGGACAGGGTGGCCCTCTACATCAAAGACTTCATCAGTTCAGTAAAGAAGGGCTCGTGTTCCTTAGGGATGGGGCCCATGGCAGGAAATCTCTCATAGAAAAAGGCAGTCAGGAACTGGGTATACACAAAGCTCCACACGTCATAACGGCCCATTGATCTCTCCATGTCTGAATGGATAAGGTCAAGACGGAAATATAAGTTGCCAAGGAAGAGGGGAGCTAGAGGAATTTGATTACCGCTGCAAAGCTTTACAGCTAAGGGAAATACTATGGGATTGATGCTTTCGGCAGGTTTACTAGATAGGATAAAGAATGAGATAAAATAGCTGATGAACGCCGCCAAGTACAAGTCACCTCGGTAGCTCGGACCAACTACGAAGTCATGGCTCTCCTTAGTGATGTCCCCTACAACTGGTTGCAAGTCCTTAAAGAAATGCTTCAACCAAGAAAGATGGGTAGTCTTATCTCTTTTGGGCCTTTCTTGGAGCAGTTTCCTAGTTCTAAGATCATATCAGGAACCAAACTTTTGCGCCTCCCGAAAGGCGATTTGAAGAGCAATGACAGCGACTTACTCTGCAGGGGTCAGAGATGCTAGGTCAAAGGGGTGATCTCCGCGGGTGCTGAGGCGCAAGAGGACGACAACATCTTCCAGGGTCGGGGTTATCTCCCCCCCATGCCAAGGTAAAAGCGTGGGTGTCACGACTCCAACGGGAGACAATCATATCAGTGTTGGTTTGTACCTTACGCACTGATAACTCTCTCGAGATTAAAATGGCATTGAAAATGAGGACATCACGCAGACGTTGCTTGAAGCCGCCATCCGCAATGACGTCATCGACCCAAAAGGACCAATATGCTGGAGGGCCCGAATGAGTACGATAGTAGATGTAAGAATGTAGAAAGTTACCACGCTCCACACGAAACTGCAGCACAGAAACTGGGTTCACCATGTCCACGTCTTCCAAGGTGGCCTCCCCAAAAGGAAGCAGAGGCTCCTCTAAAGGAGGGGCGTCAGGAATAAAGGAGTCAACCGCCTTTCAGAAGGGGTCGACCAGCCCTTCGAAGTAAGGGGTCTGCCTTCACTCAGTAAGGGGTAGGGCAGCCCTGTCAGCAAAAAACTTTGTGCTGGCCATGAAAAGGAGTAAAGAAAGTCAAAAAACTTTAGAAATAGGGGACAAGGGAGAGAAGAAGACAAGGGAGACAGAAAGGTGTGTTGGGAAGAAGTGGGGGACTAGTGGACCCAAGGACATTATTTATAAAGAAAATCAGTAAAGGGCGCTGGCACACTGCCGTAGGTCATTATGACCTGGCAGTCAAAAGGGTACCTTTTCAGAGCCGACGCAACTTCTGACCCAACTGATGCAACCCTTAGGTTGCCCGCTGATGTCATGCATGCGCGAGAAACAGGGAGGGTGTCTCCCACGCCCGTAGGGGGCAAAATGCAGAGGGTCAGACATTAAGCCCCAAACTAAGTATGGACACAAGCACTAAGATTTCCCTAAGAAGGCGACCAGGGATAAAAAAAAAAGGAGCATGGGCTAAAGCCCAAGGGAAATGGGCCAACAAGTGGGCCGAGGCAGGTCCGACCCACCAGGGCTCTAGATGGACTCAACGAGGAGAAATGCCCAAGTCAAGTTACAGAGGCAACACCTGCAGCGGTGAAATTGCCAAGGGAACATGTGCAGCGGCAAAGTTGCTGAGGCAGTTTGCCTCAGCTCCGCCATTCTTATTAGCTTCTATTCCGTCACCATTTGAAGTTGCCGAGAGAATATGTGTAATGGCAGAGTTATTGAGGCACTTTGTCTCAGCACCGCCATTCCAAGTATCTCCGATGCCGCCGTCATCTCTAATATCTTCGATCATGCCGTCTGAACTTGCCACAAGAAATGACTACCGCAGCAACTACTACCGCAGTAACTAAGTTACAGAGAGAATATCCTACCAAGGTGATAGCAGCCTTTGAGAGAGGCTTCCCTCTGCAAGTAGAGGCTAATTCCTGGCACTAATAGCAGGCCCCAAGGCATTACTGGCCTAGGGCTGATAGCAGGCCCCACAGTTCATTTAACTTGGCGCTGATAGTAGGCCCCAAGACTTACTGGTTGGAGCTAATAGCAGGCCCAGAAATACTAGTTTACCGCGGCAAACCCGTGAAGGTGGGAGCAGGGTAACCCAAGTATAAGGGACTCCCTTTCCATTACCCAAGTCATGGACCTGCCTTAGTCGCGTAGGCAGGACTAAGGAAGCCCCCTTGGGCTTGGTACTAAGGCACAGCATGGCTGATAGCAGGCCTGGTTGTGGCCTTTGCCCTGGGAAGCTGGGGAGTTTATGGTTAGGTGGCTAAGGGTAGAGGCTTCGCTGAGGTGAACACGAACATAGTCGATAGCAGACTAATGGAGTCCTGAGAATGCATGTATTGGCCAAATAGAACTGAGAAGGCAAGTGCAACGGCGAGGTTCACCGTTGCAAGTGCACTTGCTGAGGTCCAAGCTGAGAAGGCAAGTGCAGAGGCGAACACTCCCGCTGCAACTGCACTTGTTGAGGCCCAAAAAGGGAGTTGCCACGCCCAAAAAGGGAGTTGCCGCGCCAAACACTCCCAACGCAACTACACTTGCTGAGGTTCAAAAAAGTAGTTGCGGAGGCAAACAGATAGTACACAATACATGCAGAGTGACAAGTGGCACCTTCAGCCTGGTGGCTCAAAGCAGAATATTCTATGTGATCCTCTGGGACACATGTATTCTCTCCATTTGGCCACTTGGTGTCCTCTTAGTACCAAGGAAAAGCCTATAAATAGGATCCATTTCCCAAGGTTCAAGAAAAGAAATTTTGGGGATTTAGAGGAGATGCTGCCCATTTTGACAATGCCATACACTTTTTCTTGAGCCACTTCCTTCACCCTCACCTAGCTACACACTCTCCAACTCCCACACAGTTGTTGCTACTCATTCTCTAGCCACGTTCGCCATTATTGGACCATTAGCATAGCTCTGCCTCTCTAATCACCTCTCTAACCTTGAACCCCCCTACATTTCTATCAAGTCCAAATGAACCTCTAATTGAGTTTTAAGTTTAGAAAAAAACTAAATTATCTCAAGGTGGACCCTACTATCTACATAATTAAGAAGGAACAAACAGTTAAGCATGAGTTACATACATAAACCCAAATCACAATAATTTCAAGTCATGGATTTTGAAGTAAATTCCCACCCATGAGAAAAATATAACACAAATATACCTCACATACCTCAAAATAGACTCAATCAATTTTATCTTAAGTCATGATTTTAACATCAAGCATCAACACAAAAATTGAATTTCAAATACAAAATTCTACTATAATGGTTAACTGATCACCGATCAATTTGTGAATTTTATAAAATTAAATACTTTTCCTTTCACACTGAAATTTGTATCCATTATACTAGATTCATAAGGAACAACAAATAAAAATTTCAAAATTTTCTAAGATGGAGAACTCTTTTAAAAAAATTCATAAAGATAAGGTCTCTAACTCAAGAGATACAAACTTCAACCCAAACTTGCGTAAATTAAAAACTTTGTTTCAATCCTCATAAACCATTCTACAATGGATCTTTTCCTATTAAAAAAATCACTAACCACATGATCCATCAAACCATTCAATTAATTTATGTAATGATTTAAAAAATAATAATTTCTGGGTCATTACAACTTACCCTCGAAATTAGTCTCAAAGTAAGTTTTATGCGTCCCATGACCGCCCACAAGCTAACTCGAACACTACAAATGCACCAACAAATTTTTTGTCACCATCACATTTTCCTCAATGGCCACATCGATAAATGAACTAAACTATCACATCTACATAAAAATTGATTCCAAAATCCTAACTAGTATAAACCACCAAGTGATTTCTCGACCTACATTGAGCACTCAATAAAATAAAAAGTATCTCATCCCCTGAGCATGACCAAATTTTCGCAAAAGAGAACCTTGTAGAACGTCAGGACACCATACTTCATTGGTGATAACTCACCATGAACAAACTATTTCCATAGTCTAGTGCAAAATGCATCATAAGGTCAATGCCATCATGATCAATCTGAGACTTCAAACAGAAACTAACAATCTCCCTTTAGGAACACTTACCACCTGTGAACTCTAAACTACAATATCTGTTACCCTGCCAAGGCAATTTTCACAATGGTTTGACTTGCCAACTCTATTCAATATGAAAATAAACTTACCCTCACCAAACTAATTAGAAGTCTACTCAGCTTGCCAACATCAACCCAAACGACTCCACTTCAACGGGAAGTTTACTAAAAACTTCCCAACAATGGGCTTTGAGTCCACATCGAACTCATCACGACTAAGTATACACCTGAACTATACTTAGGCCCCAAGTGGAAAACTACTCATGCCAACTCCTAGGACACTTACTCTCAAGCTACAACACAAACTTCACACTAGCATTGCGATAACCCATATGGTCTAACATGAGTTGAACAATATTTTGACTAACACAAACTCGCATGAGGCTAAAAAAACTTGCTATCTCCAAGCCAACTAACGAGAGATCCTACTTTCCTTCTAACAAGTATCACGTACTAACTATCATAAAACAACCACTGGGTCTAGTATACATACTTGGAAATTAAATTATTACAACTCACCAAAATGCGAGGAAAATATAATCTAATTCTCAAAGCTACATGAATTATACAACAATGATACTGACTATCATTCCAGCCACACAAAGGCCAATACAATTTAAAACATAAATTACACCATTGAAACCGTCATACTCATAAAGTCACCCCAAAACTCAATTTGGAAACCAATAAATAACCCATCTGGACACAAGATATCCCAAAAGGAAACATCATCATGGGTCATAACACTACCCATTCCATTAAAATAACCTCCTTGTCAACAAGTGTAGGACACTCCCCTGCAACCCAATAATGAAATTTAAGAATAACCATAATTATAAATATTCTCCATGCTAACTCATTATTCCAAATAAAATTCAACCTAGAAACATCTGAGACGTCATCCTAAAAACGCATCATGAAAATTAATTAGAACTAAGAGATCATTCTCTACTTCTAAGAAAACCCCGGTCATTCCCATTCAAACCACTATTGATCACTCAAGATCGAACTTGCACCATGTAGACACCCCATTTTTGACCGACCTTAAGACTTAGACGTCACCAGTTGAGTGCCCGGTGATGTTGCATGTTGTGCTTGTTCAGAAGTCTCAGAGTCGCGGCTGCGAGCCCTGCCTCCGAACTTCCGAACCCTCTTCTGTGCCTTGCCTCGGTTTGCGAACCAGACTCGGTTTTCTCTGTTTCTTTTCCTGAGGGGAGGGAGAGGTCCCGTAGACCATCTCTCAATGTCCGTAGGCTACATTTTGTGGCCGTAAGCCATTTTTCCCATTTCGGAGTCCGGTTTCCGGTTTTCGGAGCCGTCAGGCCGTGTGCCTCGGTTCGGGACCGCTTAACCATCTCTGTTTACTCTAAATTTTGGCATACATCTTATTTTCTCCCTTTCAAGGGACACTGGGGCCTGAGAAACCCACTTTGTGGCCGAACGCCACTTTCGGTGCTTGGCAGCCCATTTTCGGGACCCCGAACTGCGTGTTTTGGCCCCCGAGCATTCGTTTTGCATTGTTTTTCGTTCATTTTTGGCAGGTACCTCTGTTTTATCACTGGGAAGGTCACTGAAGGGTGGGAGGCCAGTAATTGTTGCAGCAACCAGTTATATATCCTCCGACGCCCTCCGACGCCCGTTTTTCACACTTCCAGGCTAATGTTGAACACCTTGGGGCCATTTTCTTGAACTTTGAACCACATATTTGTGATGTACACACATGGGAGGACCCTAAAAGTTGGTGGCCGGCCACTAATGTTACTTGACCCTTTTGAACCCCTCATTCCGGGCTAATGTTGAACACCTTGAGGCCATTTTCTTGAACTTTGAACCACGTATTTGTGATGTACACACATGGGAGGACCCTAAAAGTTGGTGACCGGCCAGTAATTCCACCTGACCCTTTTGAACCACTCCTTCCGGGCTAATGTTGAACACCTTGAAGCCATTTTCTTAAACTTTGAACCACGTATTTGTGATGTACACACATGGGAGGACACCATCATGTGGTGGCCGGCCACTAAACCAGCTTGACCCTTTTGGCCCCTAGCCGGCCGGCTAGGGGATGTGGCTGGCCGGCCACCTGCAACAAAAATACTTGGCCGGCCATGATCCTCACACTGTTCACTTTACAGCTGTATAGCTTTATCCCCCAGAAAATATCAATATCCGGGGGATATTTTGTGGGGGAAAGTTGGCCTCCTTTTTCCCCCACCTTTACACCCTCTTTTGTTCCATATAACCAAGGGAAAAACATCAGATTTTGGGGTTAGAAAAAATTGTCTTCAAGCCTCAATACACATATCTCCCTCCATCTTTCTCATTTTCCTAAAAATCCCTAAGTCCTACACCTTGTTTTCTTCATCACCACCAAGCACCACCATCACCACTTCATTTCCAGCAACAAGGAGGGCTTCTCAAAGGCTAAAGGTGTTGCAACTTGGTCCAAGAAGCAACAAAAGACTTGTCTCCAAGGGTGAGTTGTCATTCCCCTTTTTTTAGCTTTTCTTTGCAACATTTCTTAGCCATCTATGCTTTTTTCTTTGAGCTCCGGCCATAACTGAAAGTGGCCTTATTTTGAGCTCATTTTCATGTCTCATTAAGGGATCAACCCTGTTTGAGCCCTCCATCTTGCACTTGCTTCATTATCTCTCTAAAATGTCATTTTCTTGCATGATATTTTTAGCTTGTGTGTGATTTGTTTTGGAGCATATTGTAAACTGATAATAGGCGTATTTTGAGCCCCTCTTCAACATTGAAGAAGGGCTCAACACTGTTTGGGACTTCCATGTTGTACTTGCCTTTATACTCCCTTTTTGGTCCCATTTTTGCATGCTTTGGCAGCCTATTGTGCTTTGGTTTTTGGCCATTTTATAGTTCTAAAAATAGTCTTATTTTGGTCCATTATTCATGTTTCATTTAGGGCCTTTCATGGTTTGGGACCTCCATATGTCACTTCATGTTATATCTCTCTTTTGGTCCCCATTCTTGCATGTTTTGTTAGCCTATCATGCTTTTGTTTTTGTCCATTTTACAGTTCTGAAAATAGTCTTATTTTGGCCCATTCTTCATGTTTCATTAAGGGTCTTTGGCCGTTTGTGGAATATTTGGCATACCTCATGTTATAGCCTCTTTTGAGCCTTATTTTGCATTGCATTTCTAGCATGTTTGTATACTGTTTTGGAGTTTTTATAGTTCTGTAAATATGCTTATTTTTTGTCCCTCTTCAATGTTGTAGAAGGGAATTTTTCAGTTTGGGCTTTGCATATACCACTTGCCTCTTTGGCCACCTTTTGGCCCTTTTTCTTGCATAGGAGTGCAGCCATACTTGTGTTTGTTTTTGGGGTTTTTACAGTTCTGGAAAACATCATATTTTTGGCCCCCCTTCAATGTTGTTGAAGGGCCCTAACCTGTTTGGAATTAGCAGCTGTGAGTTGCTTCATAACCTCATGTTTAAGGCCATTTTTGCATGCCATTGTTGCCCTATCTTTGCTTGCTGTTTGGCCATGATTTGTGCTGGTAAAATGCTAATTTTGGGGCTTCCTTGCTACTGTCTATTCATTGCATATCCATATTGTGCATGTTTGGTATAGCCATAGGCCATTTCGGGTCCCAAAATTCATGTTTCGGGACTATTCCCTGCATCGGGTGTGTTTTCGCCTCATTTCGGGGCTGTTTTCCCCCACATTTCAGTGCTTAAATTCTATTACCATGTTTGCATATCATTTCCCATGCCATAGTTCGCATTTTTGCATTGCCTCGGTTTGCGTGCCCGTGTGCACGCATTTCGAGGCACTTCTTTTTCATTCATCGGACTCTTATGTGAGTGTGGCTGAGGCTCTCTCATGTTAGTATAAGTCCATGTTGCATTCTATATGTCATTTCCATGCCATCGCATTGCGTATGCCATTGCCTCGGTTTGCGTGCCCGTGTGCACGCATTTCGAGGCACTTCATTTTCATCCATCGGCCTCTTATGTGAGTGTGGCTGAGGCTCTCTCATGTTAGTTTAAGTCCATGTTGCATTCTGTATGCCATTCTCATGTTATTTGCATTGCGTATGCATTGCCTCAGTATGCGTGCCCGTGTGCACGCATTTCGAGGCACTTCATTTTCATCCATCGACCTCTAATGTGAGTGCGGCTGAGGCTCTCTCATGTTAGTGTAAGTCCATGTTGCATTCTATATGCCATTTCCATGCCATTGCATTGCGTATGCATTGCCTCGGCTTGCGTGCCCGTGTGCACGCATTTCGAGGCACTTCATTTTTATCTATCAGCCTCTTATGTGAGTGCGGCTGAGGCTCTCTCATGTTAGTATAAGTCCATGTTGCATTTTCCATGCCATTTTAGCCATATTGCATTGCGTATGTCATTTTCTCGATTTGCGTGCCCGTGTGCACGCATTTCGAGACATCTCTTTTTTACAACATAGTGCATACTAGGTTGTATCTTAGATCGCATTCTGTCATTTTCTCAGTTTGCGTGCCCGTGTGCACGCATTTCGAGGCATCTCATTTTTACAGCATAGTGCATACTAGGTTGTATCTCAAATTGCATTCTGTCATTTTCTCGGTTTGCGTGCCCGTGTGCACGCATTTCGAGACATCTCATTTTCATAGCATTGTGCATACTGGATTATATCTCAGTTGCATTTCATGCATGTCATGCATATTGCATTGTGTTCGGAATAGGAGTTAGCCCGGGCACGGGAAACGAGGTGCATTTCGTACTCCGAGTGACGGAATGCGTCTCAATTCCCTAGTCACCGACACTCCGGATTATCCATGATGGAGTTAGGTTTTAGCTGTGTTTTCATGTGCATTCATCCTATATTGAATTGTGCATTTTGACTCCTCGGCCATCATGCCTCAATATGCGTGATTGGTGGCACGAGGATCGAGGCATGCATATATTTGTGAAAATACATTGCTATGCCCCTTTCCTGCTCTCTGTTGCAGCAAAATGAAGAATCAGCAACTTTTCGGGACTTGGCACGCTTTCCAAGAATAACTGCTAAACAGAGGCTAATTGGGGCATCCCAGTGGATTTCCGCGCAAGACAACCCGGACATGCATCATCCATCAGAAGCAAGGCAGTCCCTGGCTTGCATGCCAGTTTATTTATTTTCTTAGTTAATTTGTTAATTAATTAGGAATTTGTATTATTTGGACTGTAACATTTGGACTGTACTATTCTTTTATTTGGGACTGTATTATTTATTCGGACCCTCTGCGCGAGGGCACAACTGTAATAAGTGTGCGTGTGTGTGTTGTATGTCTTCCAACCCCACGTCTTTCTTCCCTTTTATTTATCCGCTTATGATGGTTAAATTAGGGCATATTTCAATTAGCATACAGTATGATAGCATGCTTGCATTCATTCATCTGTTTTGCATGCACCGGGCTCGGCGCATCATACTAACTGCATTGTATTTTTCAATTCTAAATTGAATACATGATAGTTGTAGCATCTCATATGCTATGTTTAGAATAGCCGAGCCTGCTATAGTTGCATTTTGCATGTGTTGCATTAGGCATTTCTGTATATTTAGGATTCATACATGATTTCTAATGTAGTTTTTGTTTTGGCTTGGAGTACCCGGTGAGCTTTATGCTTTAGCATCCTTGCATGCGTGTGAGTGACTGCCATGAATAGCATGCTTAACATGAGGCTATTTGCTTACATGATATAACTGCCTGAATGCCTGCGGGTGAAGGTTGGGTTACTTAAATTGGAATAAATCATCAAATGTTTTAAGCCTACCTGCGAGTAGCAAACCACCTGTCAAAAATAAACATGAAATGTTTTGTCCCAATTTGGGCGACCCAGTCTATACTTGTATGTTGTGCGCATCACATAGTAACCTAGGCTAATAACCGGAATAAGGATACACAATGTTTTCAAAAATAGATATCATGGTTAGTTGAGGCCGGTCTATGACCGGGCGAGCGGGGGTGCTCACGAAGTGACCTTCCCCAATCGTACCCAAGTTCCCGAGCCGAGGCAACTTTGGTGATGACGGACACGTGGCCTTTGGCAACGAGTCAGGGTTTCCTAAATTTCCCAAAATAAAATATTTAGGTGGCGACTCTGTATCTGGCAAAGCAGTCCATGTTTGGCACTTCTTTCAAAAATCTGTTTTCTCAAAACGATTTGCCGGATTTGGACTCTTTGGTTCAGATTAAGAACCGTGACTACGAATCGAGTCCGAGCTGTAGCGAGGTCCCCCGCGGGCTTGTTACACACCAAACCAAACCTAAAGCTAATCCTAGGCCTACAAACTTGTTAGGATCATGGACACCCAGAAAACAAACAACAAGCAATCACAGACAATCGACACGCCAATATTTACGTGGTTCGGCCCAATGCCTACGTCCACGGACAGAAATGAAATTTTTTCTAAAATAGAGCAAATACACAAACAGAGGAGGAGAACAACTCTCACTCAACTCACAACTCTCTATCTCTCAAATTTCTGATGATTCATCCTCTCCCTCCCGTTTCTATTTATACACAAAGATGAAAGAGAGAGAGAGGGAGACAACCCACCACAATTTTGTACCTTCATTAATGGTTAATGGTGAGAATCAACACAGGCAACAACGTGAAGAGAACGGAGAGCTAATCTTCAAGATGCCCAGCTTAGACCTCCTTCTCTGGAGGTGGAAGTCTTCTCACGCCATCTTTGCTTTGCATCTTTGCATGCATGCATAGGGTTGGAACAACAAAACTGGTGATACAAATTCTCATTTCCCCTACAACAGCATAAGAAACCAACATGAGGAATTCACAACTCTTACATCAAGTATACCAAACAATTTCTAACTACAATTTTTTTTTGGGAGAGTTATGCGTAGGTTCTAATAGGTGGACTTATTGTTCAATACGTCCAGTGAGAATTAATGACATTTTTCATCAAACACTATTAAAAAAGGTCATTAATTGTTAATTTTTAGCGATAATTTGAAAATTTTATCACAAAAAATGTCACTAATTATAAGTTTTAGCAACAACTTAAAAATAATTATCACAAAAAAAGTCATTAATACTTAACTTTCAACAATAGTTTGAAAATTTTGTCATAGAAAAATGTTACTAATTGTTTATTTTAGCGGCAATTTATAAATCATGACCAAAAAAAAAGTCACTAATTGTCAATTTTTACCGACGTGCAAAAAAATCATAACAAAAAATTATTTTTAGCGATGATTTTAGTAGGACTTATTTTCAATAAAACTTTATAAGAATTAAGTCCAACTATTACGACCTATTGATAATTTACCTTTTTTTTTTCCCAAACACTTGCTACTAACCATTAACTCACCCAATATACCATAACATGCCCAAAACTAACTCTGAAATTTTTCTATAAGGACACGGGCCAGCCCCATCTGGTGCCACAACCACACAACTTTCTCAACTACCATCTTCTACTCAAGTAGCCCAATACCTCATTCCAAGACAACAAACATAATCAATACCGAAGGTATTCAAAACCAATCTACGTGTCCCAATCATCGACACGCAAATTACTAATGCTTGGCCATTACTTCCATTACAAGAGGTTCAACCACACGACGCAACCTTGATTAAATATGTTTTTCATTCCAATCTACCTTAAAGCTCTTTACATAGTTTGCACTCTTCAAATTTTGCAACAAAATCCCGACACAGTCAAACTCTACAGGGCAACATGTCCCTTACCACACGTCACAATTCTTACCATGTCGAGGCCACGCCTCTTTCTAATACACACAAGGGCATTCTACCTAGGTCCAACACTAACCCCATACATTATTACTAAAACAAGTAAAGTAACTTGACCGTCATATAAAGCAACATTTACAATTCACAACAACAATAACACCTCTCACTGAGGTACACAACATATTCCAACACGAAACTCAACATATGCACATCACGCAATATAAAATCACATAAACACATAACATATAATAGGTTGCACCTACGAAGATTGTTAGTCATTCTAGGTATCTCTTTAGACCTCCTATTAGAAATCACGATGATCAAGTACATTTCCAATGGAATTTCCATGAAAATTTTTAGACCCGACACAACATTCCCAAGACTCAACCCCATGCCCACATAAAGCATATAACAATTTAACACATAAATATGTTATCACATAGCATGCAAACGTCCCTCATTCTCACGAGGTAAAACCCAATTGTGGTCAAAACCACTTCCCACGAGTCAAGCTATTCAAACCCGACTAACTATAATACCTTTAAAAAACTAATTAGGCAGAAACTAATTAACCTAGGCATGAGGTTTTATAAGAAATCTCATTCTTATTCATTAAATTACCAAAAATTTCTTTTCCTTAACAATTTTTTCACTTTCTTAAGTTCACACGATGGGACACCCCCTCCCCCCCAAAAAAAAACAAAAAAAATCTTTTTTTCAAAAGATTGTATAATTGAAAAAGAAATTGATAATACCAAAGATGGAAACCATAAACCCGCTCTCTGTGTATTGCATTTAATATAACTTGTTTCTTACAAACAAAAGGCCCCAAGCGCTTACAATAATAATGAGGGCGCAATGTTAAGTCAAACAAAATAAAATAAATAAAGCCTAAAGCCAAACATTACAAATAGAAGCACTACAGCTCATCACCACATTAAGACAATGATGAGACAAAACAAGATATCTAATCCTCTAACACGAAGACATCCACCTGCAACTATTTGGTAGGGGGTGAGCAAACCACACACCCACCAAATAATCTCATATCATTACTTTAAAAACATACAGGTACATTGATACTATATACACATAATATCAAGCCAGACCAATTTTTCTAATTTAATTAGGTAATTCCTTAAGTCCGATTTATTTACTTAACCCCACCAGTTAACTTAAATAAATAATTAAATCAAAATAAGATAAGATAAGACTATCAATAGGGAATCCATTCCAACTTATTTAATTAACTCAGCCTAGTTAAATTAAATAATTAAACAAACTATAGTGACTGTAATAAAACATCAATTCCATTTTATTTAAGTGACTCATGGTCGTTAACTTAAAAGAATAAACAAACTACAGTGACTACCATCTGGACATCAATTCTATTTTTATTTAATCAACTCAGAATAGGTAACTTAAATAAATAAATCTTTCAACTTGGCCTAAACCTCATTTTATTTAATTAACTCACCAGTTAACTTTAAAAAAAATTTAAAAAAAAAAAAAAACAACAACAACAACAACGACAACAACAACTAGATACAATGACTACTAATAAGGCATAAATCTCATTTTATTTAATGAACTCAGTTTACTTAGCTTAAACAAAAGAATAAACCTTAAAACATAATAACTGCTAACAAGGCGTACAATACTTGCCAACAAGGCACTAACTCGTCTCGACACCAATACCATGTCCGAGCCATAAAATCAATAATAGGTCCTACCCTGATTACACTCTAAGCTCACTCCAAGCTGTGTGTCAAAAAGAAGCTCCACCCACAACCACAAAGGTTACCTTTCCTTTCAACTGCGCAGTGTCTTGGTCTATACCGCAGATAATTGGTACCACTTGTTGAATATTGGCTACAGATTCTAGCCATGTGGTGGAAAGTGGCAGCCAGCTACATGGTGGGGAAGCCATGAGGCCATGTGAGTTGGCCATGAGGCCATGAGAAGCCATGTGAAGCTTCAATCTGTAAAGCCACCGAAAGCACAACAATGGGCTGGCAGCCAGCTCATTTCAAAGGGTTCCTCTTGCATTTGTAATCTCTATATATAGAGAAGCTAAGGAGAGTTGAGATACAGCTGAGATAACAGAGAGGTGTGAGCTTAGAGAGCAAACAGAGAGAGAGAATTACAGAGAGTGTTGTAATTCTTACCATTTTGTTCAATATAGTGAATCCGCTGCCCATGGACGTAGGCGACTTGCCGAACCACGTTAAATCTTGTGTGTTATTGCTTGTTTGAGTTCCCTGGTGTGCCCCCTATCCGCAACAATTGGTATCAGAGCTCGGGTTGCGAAAAATCGAATTTTTCCCGAAAGTGCCCAGATTTCGAAGTGCTCAAAATCCACTTTTGACCATACCAGGAGGAAGAACTCCCCGAGAGGAGTCCAGAACAGCAAAAACAGAGCCTAGAGGAGCTTCGACGCGCCCTCACGCGCCCCGGGAAGTTGGCAAGTGAGTCCCAGTCACGGCACAAGCACCGGCGCGTGATCCCAATCGCACCCACGCGCCACACGCGCGTCTCCAGGAAGAAGACGAGCCACGTGGCACCACGTCAGCGCCACACCAGCACCGCATCAGCGCCACGTCATCCCGCCACGTCAGCGCCCCGTGTCCGACTGACAGGCCACGTGTCAGACACGTGTCAGCCCAGTTAGCCTGAGCCGCTGACCAAGCCGCGTTGACCAGCCGTCAGCCGCGTTGACCGCGCCGCCTGCGCCGTTGACCGAGCCGTTGACCAGCCGTTGACCGGAGAAATTATCCGGTGTATCTCAGCGCACCAGATTCTGCAGATCTGACCCGTCCAAAGTGTTTTTGCCAGATCGGAGCCATTCGGAGTCCGTTTTTGACGATCCAATAGTGCTTCCCAACTATTTGGAGTATTCCGGACACATCTGTACGGTCAGTTTTTTGAATTGAAGTTTCTAAAAAATGGCAGAATCTAGATCAACCGAGTCCGTAAATAATTCAGCCAGTACAAGCACTTCTAGGCATTGGACCCCGGTGTCCCATGCCAAGTTCGAGGTAGAGAAGTTTGATGGAAGTAGCAACTTCGGCATGTGGAGATGCGAAGTTAAGGATATGCTTGTCCAAATGAACCTGCACTTCACTTTGGGAGACAAACCAGATGACCTGGACGAGATAGAATGGGAGAGGGTGAATCTCTTGGCCTGCAGTTCCATCCGACTTTGCCTTGCAAAAGAAGAGAAGTATGCCTTTACAGAATATGATATTGCGAAGAAGCTTTGGAAGGCGCTGGAAGATAAGTTCATGACAAAGAGCATTGAGAACCGGCTCTACTTGAGGAAGAGGTTGTTTCATTTCGACTACATTAAAGGTATTTCGATGAACGAACACCTAAATAACTTCAACAAAATTATTACGGATTTGAAGAATTTAGATGATCACGTTGGTGATGAAGACAAAGCACTGTTATTGTTAAATTCCTTGCCTGACTCGTATGATCATCTCACTACTACTTTACTGTACGGTAAAGAGAAGATCAAGTATATTGATGTTGCAAACGCCTTGGTGAACAATGAGTTCAGAAGGAAAGATAAGTCTGCAAACAGGGACTCAACATCCGAGGCATTAACAGTCAGAGGCAGAACAAATAACAGAAGAAATACAGGGCGAGGAAAGTCTCGCTCAAAATCTAGGGGGAAACCTTCAGATAAAAGACGTCTTGCAAAAGACGAGTGTGCAGCTTGTCGCGAGAAGGGACATTGGGCAAAAGATTGTCCAAATAAAGACAAGACAGAAGAGAAGGTGAATATTGCACGAGATGGAGATAATGATGAAGGAGGAGCCTTCACAGTTTCATCATATGGCCAGTCAGATGAATGGATAATAGATTCCGGATGTTCATTCCATATGTGTCCTAACAAGCAGTGGTTCTCGAGCTTACGAGAGTTCGATGGAGGAGTTGTGCTGATGGGCAACGACCAAGCTTGCCAGACAAAGGGGATTGGAACAATTAAACTGAAGATCCATGATGGAACAATCAAAATTCTTGAAGATGTACGGTATGTACCAGATCTAACCAAGAATCTCATCTCAGTGGGAGTTTTAGACTCCAAAGGTTACAGAGTAACCATGGAAGGTGGAGTCCTTAAAGTTGTTCGAGGAGCATTGGTTGCAATGAAGGGTACTCGACAGGGAAATTTATATTTCCTAGATGGCTTTACAGTCACAGGGAGAGTGGCTGTCTCCACCAGCTCAGAAGATGATGCATCAGACACTTCCAAACTTTGGCACATGCGCCTAGGGCATGTCGGTGAGAAGGCTTTACAAGGGTTGGTAAAGCAAGGCCTGTTGAAAGGCGCCAAGACGGGGAAGCTTGAGTTCTGCGAGCATTGTGTATTGGGCAAGCAAACAAGAATCAAGTTTGGTACTGCAATTCACCGTACCAAAGGGATTCTAGCCTACGTCCACACCGACGTATGGGGTCCTTCCAAGATTGCTTCGTTGGGAGGTAAACACTACTTTGTGTCGTTCATTGATGATTTCTCTAGAAGAGTTTGGATTTATACAATGAAACACAAAGATGAAGTCTTAGACATCTTTCTTACGTGGAACAAGATGATTGAGACCCAGACAGGCAGACGGATTAAGAAGCTCAGATCTGACAATGGTGGAGAATATACATCAGATCCCTTCTTTGAGGTTTGCCAGAATGCAGGGATAGTGAGACATTTCACAGTTCCTGGAACACCGCAGCAGAATGGAGTTGCAGAACGCATGAACCGCACTTTGGTGGAGAAAGTCCGGTGTATGCTGTCACAGTCTGGATTGAGCAAGGCATTTTGGGGCGAGGCATTGAACTATGCTCGTCATCTTGTCAACAGGCTACCTACTGCAACATTAGATGGGAAGACTCCCATGGAGGTATGGTCAGGAGTCCCAGTTACTAATTATGATCAGTTACGTATCTTTGGATGTCCAGCATATTTTCATGTTACAGAATCTAAGTTGGATCCAAGAGCCAAGAAAGCCATCTTCTTGGGCTTCGGTGACGGTGTCAAGGGATACAGACTGTGGTGCCCTGAATCAAAGAAAGTTCTCATCAGAAGAGACGTTACCTTTGATGAGTCTGCAATGCTGAAGCAACCAGATCCTCAACAGAATGAGGAAGCATTGAAGAAGTCAGTGCAGGTGGAGTTTGAGACTCCAGCAAAGACTAGTCAGCCAATCAACCATCCTGAAGAAGTCTCAAAGGATAGCTCTGAAGAGAGTTCAGATGAAAATGAAGATCCAGAGACTCCGCAACAATCAGAACCCATTGCAATCAGGAAAGGAAAAAGGGTTACTAAGCAACCCAGTTGGATGACCGATATGGTAGCCTATGCACTTCCAATCATTGAAGACAATGTTCCTTGCACTTTTCAAAGAAGCCGTGCATAATGCAGAAAGTGTCAAATGGAAAGAGGCTATGGATGAAGAGATCGGGTCACTTCACAAGAACCATACTTGGGAGTTGGTGCAACTTCCAAAAGACAAGAAAGCAATTGGGTGTAAGTGGGTTTACACCAAGAAGGAAGGCATTCCAGGCAGAGACAACATCAGATTCAAAGCTAGATTGGTAGCTAAAGGCTATGCTCAGAAGGAAGGAATAGACTACAATGAGGTATTCTCACCTGTTGTGAAGCACACGTCTATTCGCATCTTGTTAGCTTTGGTTGCACAGTTTGATCTCGAGCTCGCCCAACTCGACGTCAAAACTGCCTTCTTACATGGAGATCTTGAAGAGAAGATATACATGTCCCAACCAGATGGTTTCAAAATTGCTGGAAAAGAGAATTGGGCCTGTAAGCTGAACAAATCGTTGTACGGATTGAAGCAATCCCTGAGACAGTGGTACAAGCGATTTGATCGGTTCATGATGGAGACAGAATACACAAGAAGTCAATTTGATCATTGTGTATATTTCCGTAAGCTTCCCGGCGGTTCCTTCATCTATTTGCTCTTATATGTAGATGATATGCTGATTGCATCTACGAGCAAGGTGGAGATTGACAAACTCAAGGCACAGTTAGCAAGGGAGTTTGAAATGAAGGATTTGGGAGAAACAAAGAAAGTTCTTGGCATGGAGATCAAGAGAGACAGGAAGAAGGGCACGGTTTGTCTGACACAAACCCAGTATCTGAAAAAGGTGTTAGACAGATTTGGCATCAATGGGAAAACCAAAGCTGTAAGTACACCATTTGCCCCTCATTTCAAGCTTAGTGCTTCGTTGTCTCCACGCACAGAAGAAAAACGGAAGCATATGGCACAAGTTCCATATGCAAATGCAGTTGGTGCATTAATGTATGCTATGGTTTGTACACGGCCTGACATCTCGCATGCTGTGAGTATGGTAAGCAGGTATATGCATGATCCAGAAAAAGATCACTGGCAGGCAGTGAAATGGATCCTAAGGTACATACATGGCACGGTCAATCTGGGATTGAAGTTCGAGAGAGATAACCGACTCGGGCAGAATTTGGAAGGATATGTGGACTCAGATTATGCTGGTGACTTAGACAAACGCCGGTCAACAACAGGGTATTTATTTACGCTTGCTAAAGGGCCGGTAAGTTGGAGGTCAACGCTTCAGTCAACGGTGGCTTTGTCTACTACAGAGGCTGAGTACATGGCAGTGACGGAAGCCTTTAAGGAAGCTATTTGGCTACATGGGTTCATTGAAGACTTGGGAATTGTTCAGAAGCACGTTGAGGTGTTTTGTGACAGTCAGAGTGCCATTTGTTTGGCAAAGAACCAGGTTCATCATGCCCGCACCAAGCACATTGATGTCCGTTTCCATTTCATCTGAGAAATTGTGAATGAAGGGGATATTCTGCTTCAAAAGATTGGTACTGCAGATAATCCGGCCGATATGCTCACAAAGGTAGTTTCTGGGATCAAGTTCCAACATTGTTTGGACTTGGTCAACATCTCTCGGAACTGAGCACCTTCGGGTGCATGGCAGTGTTGATCGATCACTATGTTGGATAAGAGAATCCTCGCCAAGGTGGAGATTGTTGAATATTGGCTACAGATTCTAGCCATGTGGTGGAAAGTGGCAGCCAGCTACATGGTGGGGAAGCCATGAGGCCATGTGAGTTGGCCATGAGGCCATGAGAAGCCATGTGAAGCTTCAATCTGTAAAGCCACCGAAAGCACAACAATGGGCTGGCAGCCAGCTCATTTCAAAGGGTTCCTCTTGCATTTGTAATCTCTATATATAGAGAAGCTAAGGAGAGTTGAGATACAGCTGAGATAACAGAGAGGTGTGAGCTTAGAGAGCAAACAGATAGAGAGAATTACAGAGAGTGTTGTAATTCTTACCATTTTGTTCAATATAGTGAATCCGCTGCCCGTGGACGTAGGCGACTTGCCAAACCACGTTAAATCTTGTGTGTTATTGCTTGTTTGAGTTCCCTGGTGTGCCCCCGATCCGCAACACCACTATCTCCCACAACTTGAACCAACAATACCAACTAGAAGCCTATAATCCAGGCCACGCTTGTAAAATTAATAATACTGACACAAAGTCTGAAAATCAACTAAATATAGTAAATAGACACCCAGTTACTACATACTTAGTTAAAGTCAATTTTTCATTTAGTTACCAATACTCAGACAATTATATCAAAAAAAAATTTTGACTATAATTATAAAATATATCACAAATGTTCTTTTACTATTTTATCAATATTAATCTCATCCAGGTAATCCAAAGAGACAAAATCAATTGCTATTTTTCAGTTTAATCCAAAACGTCCATTTAGCCCAAACAAACTAAAATCATCAAAAAAACACACTAAACAATCCAAATATTTCATATATGAATTTAAAGGTACGAAAATAACATATTAAAATCCATCAATTAGCAAAACTAGCAATCAAATACTAAATCACTTGACTCAAACAATTCTTTAAAATCAAACTGTGTTCCCCACCAAACAAACTAACCATAGTGATTTTTCTCAAATCTCTTACTTGTCGAATCTTACCATTTTATTCCCACTATATCAAAAGTCATGGTACAATTCCAATAAAATAATTTTAATCACATAGGATATAAGACAATAGCAAAACTAAATGAATAGACAAATTAGTAAGCTCATCACATCTAAAAATTCCAAGAAAAATACTGACTCTAATCTAGAATTTGCGATACTTCAACCTAATCACATTTAATGTCAAGCTACACAAATAGTTAATTTTTACTCGAAATTTCTACATTTATCAATTTTTTCAAAGTTAATTAGTCAACATGAGGTTTACATCAAAATCATAAAATTGACCAAGAGTACACATTTTATGGTTTGAAATTCAAAATCTCAAATTTCATATTTTTCATTTCCACAAAAATAAACAAACTATATATTAATATTCATCAAATGTCATGAATCATAACACCTTTAAAATATTTAATCCCCAAACACACTCTAATTTGAACATAACACCTTTAGAATGGATTATCAAGCCACAAACCCACCGATTGGGTGATTTTGTGGGTTTCTCGGCAACCCCTCTTCTTTCTTGGCCTTGCTTTTTTTTTCAAACCACACTAACTAATTTTCAAGGGAATTAACTAAGATGCTATGTACATATCCAAAAAGATGCTATTCTTCGTCAACAAGATTGATACAAAATAAAAGTAATAATAATTTACAATGCCCATGTGGGCTTGTACTCTCGGCAGAGATGCATGGGAAAGATGCTATTCTTCGTCAACGAGATTTATGCAAAATAAAAATAATAATAATTTAAAATTCTGCTATAACGGTTAACTGATCCAATGATCAATTCGTGAACTTTATAAAATTAAATACTCCTCCTTTTATTCTGAAAGTTTTATCCAATATACTAGATTCATATAGGAATAGTATATAAAAATTTTATAATTTTCTGAGATAGGAAACTCTTTTAAAAATAATCATATAGATAAGGTCTCTGACTCAAGAGATAAAAACTTCAACCCAAACTTGCATATTAGATTAAAAAGTTTATTTCAATCCTCTTAAACCATTCTACAATGGATTTTTAAAATTAAATTAATCACTAACCACATGGCCCATCAAACCATTCAATTAATTTCTATAATGATTTAAAATAAATAATTTATGAGTCATTACACCTTGGGTAAATGGATTACTTGTGACTCTCTTATTATCATAATTAGAACCTCCTTGATTTACATTAGTGTATTGATTGGTGTGGTATCGTGATGGTAGAGTAAGATTGAACCAAAAATCTTGATTTGAATGATCCTCCTTTGAATAGTCATCACTCTTTTATCATTTATGAGGCCCCCTCTGTTTCTTTTACGGCTGATGCAGATAAACACTCATTACATTTATCTTTTTCCCCTGCATCTCGATCCACCATGTCCTGGTCGTCCCCTGTTACGTCATCCTTTCTGCTCAACTCCTCATTCCCTGTATGATCATCTTCATCTTCATCTTCCTCATTGCCTCTCCCACCATTTTTTGACAGTTGATCTACTTCATCTTGAGCAATAGATCCAACGACCTCATTCTCCATGCAAAAACTTGTGCAATGACATGGCTTAATTGCTACTGGTAGCTCTTCACACACTCTAACTAGGAACATGCTTCCATTACATTCAACATTAATTACCGTATTGATGAACTCCATTCTGGTAGTAATTATTCGTACCTTCCCACACTGGAGAGAATTTTGGCTACTAATATCGTTGTCAAATTGAACAACCTCACCCCACAACTTACCAATATCTCTGAATGTATTAACACTTCACAAATTGAATGGTACACCTACACATGTAAGCCACACACACCTTTCTTGTTCAATGTACTTACCTTTCTCCTAATCTATGATAGAATCACACCATTCTAGGATCCACTCTTCTAGCTTGAATCATGCCTCCCTTTTACGCTGCTGTGATTTGAAAGTTAGCACAGCTAGCCTTCCTCCTCCATCTCTGACTCTTACTTCCTCCATACCTCGTCTACCAACCTCCTTTTTAAACTCATTAAAGGAAAGAAAAGATTTCAGCTTCACTATTACACTGTCATAAAGCGACCCATTTCCAACTTCGAAGGCCTTTACAACCAACTTCGGCTTCTCATTACTGCCACCAATCTGTACTACTTCTGCAAAAGATCTTCTACCTACACTATCCAGCCTTCTTTGCCCAAGACTCCTCTGTGGGCGCTGCATCATCCTACCATCTCCTCTGTTTGCCATTACATGTTGCTTATACTCTCCTTTTTTGAACTCTGCTTTCTTCACTTTCAGGGCCTTATTATTTCACCATAGGCCATCAGCCTTCAGCACTGCCATTTCAGTAGCAACCTTGCAATCATATCTCACAAAACCAAACATTGACCCCGTCGCTTTTCATCTTTTTGACGGGATAAAGGCATCCTTAACTACACTAAACTTGTTAAACAGAGTAAACAGACTCTTTAGAGTCATTGAGTTTGGGATCTCATCCACAAAGATAGTGAACAAGCCATTTTCCACTGATCTATTGCCTTGGTTAGCCACTCGTCTTCTTCTTAGCACTGGGTTCCAACCTCCTGCCTCCATTAAGAATTTCTCACCTGTTTTCAGGGAAACTCATACTTAAGGCCATCCCAACCCATTTGTCAGTCCAAAATAGAGTTCTGTTCCCATTCCCTAGCACAATCTGGGACACTTGTTAGCAAAAACTATTAAGATCATGCTTCATAATTTTGTATTGATGATGCAGATTGAGATTTAAAAATATTATATATTTTTATTTTATATTTCAAAATTAATATTTAGTTCGGCATATTTAATTTATTATAAAATAGTATAGATTTATTTAATTTCTTAATTTGATTTGATGCAATTTTCCTATTCTATTAGCTTTGACTTTTATTTCTTATTTTATTAGTTTTTTGTTCTCCAAGAAATAGGTTAACTCTAAAGTTGTGAGCCTGAGGCTTATGAGAGTTGAAGTTAATATTTGATTAATAAAAATATAGAGTTTTCTCAATATTATTAGTTCGTAGAGAGAATATCTCTAATTTAAATTTGTTCGTGGTTTGATCTTTTTGTTTGCTCTTGTTATCTATACGCTTTGCTGTATCAGTTGATATCAGAGCATAGGCTCGATTCTGACCATGGCACGACAAAAAATATGTGGTAGTCAATATGATGTTGTTTAAGAGAGGTACGAGAGAAATGATGTGGCACGAGATGCCCGAATAGAGGAGTGATTTCGACGTTTAAAACGCCTTGAAAGGATGCTTACCTTGTTGGAGCGTTTCGAGGCCATAGACGTTTGTTGCAACTATAAACCAAATCCATGACTTGTGGAGAAGGAGGATGTATTTATGTCAAGGATGAAGATGAGAACCCGTTTGGAGCGTACAGACCACAAAGAAGGCATCTCATGGAGAACAGTGCATCCAATCAATGGGAGTCGGGCTTTAAACTTGACATACCAGAATTCAAAGGTTGTTTACAACCAAAAAAATTTTTGGATTGGGTTGCTACAATAGAAGGTGAAGCCGATGAAATATTTTCAGATACAAAATCTTCATCACTACAGTTACACATTGATTGGGATTCACCTCCAAAATACTATGACTATTCGGATGAGGAGGAGGTTGAAGTTAAGAAAGACGAGATTGTTGAAATCAGTTCAACAAAAGAAATTGGTGAAGTGTTTAATAACGCCGAATAAATACTCAAAGTTTCAAACAAAAGCATGTTTGATGACATATTTGATGGTAAAGTTGAGCATAAGGAGACCCATGAAATTTTTGTGGAAAGAAACAATGACATGATGAATGACCCTTGTAAACATTACGGTGTACTTACTGTGCAGGTTCTTACTAACCAAAGCTGTTAGATTTAATGTATAAAGAGAGAAATAATAAATTGTATGTATTCAATTGATGTTGATTTTATGTACATGGTTGGTCTCCTTTATATAGGAGATGTGAGTGGAGAGTAGGTGTAGTGGAGTAGGTGGAGTAGGTGGAGTTGTGTAGTGGAGTAGGTAAAGTGGAGTAGTTTTAACAGCCCCCCGCAAACTCAAGGAGGAGAGACACAAATCAACTTGAGTTTGGAAAGAGTAACAAAATAAGAAAATAGACTAATACATAAAATAAAAGAGGATAGGAGACACTGTATGGTCATGTCAGACCGTTGGTGAAGACACTGTATGGTTGTGTCAGACCGTTGTAGGAGCTAACCGGAATCAATGTCGGGACAGTTTAGGGGGTCATGCCGGACCGTTGTAGAAGCTAACCGGAATCAATGTCGGGACAGTTTATGGGGTCATGCCGGACCGTTGGAGAAGCTAACCGGAATCAATGTCGGGACAGTTTATGGGGTCATGTCGGACCGTTGTAGAAGACACTGTATGAGTGTGTATATAGGCTGACCAAAAGATATACATGTAGATATATATCGAGCCCTCAAAAGGCGCGCCCTCAAAAGGTGCGCCCACTGCATCAAAAGCCGTGCCCGACAGAAATCATCGAGCGGCGAGCCATCAAAAGTCGCGCCAGACACGCGGCGATGCACGTGATCGACAGAGCGCGTGTCGTCCTCGTCGTCATTGTCTTTATAAACCAAAGCGAAGCCTGAGGCTTGGAAGCATAACAAACCAGTTGAAGCCTCTTCGTTCTCTATAACATCTGAAACAGCTGTAACATCTGAAACATAACACTCTGTAACATCTGAAACACTCAGTAACCCATAACATGGCCTTGTCTTCCCGTGGTCTGCTCACTCTCTTTCCAGACCTTAACGAGTCCACAAGAGAGATAACTGGTGCGGTTGCCCTTGAACCTCAACCAAGCGCCCCTGAGTTTGCTCCGTTGACCTTTCCTATGCGGTCTATGGAGCAAATAATGGCAGCGCTATCAGATATTGAGGCCAATCAGTATACATTGAAGTCATGCGTAGAGACCATGACGGCAGTCACAAACTTGTCGCACCGGCTTCAGAGTAGGACAAATGAGGTGCAGCAGTTAAACGCCCAACTGGCTCTGCTCCAGCGCATGTATAAGGATGCGCGAGCAGAAATATGTGTACTAAAGGCGGAAAACAAGGAGCTGAAGCGGAAGGCCACCATTATGTTCCGATTCGGAGGTCCGCCATATGCTGCAGTGGAGGAGCAAGGGGGAGTGAACGGGCTCAGCGGCGCGGGAAACACAGAGGCAGCACCGTCAAGGGCCGCCCAGGACGGAGGCAAGAAGAAAAGACCGGCGGAAGAGGCGAAGAAGTGAGGTCGGTGGGTGGCCGTCTGCAGAAAAGAAAACAAATCTTTTGTTGTTGTGGGTGTTGGATTTGTGTTGTTGTGTTTTTTTTTTTTTTTTTTTTTTTGAATAAATTGTTGTGTTTTGTTTTGATGAAATTGTTTTTTTTTTTTTTGTGGAATGAAATAAAAGAAAATTTTGAAAAATCAAAAGTGGTTGGAATGTTTTTGGTGTTATTTTGTGTTGTTGTTTTGTTTAATAATAAAAATAAAATAAAATAAAAAAATAGATAAAAAAAAAAAAAAAAATTGGATGGGTTATTTGATAAAGATCGGTGTGAGGTGGATGACGAAGGGAACATGAATGTTTCAAAATAATGTTGGGGGTAGTGCAAAAAATATATTAGTGTAAAGTGGGTATTTGAAAGAGATTAAAAGTGGTTGGAGAAAATAAATAAAAATAATTGATTTTGAAATCAAACGGAGGAGAGAGAGGGGACAAACCCATGGGATAAAGTGGAGAGAGAGGGTGTTGAGTTTGGAAAGAAAGAGATAAAAAGTGGAGCATCTCTGCTATGCTACCCCATCATCAGTCTCACACAACAAAGGAGGAGAGAGAAAGAGCCCCTGTGATTTGCCATTTTGTCATGATTTTTTTTTTTTTTTTTTTTTTGTCAAGAAGCAGAGATCCAAGGCCAGATCTACAATCTCTTTCCCAATAGTATAATGGCCTCTGGCAAAGTTGTTGGCGGCGTCTTCCTTGCCGCTGATGACTTGCTCAGGGTGGAACAATTGGCGGTAGGTTCCGGTTCTGACCTCGTCGATGACAGTGGGTTCCAGATCTACGAACACAGCGCGAGGGATGTGCTTTCCGGCGCCAGTTTCACTGAAGAAGGTGTTGAAGGCATCGTCACCACCACCGACGGTCTTGTCGTTGGGCATTTGGCCATCAAGCTGGATACCATGTTCGAGACAGTAAAGCTCCCAGCAGGCGTTTCTGACCTGGATACCGGCTTAGCCGATGTGGATCGAAATGCACTCTCTCATTTTCGATGGGTGTGGTGGGTTGTTGAAACTATTTACTGGTAATGTAGAGGGCGAGAGAGAGAGACCATGTATGTATATCTTTGTTACCCCATGAGAGTGGTTGATCTTTGTATGTAGAGAAGTCGTCTCTGGTGGCGGCGAACTGGAAGCTATATGTATTGATAGAGATGACAGCGGAATAGGTTGAGGTCCGGCGAGCGGCTAAGGTGAGGTTGCCTCCCGCCGGTGAAGCGAAAATACTAGGTTCTAAACCCGCTCTGATACCATGTTAGATTTAATGTATAAAGAGAGAAATACAGAGAAAATAAATTGTATGTATTCAATTGATGTTGATTTTATGTACATGGTTGGTCTCCTTTATATAGGAGATGTGGGTGGAGAGTAGGTGTAGTGAAGTAGGTGGAGTTGTGTAGTGGAGTAGGTGAAGTGGAGTAGTTTTAACAAAAGCAAAATAGAGGATCTGGACTATTGGAATTCTCTTCACATGGAAGGACGCCATGCATCACATGGTGACAATCCTTTTTACATATCTCTTGAACCAAGGAAGGAAGTATGCTGGTTTACTTGGGAAAATCAATGGATGATTACTCAAAGATTGTTCTATTTTACAAGTTTGTGGGCATCATTAATCGAGTTTTAAAAAAATTAATTTTAGATACAAGACTAATGCAGACAAGTGTAGACGAGTCAAATTGTTTCAAGTCCTAGAAACTCGAGGACGAGTTTTTTCAAACGGAGGAGAATGATATGGATTGAGATTTAAAAATATTATATATATTTATTTTATATTTTAGAATTAATATTTAATTAGGCATATTTAATTTAGTGTAGAATAGAATAGATTTATTTAGTTTCTTAATTTGATTTGATGCAATTTTCCTATTCTATTAGTATTTCTTATTTTATTAGTTTATTATTCTCCAAGAAATAGGTTAATTATAAATAAAGTTATAACTGTCAGGGCTATGGGAGTTAAAGTTAATATTTGATTAATAAAAATAAAGAGTTTTCTCAATATTATTCATTCGTAAAGAGAGCATCTCTAGTTTGAATTTGTTCATGGTTTGATCTTGTTGTTTGCTGTTCTTCTTGATACGCTTCCCTGCATCAATTGATCAAGCTTAATTAATGTGATTTAAACTTTTTTTTTTTTTTTTTTGGGTTGGAGCTATGCTTTGGCCACTAAATCTCTTCTAAAAGGAGGTCAAGGGTTCCACTATTAAGTGTTTGCAAGGAGAGTGTGTAAGTTCAACTCCCACTAAGTATTAATCTAATAATTAATCATTGACTTTTGTCGATCAAAACATAAATAAATAAATAAAAATTAGGTGGAGTTATGCAGGGGTGTAATCTGGTTTTTTATTGTTCTCATGTTCTGTTTTTTGTTCTTTAGGCTTTTGATTGGCTTCTCACCAATCCTTTGACTTGGTGCTTGCACATGTTTGAGTTTATCTTTCGGTGCCAATCTAGTTGAGATTAGATTGCTTTTCAATGATATTTTAAGCACTAATCCCCGTTCTAATTATGTTTATTTTGAATTTCATCAATAATCTTTTTTCACTGACAAAAGAAAATGTCTTAGACATTAAAAAACATGAAGAACATAAACTTTTCTCCTATTTCAAAATATTTTAACTTTTTAAATATTATTTCCAAACCACTTTTCACACGAATCTTAACAATGCTCCAACGACAATAATTAACATTTACCTGACCTAACACGGATAAAAAGGCAGCAGCATATGTGCATCCATGAAGAAGGGCTGAATTTTTTTCAATTTGAAACTGAATCATACATCCAGTACAACACTTTTGTTTGATCAGCAAAAAGAATACTTTATTGATGATATGAAAAATATAAAAAGTATAACATACATCAAAAAAGCAAGGGGAATGCTATAAGCATCATAACTAGACTACCGATCCGAATTACGTTGGCACCGAAAGTTAGCACAATCATATTCTAGCAACCCCAGGTTGATGAGAAACCAACCAAGACAGCAAAAGAAGAAAACAAAAACAACATAGACACTCCCAATTATCAATAGCAGCCAAGGCCCCTAACCATTAGCTAGCACATCCACCTGACATCAACTGATAGCCAAACTTCTGCTGCAAACACAAGCCTTGATCTGATGAAGATTAGTGACATTATCCTGCACTGAATACTGCATCCCCTTTATATTAGATTTACTCCAAAGTGCTACCCTCACTTTCACCAATTCCGATAGTTCATTCCAATCAACTGATAGTTCAGTTCATGACATTGTGTCTAATCTCCACCAGATCAGGTTGTCTTTTTGAGGTTCCAGTTGTGCAGTGGTGGTTTGAGCTTTTGTGTCCTTGGCTTGTGGCCTTTGCCTCTTGTTGGTTCCTTACCAACTCTGTGGCTTGTGCTAGCATCTGTTACGGTTTCTCTCTTGGTGTCCACCTCGTTGGGATCAAGTTGTAGTCCCGCGATGCTTTAGCTCTTTCCTTTCTCCTTTATTGATGTATCCACATACTTTGTATGCTCCATGGCATCAATAAAGTTTTTTGCTGATAAAAAAAAAAAAACTGATTTACCACTTAAAAGACATTCATTCGTTGCTTTCCATATTGACCACATGACTGCTAGAGGTACTACTTTCCACATTTTAAGAACCACCTTAATAAATTTGATTCCTGCCCACCAATGCAATAGATCCTCAACTGAACCAGGCAAAACCCACATCAAATCCCAGCACTTCATCATATCAGTCCAAACTTTCCAAGCTAAAGGGCAAAACAGCATAATACGATGGACTGACTCCTCTGTTTTACAAAATAAGCACAAAGAATTTGATTCCTCATTTAACACTCCAAATCTCTTCATAACATTGCAGTTTTAAGTCTACCTCTCCATCCTAACCACCCACAAAATTTTACCTTGGGTGGAGCAACATTTTTCCACAATTCATTAGTTACCCTGACAGCAGGGCCTTTTGAAGACACTCAACAACTCCATGCTGCTGCTACTGTGAATGATCCTTCTGGATTTGCCACCCATTTACACGAATCCTCAGACTCCATAGAAAGGCTAGGTGCTTCCCTTAGCAATTCATGTAGCCTTAGGACCTCTAGCAGTACAACATTTATAGTAGTTTATTATATTGATCAACCTAACTAGAGTTAATTCTAAACTATGTGTTAATCCTAACCAATTCCAGTTGTAACAAAATTGGTTACAGCTCTTAGGCAATGGGTATTACTCCTCTGAGGTTGTGCACCACATGACCTGATGCATCCTACTTTGTAGACTGAAGTCATAGCTAGATCTGTAGCTTTCTCTGCAGCTAAATCATCTTTAGCTAAGTCCTTATCAATCCACAACTATGTGAGCATTCATCAGAATGTGACGAACAATTAAAATGATAATAATAAATAAATTATAACATGAGAATTACAAAACCAACAAAATAAAATAAATAAATAAAAGATGGTTCCATGCATTTAAAACAAAAGCAAAGATTCCATGGAATTAAATGTGCGTAGACAACACACACACACACAAAACTTCAATGCTAATCAACTACTAGACTCTATCTAATGAATTGGTTAATATCAATAAGCCTGGCAATGCGAAAACAAAACATAAAATGAGACCAAAAAAATAATTGATGGACATGATTTTTCAAAAATTAGTCCCACCAAAAAAAAAATTCAAATCCTTTTTATGCATATATATTCTCTTTGTCCTGCCTTGTGTTTGGTTTGTGCACTGCACTGGATTAACTTGCAGCATCCAAAGATAAAATCACCATAGTGACACTGACATTGGCATTGAAGGACTACCTGCGACATTGCTGAGTTGATGATTGTCCAAGCTCGGAAGAGGATCCCCCTTGCTGAGTTGATTCTTCTTCTATATGCGTTGGCATGATCGGTCTGAATGAGCCAATTGACATAGAACTAGAATTCAAACTTGTTGGCTGATGAGGCACAGTGAAATTTTGGAAGCAAGCATCTGTATGAGGAGTTTGAAGGAGTTCATTTTCGAAAGGTAATTCAATGTCAGGGAGGCAAGCATAAGCATCTGTGAAATCAGGCATTTTAAGTTCTGGGAGGCAAGCATAAGAATCTGTGAAATCAGGCATTTTGAGTTCAGGGAGGCAAGCATAAGAGTCTGTGAAATCAGGCATTTTGAGTTCTGGGAGGCAAGCATAAGAATCTGTGAAATCAGGCATTTTGAGTTCATCTAGCGAAGGCAATTGAAAGAAGTCACTGCATGTGTTAATAAATTGACTTGAATATCCCATGCTATTATAATCCAAATTCATTTCTGCGACATTGTTGTTATTATTAACACATGGAGTCTTTTCTTCTGACAATGTTGCTGCTACAGGATAATTATCTAGCTCGGACTGATCTAGTTGCTTGACTTTGTTCGAATTCTTAGGTTTCTTATAAACCCTGCATAAAACCCAATCATCCAACTGCAAGAATAGAGAATAGATTGCTTTAATACAAGAAACAACAGTAGTTATGAAAGTTTAGTAGAGATGGAAAAAGCTTATACCCTCATATCATTTGCATTCTTTGGCTGTCTGGAATCTGCATTTAATGTAAACTCATGCATCATCCAATCAGTCTTGTCACCGTTTGGTGGCTTGCCTAGATAGAAAACCAACGACTTCTTGTATCCAAGGACGATTTTGCCTAACTTGACTGGCTTATCTGCTCCTGTGGCCTTCCAGTAACCATCACCAGCCACTCGGTTCGGTCGGTTTCCCTTGGGATACTTTCGATCCCTCGGTGTGAAGAAGTACCACTCCCTCTCCCCTAATGGCTTGCACCTTTCTGTTAATTAATTGATTAGCAAACTGCACACCTTTTTTTTTTCTTTTGATTAGCAAAAAAGAGAACATTTATTGATAAAAATTAGCATCAAGATATATCAATAAAGAAAAGAAAGGCAAGTGCTAAAAGCATCACAATCAAACTAAACAATCCCAACTAGGTTGGTACCGAAAAGTAAGTCTAATTATTTGTAAGCACAATATTAAGAGTTGGTGAGAGACTAACCGAAACAACCAAAGCAGAAACAAAACAAAGAAACAACAACCCAAAATAGCCACAAAATACCCTAGTAGTAGCAGCCACAAAGTACACATCCCTGCCTTAAAATGAGCAATATTTCGAATTAACAATTAATGTTAAGTTGAGAAGACATACGAAGACAGTTTAGAAATTTATTTTAAAGAAAAAATTAAGATATATAACTCATATCTTTTTTGGGTGAATAAATATAACTCATATCACTACAATAAAAAGTATCAATTTCAAATGATTAAAATTTCTTCATGTTTTCATACATTCTTTAGAAGCCATGCACCATCCATCCTAATTGTTTTCCATAAGTGTATATAGGTTTAGATTCAAATGCAAGAACCAAGGCAAACACTAATGAGAGGAAAAAAAGGTTGCTCTTATTATTAATTGGAGGCAAAACGACTAAGAAAAATCTGCATGTAAGAAAGCCAAAGAAACAAGTAGAAAAGATAAAAAGAAAAGAAATTGGACAAAAGATGGCTAGACAACCCCCTATATGGTTTTGGATAAACCGTTAATTATAGAAGTGAAATGATGGTAATACCGTTAAATCCTAAGTATTTTTTGTTAATTTTTTTCTCTCCTCTCTTATACACACATAATTTATAATTTCTAACATTAATTCAATTAAATCACAATTAATCATAAATTCTCAAACATTTGTTGTAATTCCTAAATTTTAAATCTAATTTTCATTTAATTAAATTTTAAATCATAATTAATCCTAAACCTTAATTATTTATTGTAATTCCGAGCTTTTTAATTCAATTATATTTTAGATCATAATTAATCATAAATCCTTAAATTTTAATCTAATTGTAATTTAATTATATTTTAGACCAATCCTTAATTATTATTTATTTTATATTTTAATTTATATTTTAAATCACTTCTTAATTTTGTTTTATATTTTATTTATTGAGTTAATATTACTTTATTATTTTAGAAAACCAAGTTCACTCTAAAAGATAATGTGTGTAATACATTTTTCAAATTGATGACATTTTAGTCCAAAATTATATTTAAACCATAAAGTGCTCCAATCTCAAAGAGGAGCAATTTTACCCAAAGAAATATTAGCATGGCCATTAAAACCCAAGAACATTACACAATGCTTTCAGCAAAACGTTAAGGCATAAAAGCAACGGCAAATAAAATAATTGAAACATGTAATTGAACCAAAAACAAGAAGAAGCAAAGAACAAGAAAACAAAATCAACAACAACCATTTAATTCATCATAGGACATGATGCTTTTCCAAAACCAAAGTTTTTCTTGCATCTTTTTCAAAAGCCAACGTAAGAACTAAAGTAAATGAATCAAAACAAGTAGAGATGATAGAACCTTTTCAAAAAATTCATATAGAACATGATGTTTTTCAAAACCCTTGAACAAAATATCTCAGTTTCGCATCTTTTTTACCTTACAACACAAAAACTAAAACTAACTATATAGAAACCTATATGGATCAAAATATTCTTTGTTGAACCTTTTTACCTTCTTGTTGTTTTGCATCAAAATTATAATTTACAAAAAATAAATAAATAAGAAACCTATATGGATCAAAACCAACAACCAAACCCTAAACCAAATTCTTGAAGTCTTGCATTAATTCTTTTTCCGAAGAGCCTTTAGTAGTAAAGGCTACAAAACCATTGACCTAATAATACTAGCACAAATAAACTAAAAAAAAAAAAAAGAGGAGACAAAACAAGAAGAGAGAAAGAGAAGAAAACCTGTAAAATAATCAGGATTATGCATATAAAGATTGGTTTCGATGATATCGTCATGTGGTAATGGCTGATTGAGGACCTTCTGCATCAGGTAATCGCCGATGAGCTCGAGGTCGGAGGGACAGAACCTATACCCTGGTGGGACAGAATCACGATTGAATTTTTTGTTGTTGTTGGCATTGTCGCTCAAAGTTTGCTTTTCTTCTTTTTTTTCTTGTTCTTGCAGTTGATTTGTAGGGATACCGATGTTGTGGATTCTTCTAACAGTGGCCTCCACTTGTTCATCAAACTCCATTGTTGGTCTCTTTCAAGAACACGACTCTTCTTCACTCACTCTTCAAGAAGGAACAAATAATAATAACTCAAAGAAATAGTAATAAAAACTGACTTCTCAACAGCGTGGACTCTCTCTGTCTCTCTCTCTGTCTCTGTCTCTGTCTCTCTCTCTCTCCCCCTCTCTCTCTTTATATATCTAGGGATGTAGAGTTCTAGTTGGAAACAAAACGTAAAATAAATAATATATAACAGATAGATGTTATACATATTTTTTGATTGGCTGATGTATGATATATATAGATATATTTTTTGATCGGCTGATGTATATCTTCTGTCCATTTTCTATCTATCTATATACTATTAATATCTATATATATATCGTATATATATTACTATGTGAAGGCACGTAAGGTTGTTGGTAGTTTTAATAGGTTTTGAGTTTTTTCAAAATATTCCTTTAAGAGTTATTTAAAACAAAAAAAAATTATAAAATGAGGCTTGAGCATGATCTTGGGTCTAAGAAATAACATATTATCATTTCAGCAATACGTAACATATATATTTTAAATTAAAATTAAAATTAATATTTTACACACACTGATCGAGTGGGCACACTCCCACTAATATATATATATATATAATGGATAACAGATAGATAAACATGATTTAAGAGAATAACCTTAGGGCTGTCCCCCCCTAAGGTTTCATTTTTTTATTGGTTGGCCTGAAAAAACAGAATCAAGTCAGCAGAATTTATGCATAGAATTGGCATTTTAGATGCTAGTGTTTCCACCTTTTGCCCCTTCTGTAGTTCTGAATCTGAATCTGCTGTCCATGTTTTGCTCCTTTGCCTATTTTCTTGGTTGATTTGGTCTTCTATAATTCACGATTAGGGGCTTTCTTGGTGCATACAAGGTTGAGTGGATGGTTTTCTCCAATGGTGGATGGGTGGCAATTTCAAGAACATTGATAGGTTAATTTGGAGAGCTATCCCCCTTATTGTTCTTTGGTCACTTTGGAAACACAAGAACGAATGCGTTTTTGCAGAGGTCAACCCAACTTCTCTGGCCTGAGTGAAACTATCAAAATCAAAGCAGCACTTTGGCTGAAAGCATCTATTAAGGACCTTCCCTACTCAGGTAATGATTTAATTTTCAATTGGAGACAAATCAGGGGTTGTCTTTGATTCCACAGATGGGCTTTACAAATCAGTTGCTGCTACTGATCTATCTCTGAGCTGGTTTGTGCTACTAATGTGTTCAGTGTGCTGCTTCAATGCACTGCTAATGTGTTCTATGGCTGCATCTTTTGGGCTGGTATGTGCTGGTTTTTGCTGAGTTTTGTAGGACTGGATTGCTTAGCAGTGGCTAAATCTTGAGGACTTATAAAAATCAGAGCAGCACTTTGGCTGAAAGCATCTATTAAGACCTTCCCTACTCTGTTGATGATTTAATTTTCAATTGGTGACAAATCAGGGATTATTTTTGATTCTATGGCTGGGCTTTACAAATCAGTTGCTGCTACTGATCTATCTCTAGGCTGATTTGTGCTGCTAATGTGTTCAGTGTGCTGCTTCAATGTACTGCTATTATGTGCTGTGGCTGCTAGTGTGTTGTTTTTGCTGAGTTTTTCTTTACTTCGGCAGAGGAATGTTTGCTGGTTTTTCTATCATACTTTGGCAGAGGAATGCTTGCTGCTAATTTGTTCTGGTGGTTATTGCTCACCAAAGGAATGCTTGTTTTGTTTTTCTTTTCTTTGGCTCTGTTTGCTGGTCTCTCACCAACTAGGAGGTTGGAGCTTGAACTAGCTCCAAGCTCCTCTTTATTGATGTATTTTGTCATACTTTATATGTGTTTCATCAATAAAGCCTTCTTTATGCCAATCAAAAAAAAAAAATTAAGAGAATAAAAAATCTTAACGATTGATAACCCATACCGGGTTAGATTTTTTTGAACTTGATAGAAGGCCCAAGGGGTCCACTATGTTTTAATGATCCAAATTGTTCATTTTGAAAAATCCTCAATGCATATTATTCATACAAAAAATTAAATAAATGTGATAATTGTAACATTTTTATTTTTAATTTCTCTCAAAAAATAGATGACTAATATGTTTTTTCAAATATACAATTCATTTTTTGAAAAAAAAAAAAAGCAAAAAAATTTACTTTCTTCTTGCACACATCTGAATTGTATATTTTAAAAAATCAATGATCAAATATTTATTAGATTAAAATTTGACATGATATTGCTATCGTTTCAAATTTGACACAACGAATAATACGACATTATTGATAACATTTTTTGTAAGCCAAATGTTAACAACTCTAGTCAATGCCATTGTCGAAGTTGTTATAACAAGGAATGTGTCTCTCTCCAGTTCATAAAGTGGATTTGACCGTATTGTTGGGCTTGCGAGACTCACCACGGCTACTGTTTTGAAAATTTGAATCGTTCAATATATAGAGCTCGTCGAGTACTTTATCTCTGCAAAAAATCAAGTTGATCAGAACACATTTTTTTTTATTAACAATTTATTTTAAAATTATATTTACCATTGACAAAAATATGTTCTAATTAAGAGCTATCGATATCCGGTTAATGTAATTTTTTACGTAGAAGAAATACTCGATGAGATTTATAAATTAAACGGTTTAAATCATCAAAACGGAACTCATAGTGGGTCCTACATGCCCAACAGTATGATCTAGTCCACTTTGTGAAATAGAGAGAAACTCATCCCTATAACAATTAGGGCGCACATAATACCTAGAAAACTCAAGATTTGAGCTAATCCAACCTATATAAGTTGGGTTAGTTTGGGTTGAATTGGTTCAATTGTCTCAATATGTTGGTTTGATTTTGGATCTTAAAATTATCAACCCAGTAAGATTGAAAACCCAAGACCCTTATATATATTACATTAAATTTTATGTATATCGTTGACATCTTTTCATACAATATAGTTGGTTTCGCATTTAGGTCTTGTTTAGGAACAGATTATTTGAGTAATTTTTTAACTTTTTGACTAAAATATGAGGTAAAAAAAAATTAGTATATTTGGGGTGATTTTTTGGTTTTTTAAGAAAAGATATACAAAAAGTAGAGAGAAAATAAAATTTTTGACTTTTTTATATAAGTTATAAGTTTTTTGACTTTTTTAATAACTTTTTGACAAAAATATTAACTTGACAAATGAGACCTAAGTAGAGAGAAAAAAAAAAAAAAAAAAAGAACAAAATCGATCCGCAAACGTATCCCACAAACCCTAATAAAATACAAGAAATGTGTATACGTACTTAAAGTCAAACGTTTGGGTGTCGTTTGGTAACACTTACGTTTTCAGTTTTTTGTTTATATTTACAAAAATTTAAAAAACTCAAAAAAAACTTGTTTGGTAAAATTTTTGATTTATAAATCAGTGGTCTCAGTTTATAAATTTGGCTAAAAAATGAAAACACAAAAAATGTGTTTCCATTTTGAGTTTTGAGTTTTTTTTTTTTTACCACCCAACACTAGCCACCACCTGCTATCATTTTCCACCATCGTCTTCCGCCACCACCACCTACCACCCATTCCCCACCACCACCTGCCACCACCACCTACCACCCACCTACCACCACCAGCCACCACCCACCGCCGCTACCAGCCACCACCAGCTACCACCCACCTGTCACCCACTCGCCGCCACCACTACCACCACCACCCACCACTCACCTGCCATCCACCTGCTACCACCCACCACCCGCCACTACCATCCACCGCCCGCCACTACCACCACCCGCCACCTACTTGCCACCACCACTCACCAGCCACCTGCCACTAGCCATCACCACCAGCCACCCGCCACCCACCCGCCGCCACCACCACCATCACCCACCCGCCACCCACTTGCCGCCGCCACTACCCACTTGCTACCACCTACCACCCGCCACCGTCACCCACCCACCCACTACCACCACCACCCGCTACCTACCCGCCACCACCCACCACCACCGCCATTCACCACCCACCTGCCACCACCACCCACCACCTGCCACGACCGCCACGACCACCCACTCGCTACCACCCACCACCCGCCACCGTCACCCACCCATCCACCATCACCACCCACCACCCACCACCCACCCACCCACCATCACCACCTACCACTCACCCGCTACCACCCGCCACCACCCGCCATCCGCCACCCACTTGCCACCACCACCCGCCACTGCCACCCACTCGCTACCACCCACTACTCGCCACCGTCATCCACCCACCACCACCACCCGCCACCTACCCGCCACCACTACCCACCCGCCATCCACCTGCCACCACCACCACCACCATCCACTCGCTACCACCCACCACTCGCCACTGTCACCCACCCACCCACCACCGTCACCCACCCACCCGCCCGCCACCACCTACCACCACCAGCTACCCACCACCCACCGTCACCACTTTTCACCACCGTGTTCCGCCGCCACTTGCCACCACTTGTCATTTCTCACTCTTTTTTATATTTTTAAATTTTTTTAAATATTTTGTCAATTACCAAACACGTTTGTAGTTTATGTTTTTCTAAAAATAAACAAAAAATAAACAAAAACCAGTTTATAAAATTTTTGTAAATATAAACTGAAAACGTAAACGTTACCAAACAAATAATATACATTATCACTTTATAAATTTATTTTTTAAATATAGTGACGTGTAAAAGAAATAAGTAACTCCTTATTAAAGAAGAAATGAGAGAAAAAATTATTTTAGATATTTTAAGAAATTGTCACAGTTTGAAAAAAAAAAATTTAACTTTTGAACTAGAATAACATTATATTACTATTTAAATAATGATTAAAAATGGCAAATTTATTTAATAGCAGTCCAAGAAAAAAGGTCGGGGATATGACACATGGGTGTGGATTTTACATTTATATGAGATATTTGATCATTTATTTGATAAAAAATTTGAAATTTATAATATTTTATATTAAAAAAATAATGTTAGAATTACTAAATTTTTTATTAAATAAATGAATAAATATCACGTATAGACGTGGGGGTGTAAAGGAAAGCTTGACAAAATATAATAAATAGCATGAAAGACCGCGTGAGGATCCTCTGAAGTGAAAACCTAAAATCATCGCCTAGAGTGGTCCATGGAATGGTTGAAATTAACCTCATTTTTCTAAGTAATTTGAAGAAAAAAAAAAAAAAAAAAAGCTTTGGTTCAAAACGTCAAGGGTTCTGCAAATATGAAGCATTAGAGAGGGAGTGAAGGGCTGAGAGGAGGAGCCCCTCCCACCCCCGACGCGCCACTGCCGCCGCCGCCGCTGCCACGCCATACTCCAACAGATTGAAACTTTTTCATTTGGGAAGGCAAGCAAAAGCAAAGCGAGAGAGATAGGTAAGCTTTAAAAGCTCCTGTCACATACTCTTTGATTTTGCTTTTTATATTGTCATTTTGATGATCTGAAGAAAAGTGAAAATAAGAGAGAAAAATGAGTTATATTTCCATGATTGCTCCAGTTGCTTCGAAACTATTGGATTTCATATTCCCTCCCATCACCAATCAATTTGGTTATCTGTTTCACTACAATAAAAATGTGAAAAACATCAGAGAATTACATGAGAAATTGCAAGATAAGAGATCTAGGGTTGAAGGAGGGTATGTAGCCAAAAGAAATGGGGAACTCATTGAATCAGATGTTGAGAGGTGGCTGACTGAAGTAGGTGAGATTGTTGAGAAATTGGGAAAATTCTTGGAAGATGATGCTATTGAGGAGAAAAGGAGCTGCTTCAAAAATTAAGCGGCCGCGGCACGTCGGGGGTGGGAAGGGTTTCTCCCTCCTCTCAGCCTCTCTCTCTCTCTCTCTATCTCTATCTCTAATGCTTCATATTTGCAGAAACTTTTGAACAAAAGCTGAATTTTTTTTTTTCTTTCTTTTCGAATTACTCACCAAAACGACGTCGTTTTGGTGAGGTTTAATTTCAGCCGTTGGATGGATCACTCTAGGAGATGACTTCAGGATTTTCACTTTAGAGGATCCTGACGCAGAAAGACCGGCCTAATGCTACCCGGGTCATGTGTAAAGGGAAGGTTGACAAGATATAATAAATAGCATGAAAGACCGGCCTAATGCTACCCAAGTCATTTCCATGCTCTTGATGATTGTATAGAGTTCGTTAGGATCACAGCAACAATTTCTTGGAGAAGAGCGATCTAGAGAGAGAGAGGAAACATCATGTTTCAAGCTTAAATTCAAACTTTAGTTCAAGGTCCCATACTCATTAATTAGTTCTTTAGAGATTGTTTAATTGGATTGAGAAAGTTTCAAGATTCAGGCTTTGAAAACCACCCAACAATTTTCTTGGATAATCTTGAGAGAGAGAAAGATATGTGCCCTGAGGAAGAAATGAAAATGGAGGAGGAGGAAGGGTTGTTCAGTTGGCTACCGGAAGACATTGTCCTCCACATCTTGAACAAAATCTCCAATGTCAAATGGCTGTGTCGCTGCTCTGTCCTCTCGAAGCTCTTCGCTTCCCTAATCCCTCAAGTTCAAACCGTGTCTGTTTCAAGCTCATGTTGGACATAGAATTCCAATTCCAAACCCAAAACCAAATCCAATTTGTTGACCTCACTGTCTCTGGAATTTCCTGTTCTCAGTTACCTTGAAAAACTTGAAGGAATTCGGTCTCTGCATATAGAGGTTCCCGACGGGAGGATTGTTGATGAATCCTGCACCTTTAAATGGGGTGTGATGTTTGGCCAAAAACTCGAAACCATTTCCTTTCTCTGCTCACCACGTAATCTACATCCAATAACAACTGAATTCGATCAAGAAATAGTGGCAACTAGTACAAAAGCCGAGGCGATAAGAGTATCAAATAAATTGAGAATGTTTTGCCTAAGAGCTGCAGCAGAAAGAGAAGCACTATTGAAGCTGGTGGTCCGTGACCAGCCCATGGGTGAGAGCATTGTGATAACTGATTCAGGCAAAAAAAAAGGGCAGTCAAGCTTCGCTTGGATGGTGACAGCCTTGTGAAGTTCAAGGAGTGTTCTCTGAATTTCAAGACATCAGCTCTGTCACTGCAGAAATATGGACTGATGTTTATGAAAAGGATGAAGGTATGTCATGTGCCTCTGCTACGCCTTCCGGTGTCTGGGTATTCCATGGATGGGGCCTGCCTTTTCTTGTTGAAATTGCCTAATGTTCATGATGATGATGATAATGGTGATGAGGAGGAGGAGGAGCAAGAGGCAGAGACAGAGGAAGAGGAGGAGGAGGAGGAGGAGGAGGAGGACAACCACCATCTTGACTTTAAGGCCATATTGGCTGCTTTTCAGGAGGAGGTGGAGGACAACAACAACAACAAACACTATGACCGTGAAGCCATATTGGCTCTTTTGAAGAGAAAGAGGAGGGTGCTCTTAGGTAAGCCCTGATGGAGATTTTGGCAATATCTGCCTGGAAATGGATCTGAGTTAAGTCTTTGTTTTTGTGGTGTGTGAGTTAGTGTTAGACTGAAATCATTCAGCTGCTAAGTCAAAAGAAGATATATGAATCCCAATAGAATGAATTAGTCATGGAACCCATAACATTTCTAGTTAGTTAGATGGTACATACATTTGAATCACCAATGTCAAAAAGAAGATGGCTTTCTTTACATCATCATTAGATACAATAAAAGTGCAGTGACTACTAATATTCAGGTGTGCACAAAACAAAACAAAATTGATTTGTTTATAGAACCAATATTGCTTATTTGCTTCATTTATGTCATTCTTTAATTATCATGTGATTTTTTACTTCACCAGTCTCTTTTTTGTATGCAAAAAGGCAAAGCCTTTAAAGACAATGGTTGCTGGTTGCTCACCACAAAAAAAAATAAATAAATAAATAATTGCTGTATTGTTCTTCAGGCAGAGCTGCATGAGGATTAACTCATTTTTAGCATCTTAGCTAATCAATCAGTTGCACATTAATTATTACATCAGCAAGGACATTGAGAGGATTTTGTGAGATTTAAAAAAAATCAACATGAAATTCACAGGATGTTGGGGATATATATATATATATATATTAGTAGCTTGGGGTAGCTTGGGTTTAGTAGGAGCAATCACTTAATGAAGAATTTTAATTTGAAAAAATCTTCATGGAAATTTCATAAATAAATATAATAAATATAGAGGAAAAAAAAAACATTAATTTAAAAATGAAATTGAGATCACAGTGATTTTTGGTCTTCTTCACAATGATTTAAGATGAAAATACAGAAAACTTGTTTCTGTTTGGTAGTTTAAAAATACTGTTTCCTCCTTTCATTTTCGTTTCATTTTCCCTCTCTCATATACCTTTAATTTTCATTTCAATTTTGATTTCATCCCTTGCTAAAAAAGAGTTCTATCTATATTCCATTCAACATCAGAATTTCCAACTATTATGTTTATAATGTTTATAAAATGTAACCTTCAAATCAGAATATGAATCAAGCAGACAGAATTAGGTGGAATGCTTCTCCCTCAGGTGAGTTCAGTGTCTCTTCAGCTTATAATTGGTCTGATTCTTCTCCTTATGGGTCTTTTATGAAAATTCTTGATTTGTTATAGAATAATGTAACCTCCCCTAAAGTTCAATTCATTGTATGGTTTGTTAGATCATGGAAAGGGAAATGAAAACCTTTGTGTTTTTACGACGAATTGGAGTGTTGAATGGAAGTGCTAATACAGTCTGTTTATTCTGTAAATCTGATATTGAAAGTGTTAACCATCTGTTGTTGCTATGTCCAATTGTTTGGGGGGTGTGGTCTGCAATAGTGAAATGGTGGGGGATCCAATGGGCAATGTCCGGTTCGGTGGAAGGAGTTCTTCATTGGTGGTCTGGATTCAAATGGAAGAAGCTCAAAGGAAAGATCGGGAGAGCCATTCCTCTTACAATCTTTTGGTCAATTTGAAAACATATGAATGATTGTGTGTTTAATGATACTCAACCAGACATGGAGGAACTATGTGATCTTGTGAAGACAAGAATTAACTTGTTTGGTGAAATTTAATTCATTAGGGTTGTTCCATTCAGTAAATGATTTCATTTCTAATTTGGAGCAGATTAGGTTTAGTGAAAGCAGGGGCACATGTTTATTTAAACGGACTGGATAAAAGAGTATTACAATAATGTAAAGAAATGTTAATTCTAAGATAAATAGTCTCTGGATTAGTTGACTAAAAATTATGTGTATTTTACTATAAATCTCACATTTACTTTTCTAACCAAACGATGAACTACTTGTTATACCCAGAGTAGTGTGTGTGTAAATTAAATGTAGAAATTAAATAAACAATAAAATAAATAATTCAGAAAAATAATTATATAAATTATTTCCTGAATTAAAAGCTTATAGAAAATAATGTCGAGGCTTGTGTTGGACACAATCTCCTTAAAGTAAATTTCTCCCTCGCTCCGATGCTTTGAGTTTTACCGGCGTCTACTTTTCAGGATGCAACGACTAACACTTAAATTTGCAGCACTACAAATTCAAGCTTGGTGAACCAAAACTCTGTTGTAACTCTCTCTTTTTCTTCCTAAAATATAAATGTAGAAGTAGATGTAAGAGCATAGGAAGAACAGAAGAAGAAAGACGAAATTCTAAGGAAAAAATTGAATAAAATGAATTGCTAGAAGCAGCCTTTATATAGGCAGATTGGTGGCTGTTCGAACAGGTGCCAACAGATAGGCAACTGTTCGAATAGATTTCAACAGATAGAAAATTTGTTTGAACTGTTTGGACAATTCCAGATTTGTCCGGGAAGGATTCAACAGGTTCAAACCTGTTCGGGTGGGTTAGGAACTGTTTGGGTGAAGGAAAAAATTTTGGACCAATTTTATTTTGAATTTTGAAACCAAAATAAAAAATAAATAAATAAATTACAAATATTTTTGGTTCAAAAAGATATGTATTGAACCAGACAAGCCCAACCTAACCTCACACCATGCATTCGCACCCATAACCTTACATTTCCACAAACTTGGGTACCCCTTGAAGCCTATCCCAAGTATCCCAAGCTAAGGTATATAAACCCTTTCAAAACCTTAAGCCTTTTCAATGTGGAACAAGCACATTTCACAAATGTGTAGGAAACCCACCTAAATCCAATTCCACGAACCCGAAAATGCGCGTTGAATTCTCATTCATCCGAAAATGGTTTTGAGCCACCAAATACATGATTTTATTCACTATGCAGCATTAAATATGAACCCAATTAGAAACGTTAAAAATAACACTTGAGTCTCACCTTAATTAATGCTCAAAGTTAGCAAAAAATAAGGTTATACAAAAATCATTTTCCAACAATCCCCCACATGAATGGAATTCACGATAACGGACATGCAACAAAATGTAGACGAAGAAATAATACATTAAGAAGATACACCACATCGAGATAGGTAGCTTTTGGCTTTGAACCTCCTCTAGTGAAAAGCCTATCGGACTTACTAGCTAACCAGTGGACGCGGTGCCTTGAACTGTTCAGTTGTTTGTGTAAGCCAAAACAATAGACTACACATAGTGTATCTACAGACACAATTTGGTTCTTACAGTTGTGTTTATTTTGGCCTTGAACAACGCCTGATAATTCATGAGTGCTCTTAGAGAATTTAGCCTTCTCAATTCTCACAAAACTGGCCAGTTCATTTTCATATAAGTGACTTCTTATTAAGAGTATCCTGCTATACCCCACTTGGATGTCCAAGCTATAAGAATCATTAATGTTGTGTTTGGTTGGGGAATTTGGAGAGGGATTTGGAAAGAGAAAGTGAAAAGGTGTAGCATGATTTATTCATATTTCACCTACCTTTTCTATTTCTCTTTCCAAATCCCTTCCCAAATCCCTCAACCAAACACAGCATACAAGCAAAGCTTATCTTACTAACGTTGCAGGTGTCACTCTTCTTATCATAGAAATGGGTAAGAGTAAACCTCCTTAGTGATACGTAAAGTCATCCATAATTCGGTTGTCCCTTGGAACCTAGATCTTGGGATCTCCAGTTAACTAGGTTGGTTTGCCATTATGGCGACTTTTAAGTAATAGGCTTTAATCTCATTCCCCTCGATAAATAGTACACTTGCTCTCTGGCTAGCCCTTTAGTCAATGGATCCGCAATATTCTCCTTTGATTTTACATATTCTATGGAAATTATTCCATGTGAAAGCAAATGCCTAACGGTATTATGCCTTCGACAAATATGTTGAGACTTACCGTTATACATATGATTTTGTGCCCGTCCTATTGCTGCTTCACTATCACAGTGAATGCATGTAGCTGGCACAGGTTTAGGTCACATTAGAATGTCTTCTAAGAAATTACGAAGTCATTCTGCTTCTTCTCCTATTTTATCTAATGCGATAAACTCAAATTCCATTGTCAACCTAACTATGCATGTCTGCTTGGAAGATTTCCAAGAGACTACAGCACCTCCTAGGATAAAGACGTATCCACTAGTGGATTTTGAGTCTTTAGTATCTGATATCCAATTTGCATCACTGTACCCCTCGAGTACTGTTGGATATTTGATATAATGAATGCCATAATTTTGAGTATGTCTTAGATATCTAAATACCCTAATTATCGCTTTCCAATGATCGGACCCTGGATTACTTGTGTACCTACTCAATTTGCTCACAGCATAGGCTATATCTGGCCTTGTGCGATTCATTAAGTACATGAAGCTTCCAATTATCCGAAAGTACTCTAATTGTGATATGCCTGCAACTGTATATTTTGACAAATGAAGACTAATGTCAACAGGTATTTTAGCAAGACAGTCGTCATGCTTTTCAAATTTCTCCAGAATCTTCTCAACATAGTGAGACTGAGATAAAGCATATCCTTCAGATGTTCTAGTAATTTTTATTCCTAGAATTACATTTGCTACTCCCAAATCTTTCATGTCAAACTTTTTGTTCAATATTTTCTTTGTGGATTTAATCATGTCATTATTGCTTCCAATAATGAGCATGCTATCCACATAAAGACAAACTATGACATAGTCTTTGTCTGTGTTTTTAACATAAATGTATTTGTCATATTCGTTTATCTTAAAACCATCCGAAAGCATAGTGTGATCAAATCTTTCATGCCATTGTTTCGAAGTTTGTTTTAATCCATAAAGGGATTTGACAAGTTTACAAACCTTTTTCTCTTGGTCGGGAACTTGAAACCCTTCCGATTTTCCATATAGATTTCTTCATCTAACTCGCCATTCAAAAAAGTTCTTTTAACATCCATTTGATGTATTTCCAAATTATACAAAGCTGCAATCGCAATCAACATGCGAATAGATGTTATTCTTGTCACTGGTGAATAGGTGTCAAAATAATCAAGGCCTTCCTTCTGCCTACATCCCTTAACAAAATTTCTCAAATGGTGCATCATACTCAAGGAAACTGAAGAGACAAGTTCAAATAAAAAGAACTTTTGATACTGCTATGGGTAGCAGTGAAGACCACAACGATAATGAATCATATGAACCTAGACGTAGCAAGAGGGTTAGGATCTCTAAATCATTTGGTTCAGATTTTCTAACATACCTATTAGAAAATGAGCCTCACCACCTCTGTCATTCCTCACTATCTTACTAGTTTTGCCAGGTTGATTTTCAACCTCAAGTTTATATTGCCTAAAAGTTTCTACGGCTTCATCTTTACTTCTCAATCTATATAATAAGGGAAGAAAGTTTTTGAAAATGTATAAAATGTATGTGAGATATATTTTGATCCAATGACTGAGACTAATTCCAAGTTTATATCAATGGTTGAGATCAGTTTTTTTCCCGCTCAAACCCTCTCTGCTCTCTCTCTCTCTCCCACGTCTGCTAAACACGTCTCTACAACTCCCTCTGTCTCTCTCTCTCGCAACTGTCCCTCTTATCTCTCTCTCACTCTTTGTTCTCCTACTTTAACAGACCTTCCTCCTCAACGATAGGCAAAAGAGAGAGAGCAGCAGCAACAGAGTCCTAGCAAGCAAGAAAGTTGAATCGGAAGCTAATTCGATAGTGAGAAAAGTTTGGTCCCAATCCCAAACGAGAAGCTCTCTCTCCAAAACCCTCGCCATACCCGAAAGTAAAACCTCTCTCTCTCTGTCTCTCTCTGTTTTGTGGATTGGATTATCATATTATATAACTCTCTCTACAATTGATTCAGATCTTGCTGGGTTTGTAACAGAAGATTCAGATTAAAATTCAGATCTTGTTGCTGAAAATAGTGAAATAATTATCATCATATAAATTCAGATTAAAATAATTATTTCGCAAGATTCAGAGTTATAATTTTAAATAACCCCAAAAACTTAAGCGGGAGAGAGATTACCGAAGATTCAAAGTGAGAGACAGAGATTATCGAAGATCTGAATTTATATGATGATAATTATTTCTAATCAGGCGAAATAATTTATAATGATAAATAACCCAAAAAACTATAAATTATTTTGGGTTTGCTGATAATTTATAAGATCTGAATTTATAAATTATTTCTAATAGGTGGAATAGTTGCCTCCAATATAGAACCAGGTAGCAATGCAGAACAGGTGCAAAATGGAAGGACGCATCAAAAAGAAGCAAACTCGCTTCATCAGGATCCTCAATACGAAAAGCAAAAATTAAAAACAGCCCTGTTGTTGATGTCTAATGGGAGCAGTATGCATTGGGTACGACCTTTATATACATGTATTTCATATTTGTTGACACTTATGTAAACACAATCTTTGCTTGAAATGTGGTTACAACATTTTTACTTATTTATTAATGAATCATCTTATGTGTTCACAGGTCATTAAGATGGTGATGAAAATGGATGCTGCTGAGCCCTTCAATGTTCCAGTGGATCTTGTTGCCCTGGCAATACCTGTAAGTGTAACTTCTTTATAGATGCTTCTCATGTGTATTATTTTAGGAACATGCTGCTAACTTTAAATTTATGGCCACTGAGAATTTCGGGTGCAATATATTTGAACCCAAATGGTTTGGAGGAAACAACTTTCTGGACATTTTGGAGTAGGTTTTATGTTGGTTAGCTCATCATTTGGGGGAGCAGAGTGGAACGTTTTTTTTTCCATTCAATGCTTTTTTCTTTTTTAAGAGTTAGGCAGGTTAGTTATGAAGACTTAGGAGTTTATTACGTAGGATAGGAGAGCAATGCATGGGTTGTTTCTCTATGTTTGAAGTATCATGTTCCTTTTTTCAATTACTGAAAGTGGAAAGTTCAAGGATTGATGGGGATAAGACTTCAAAGTCGAAAGCTTTGGTTGATTCGAAGAGTAACAGTAGTAGAAAGCACGATGGTGGTGGTGGTGAGAAGATTGAATCAAGTGGGGGTTTAGTGGGAGAGAAAGAAAACTGTAAGAGTAGCAGCAAAGTTAAGGATTCTAAGAGTAAGAGTAAGAGTAAGAGTAAGAGTAAGAGTAGCAACAAAGTCTGAAAAAGATTTGGGGCGAAAAGATAAGGTTTCAAAGGAAAAGGAACGTGTGTTGGAGAAGAAGATTCATGAAACAGAGGTAGCTGTCGATGGTGAAGAGCGACAAGGCAAACGTGGTAGAGAAAATACGGGTAAGGTAACTAATTGTTGTGTTTTTAGTCGATTGATGATTTGGATTGATGGTGGTGTTGTTGGTGTTGTTGGTGTTGTTTTGTTTGTTCAATTTTTCACTATATAAAGAAAAAAATCTATAATCAGGCATAATTGAGATTGTAAATAGCCTGTTGACAGAAAAAAAATATAGCAATGGGATTGCTCTGCATCTTCTTTGATTTGGAAATTGCAGAGATTAAGACCTGTGTTTGTTTTTAAATGTAACAAGTCAATGAAGAAGTCAACAATAGTGCCTTGTGAGTTTGTGTGAAGATATGCTTAGAAGTATGCAGCATGATTTAATCTTTACTACGCACACGCTAATACAGAGAGGGAGATCGTATGTACATATATAGATATTTTATTGAATTTTATAGATATTTTGTGGTTCAAGATCAACTAGATTCATTCATTTCTAGGTTTGATTTTCATTCTTTGGCATTTAAATTCGCTTCTGTAACTAGAGATTTGAACAATTCTATGGAGTTATTCATTTTTCCTGTAATTCTGAATTGAGTTTACATGATCAGATAGTGTTTTATGAATCTGGATCTGGGTCTTTTCTTGATTTCATGGTAATTGACTAGAAAATAAATAAAAAAAAATTAAGAATTTCATTGTCTTTTGAAAATTTCATTGTCTTAGCTCTCAATATTTTAGCTTAAAATTTAAAAAATCAAAAAAAAAAATTAAAAGTAAACGACCTATACCAAAAAATAAAAAGAAAAAAATTTCTCATTATTTTGTACAATTTTTCATAAAAAATTAAAAAGTTATTCAAAATATATTAATTTTTTTACCTTATATTTTAATAAAAAAATTAAAAATTATTAAAATAACTTATTCCAAACCAGGTCTAATATCCTTTAAAAGTTTATTTATTTATTTATCTATTTGAGCATTTATTTTTTGTAGATGAGTTTTTGAATTGACCCGTTATGTAATACTTAATTGGCTTAGTTATGTGATTGCCAAGGAACCCAGTTGCTGCAACTGTGTAATATTCTTTTTCTTTCTCCCATATATTTTTATTCTAGGATTGCCAAAAGGTTTACAAAACAATAAGTTGAAATTTGTGCTTAGCTCTGTACTTATTCCATAGTTGATCCTTTAGCTATTGGTTGACATTGTGTCATGCATTTTATATCTGTTTGAAAATTGAGTACGTTGTGATTTCTGAAATGGGTTTGATGGGTTTTGATTTCTGAAATTTGAAATGGATTTGATGGGTTTAATTCGCAGAAATTCAAAGTTAAATGGATTTCTAATAATTTGATTTCTAATTTCTAATAATTTGTCTTCCCAAAGTAAACGCAGAGAGATGGTGAAACTGTAAGTCTCTAATTTTAATTCGGTGTAAGCTATTTTAATTGTTGTGGTTGGAGTGGTTGTGATTTCTGAAATGGGTTTGATGGGTTTTGATTTCTAATAATTTGAAATGAATTTGATGGGTTTAGTTAAATTTGTATGAAACAATAATATTAGGAGTCAATAACTCAAAACACACCCACACAAATATGAAACAACATTTGATGATAAAGAGGATTACATGGTATTCTTATGTGTTTGATTTCTACTTTCAACTAGAAATTCATTGCTCTTATTGTAACCATGGTATTCTTCTTCCCATAAAATTGTTGATTTGTAGGTATATGATTGATATCCTCTGTGGTTGGAGTGGTTGTGATTTCATCCATAAACTATTTTGGTTTGTAGGAAATTATCATCCATCAGCTTGCTATAGGTATGATTTGTAGGTATATGATTGAACACAATAAAAATACTTTTTATTTTTATTTTGTTGGTCATGTGTTAATGATGAAATAAAAAAAAAAATCATACCTACAATTTGATGAATGAATGTGTTAATAGTTAGGATTTGTATGGTCAAGTTAAACAACCATGGCTTTAAATTTTTATTCTGTTAATTGTTAGGATTTGAATCTTTTTCAGTTAATTGATTTTGAAATTCTGTTAATCAATGAACTTCTTAAATTTTTTTTATTTTCTAGTCAATTACCATGAAATCAAGAAAAGACCCAGATCCAGATTCATAAAACACTATCTGATCATGTAAACTCAATTCAGAATTAAAGGAAAAATGAATAACTCCATAGAATTGTTCAAATCTCTAGTTACAGAAGCGAATTTAAATGCCAAAGAATGAAAATCAAACCTAGAAATGAACGAATCCAGTTGATCTTGAACCACAAAATATCTATAAAATTCAATAAAATATCTATGTATGTACATACGATCTCTCTCTCTGTATTAGTGTGTGCATAGTAAAGATTAAATCATGCTGCATACTTCTAAGCATATCTTCACACAAACTCACAAGGTACTATTGTTGACTTCCTCATTGACTTGTTACATTTAAAAACAAACACAGGTCTTAATCTCTGCAATTTCCAAATCAAAGAAGATGCAGAGCAATCCCATTGCTATATTTTCTTTCTGTCAACAGGCTATTTACAATCTCAATTATGCCTGATTATAGATTTTTTCTTTATATAGTGAAAAATTGAACAAACAAAACAACACCAACAACACCACCATCAATCCAAATCATCAATCGACTAAAAACACAACAATTAGTTACCTTACCCGTATTTTCTCTACCACGTTTGCCTTGTCGCTCTTCACCATCGACAGTTACCTCTGTTTCATGAATCTTCTTCTCCAACACGCGTTCCTTTTCCTTTGAAACCTTATCTTTTCGCCCCAAATCTTTTTCAGACTGTGTTGCTACTCTTACTCTTACTCTTACTCTTAGAATCCTTAACTTTGCTGCTACTCTTACAGTTTTCTTTCTCTCCCACTAAACCCCCACTTGATTCAATCTTCTCGCCACCACCACCATCGTGCTTTCTACTACTTTTACTCTTCGAATCAACCAAAGCTTTCGACTTTGAAGTCTTATCCCCATCAATCCTTGAACTTTCCACTTTCAGTAATTGAAAAAAGGAACATGATACTTCAAACATAGAGAAACAACCCATGCATTGCTCTCCTATCCTACGTAATAAACTCCCAAGTCTTCATAACTAACCTACCTAACTCTTAAAAAAGACAAAAAGCATTGAATGGAAAAAAAACGTTCCACTCTGCTCCCCCAAATGATGAGCTAACCAACATAAAACCCACTCCAAAATGTCCAGAAAGTTGTTTCCTCCAAACCATTTGGGTTCAAATATATTGCACCCGAAATTCTCAGTGGCCATAAATTTAAAGTTAGCAGCATGTTCCTAAAATAATACACATGAGAAGCATCTATAAAGAAGTTACACTTACAGGTATTGCCAGGGCAACAGGATCCACTGGAACATTGAAGGGCTCAACAACATCCATTTTCATAACCGTCTTAATGACCTGTGAACACATAAGATGATTCATTAATAAATAAGTAAAAATGTTGTAACCACATTTCAAGCAAAGATTGTGTTTACATAGGTGTCAACAAATATGAAATACATGTATATAAAGGTCGTACCCAATGCATATTGCTCCCATTAGACATCAACAACAGGGCGGTTTTTAATTCTTGCTTTTCGTATTGAGGATCCTGATGAAGCGAGTTTGCTTCTTTTTGATGCGTCCTTCCATTTTGCACCTGTTCTGCATTGCTACCTGGTTCTATACTGGAGGCAACTATTCCACCTATTAGAAATAATTTATAAATTCAGATCTTATAAATTATCAGCAAACCCAAAATAATTTATAGTTTTTTGGGTTATTTATCATTATAAATTATTTCGCCTGATTAGAAATAATTATCATCATATAAATTCAGATCTTCGGTAATCTCTGTCTCTCACTTTGAATCTTCAGTAATCTCTCTCGCGCTTAAGTTTTTTGGGTTATTTAAAATTATAACTCTGAATCTCTCTGAATCTTGCGAAATAATTATTTTAATCTGAATTTATATGATGATAAATTTTAATCTGAATTTATATGATGATAATTATTTCACTATTTTCAGGAGCAAGATCTGAATTTTAATCTGAATCTTCTGTTACAAACCCAGCAAGATCTGAATCGGTTGTAGAGAGAGTTATGTAATATGATAATCCAATCCACAAAACAGAGAGAGAGAGAGGTTTTACTTTCGGGTATGGCGAGGGTTTTGGAGAGAGAGCTTCTCGTCTGGGATTGGGACCAAACTTTTCTCACCGTCGAATTAGCTTCTGATTCAACTTTCTTGCTTACTGGGACTCTGTTGCTGCTGCTCTCTCTCTTTCGCCTATCGTTGAGGAGGAAGGTCTGTTAAAGCAGGAGAACAAAGAGTGAGAGAGAGATAAGAGGGACAGTTGCGAGAGAGAGAGACAGAGGGAGTTGTAGAGACGTGTTTGGCAGACGTGGAAGAGAGAGAAAGCAGAGAGGGTTTGAGCGGGAAAAAAACTGATCTCAACCATTGATATAAACTTGGAATTAATCTCAGTCATTGGATCAAAATATATCTCACATACATTTTATACATTTTCAAAAAATTTCTTCCCTTATTATATAGATATATATATGTTTATAAGATGTGATGACTGAAATACAACATAAATTAATGTTCTATTTATGAATGTACCATTTTGATTTTTAAGTAGTAAAATCTTTGAGTAGTTGTAATAAGAGTATAAACGCCATTAGACCATGTATAAATATATTTATAAAAATTATTTTTATTTTTTATGCACTGTTATGTTAGAAACAATGTAATTATATTATATCGGTAGTATTATATGTACTAATTAGTGTACTAACTATTGCATCAACATATGTTATGACATTATTACTGACCCCACCCATTATACAAATTACAAATGCTCAAAACTTTTAAAAATTTTTCACATCATCTATTAATACACTAATTGGTATACCAATTGATACATATAGCATTATTCATTTATATTAAGTAAGAAAACACAATGATAATTATGGCGTTAAATTAATTAAACTACTCGAGCTCAACTTGTGTTCACTCATTCGATATTGACTTATTCTGTAATCAAATCAAACTTAAATACAACTTTATGCTTGTTAAATTTTCAAGACAAGTTTCAACTACTTACTACTCAGCTTGATAAACTTAAATGCACTATAAAAAATCAAGCTATTCATATTTAGCTAGCTCGTTCAAAATCAGCTCGTTCTGTAAACAAACAAACAAACTTGAACATAATTTCAAACAAAATTTAAACAACTTACTACTCAATTTGACTTCACTAGTTTTCAGCCCTAATGATAATTTGACAAGTGACAAATACTTAATAACAATTTAAAAACACATTCTACTCCTATAAGAGTTTGTGTGATCAACTTTCAAATTCAATACTTTCTAACTTGGCAAATTTTAAGTCTTCATTTGGAAAGAGCTAAAATAGTCTGACTTTTTAACTATTTTAGCCTGATTTTTTTAGTCTCGTTTGGTTTTTATTTTTGACTTTTGTAAGAAAAAAAAGTGTAATGATTATGATTTAAATGTGACATTTTATCTTATTAACTTATGTAACTAATTTTATTTTTTTGTACTTTTTTAACCAAAAAGTCAAAACCAAACATATCTTAAGTGCGGTGTGTGGATTCAATCACAAAAATTATCCCATAAGTCATACTTAAATCCTATTTGATCTGTCCTTCCAAATGTATTAGGCCATGTAACTAGTTTTTCCTACTTTATCTCCTACATTTTAGGCAAATTGATTATGTAGATGGGTACACATCCACCTGATAGATCCGATAACTTCTCGTCTCTCTAGTATGTCAAACTATGTGTGGCACATGTGACAGATAGAAAATTTGATTGGTCAAATGAGAATTCGGGTTCAAATTTACGTTGCAATTGATTGAAATTTTGAGGCTTTAAAATCCATTTGAACGGTTTAAAAATATAAAATAAGAAAAAGAAAATACCAGTGAATTTACAAACTAATGATTTGAGCATGAGGGAATTAAAAGTACAAAATAAAATAATAATATATATATATAAGTGACCATACAACCTTTATTTCCTTAAAATTTCAAACATAAATACATTATTTATTCTGAATCTTGACACAAACCCCAAAATTATGGATAAACAGTTAATAGGTCTTAATAGTTAAACTTAATTCCTATCAAGTCTTATTGAAAATAAGTCGTAGTAAAATCATTACTAAAAATAATTTTTTATGATGATTTTATATATGTCACTAAAAAATGACGATTAGTAACTTTTTTTGTCATGATTTTTATAAATTGTCACTAAAATTTACAATTAGTGACATTTTTCTGTTACGAATTTTTTGAACTGTCACTAAAAGTTGAAAATTAATGACTTTTTTTGACCTTTTTTAAACAGTTGCTAAAACTTATAATTAGTGACATTTTTTATAACAAAATTTTCAAACTGTTGCTGAAAATTAACAATTAATGACGTTTTTTTAGTAGTGTTTGATGAAAAATGTCATTAATTTTTATAAAATCTATTAGACAATAAATCCACCTATTAAGACTTACATGTAAGTCCCCAAAATTAATCAGTTCACCTTATCAAATCATTAGTCACAAATTTTAATCTACAAACCAATTCTTTATTTTTTATCATATAACCCACCTAAGAGCATCTCCAATGGTTAACCTTTTTATTCATTAAATCTGAGTAAAAAAAAGGACCATTTTCTCAATCTGATATAGGCTGCTCCAATGGTTGTCATCAAAGGCAGGGGTCGACCGGCCAGTCGGTCGACCGGTTGAACCTTTTATCGGTTAAACCTGAATATTTGAACTGTTTGAACCTTTTATCGGTCGACCGGTTGATCGACCGGCCGGACGTCCAGCAGGTTGACCATGGCCCCACTTGCAACGTTACAGCACAGTGAATTGGTGAAGGCTCACGCAAATTCTCAATTTGATGAAAAATTTGCTCCGTTCTCAGTTTGATATCGGTTTGGTGAAACCATTGGAGCAAAAAAAAATGACTTTTTTCATCAAATTCAAATTTGATACTGAATTTGGTTCACCGTTGGAGATGGTCTAACTTCTCTTTCTTTCTTTTTTCTTTCTTTTTTTTGTTACATATAACCCAGCTATAGGTGTAAAAATGACCCGTAGCTCGGGTGGGGCCTGACCCGCTTAAGCTTGCGGCCCAAGACCCTAAGCTTAGGTCGTCATTTTGAAGCCCTGTCTATTAGCCTGCTCAAGGCCCACTCAAAGTCCGACCCACCCAAGGCCCAATATCATTTGTAGTAAAAAAGAATAAAATTTTGATAGAAAAAATAAAAAAATATGTTCATGCCCGCCCAGGCCTTGTCCAAACCCAAGCCCGAGCCTAGGCCCGTCGGCCTGGCCCGACGCTCAGCTCTCCGACTCGCCCAAGGCCCGAATATCCCTGGGCCTAAGTCTGTACCTGTGTTTGAGCCTAATTTTCTGGCTCATGGATCGGGCCAACCCGGTCCGAATTTTGTCAAGAGCTCAGGCGGCCCGACATGAGCCAGCCCAAGCCCGAGCCCAGGTGGACCAAACCCAATTTACACCCCTAACGCAGCTAACCCTACCCAATATCTTCTCAAGCCACACAAGTTAATTTTCATCCAAGCAAGTTGCAAGGTAGACAATTTTGTTACACACCCCACCCCTACTATTAAGGTCTCATTTGACAACTCAATCTTTTAGTTTAAAAGTCATTAAAAAAATAAAAAGCTATCAACATATATCAAAAAGTCAAAATTCATTTTTCTCTCTACTTTTTGCACATATTTTCATAAAAAATTAAAAAATCATCTCAAATATACTAATTTGTTTACCTCATATTTTAGTTAAAAAATTAAAAAACTATTAAAATAATATGTTCCCAAATACAGCCTTACAATTGTTCATTCAGAATTTCATCATGGCTTCTAAAATTTATTTAGAGATCTGGGATTATCATTTTTTGTCCCAATACTCATAGTTAATCAAATCAAAGGAAATGACAAAGCAAATTCCGTTTCATTACGACACACCTCCATAGTAAAATGGAAAGACAAGTCCCAATAAAATAGGACCTTGGGTATCACGCTATAGCACAGGTAAACTTGGAGGCTTTTCTTAAATTAAGTCAAAATAGCAATTTATTTCTTAAATTAGGTCTAGTTTGGACGGAATTTCCAAACTAGGCTAAAGCGCTATTACAAACCACACTTTCATTGTTTCCAAGCCCTTCCACAGAAAATTCGTGAAATAGTAAAAGCGTGGTTACAAACCACGTTTTTAATTAAGAAAGCGTGGTTTGTAATCACGCTTTTAAGGAAATTTCATTTATACATAAAACGTGGTTAGAAAGCACGCTTCTAAGCAAAATTTGTTTCCTTCAGAAAACGTGGTTCCAAACCACGCTTTTACTGTGCTTATAATTAAATTTTGTTTTCTGAAAAAAAGGTGATTCACAATCACGCTTTCACTGTTCACTACATAAAGCGTGGATTACAAACACGCTTTCACTGTTCACTACAGAAAGCGTGGATTACAACCACGCTTTTAACATTGTAAAATCCGTTTATATTTTTCAACATAAAATTGCCACAAAATATTTTTCATGTAAATTTTTTTTTTTCTGTTGTATTTTTTTTTCTGTTGTCTTTGTTCTGGTGTAATTTAGAAAATGGGTTTGTTAAACCCGTTTTCTAATACGGCTTTCCTAAAGGCATTTCAACGTAATTTTTTTTTTTCTGTTGTCTTTGTTCTGGTGATAATGTAATTCAGAAAATGGGGTTTACTAAAACCATTTTCTAATACGGCTTTCCTAAAGCCATTTTCATGTAAATATATATATATATATATATATATGTATATATATTTTTGTCTTTGTTTAGGTGATAATGTAATTCAAAAAAAATTTTTGGCTTTACTAAAGCCGTTCTCATGTTAATTTATTTTTTGTTTCTTTTGTCTTTATTTGGGGTTAGAAGGTGTAATTCAAAAAAAATTTTTGGCTTTACTAAAGTCGTTTTCATGTAAATTTTTTTTGTTTTTTCTTTTGTCTTTGTTTTGGGTTAGAAGGTGATAATGTAATTCAGAAATGTTTTTTGGCTTTACTAAAGCCGTTTTCATGTAAAAAAAAAAAAATTTCTTTTGTCTTTATTTTGGGTTAGAATGTGTAATTCAGGGGAAAAAAAATTGGCTTTACTAAAGCCGTTTTCATTTAATTTTTTTTTTCTTTTGTCTTTGTTTTGGGTTAGAAGGTGATAATGTTATTCAAGATTTTTTTTGGCTTTACTTAAGCCGTTTTCATTTAATTTTTTTTTTCTTTTGTCTTTGTTTTGGATTAGAAGGTGATAATGTAATTCAAAAAACTGGTTTAGTAAAACCGTTTTGTAGCCGTTTTCATTAAAAAAAATTTCTTTCGTCTTTGTTTTGGGTTAGAAGGTGATATACATGCTCTACTGTTCGAAGCACACCCACACACTCTGCACTTCGACGAACAACGACGAAGGGTGAGACGCGAAGAGCACCGCGGAGAAGGCCAAGAAGACGAAGGCCACTGCGAGAGCTGCAGCAAGAAGGAAGAAAATAAAGACCTCAAATTTTGGTGATGTATTTTTTACATATGAATGGTACTTTTTTCGTTTTTTGCTATATAATGTAACTTGTATGTAATTTGGTGTCTGATTACGAACAGGAACTTATGTAATATAAATATTGGGTTGGAGTTGATGTTATTGTGATTCAATTGGTTTCGCTTATTTCATAAGACTGATGTTGTGCAATGAATGAATGAATGGAAAGGTTATTTGTTTTATTCAATTGGTAGTATATTTTTTGTAAGAATGAGAACGTTATTTGTTATATTCAATGAATAATGGTTACATTTTTGGATTGTCACGATTGAGAAGATGAACAAGTTAAGAGAATGTATATTCCCCTAAAATAAATTTTGTCAACATTTTTGTAATAAAACTTAATACATAATATACGAAGTCACTAATTTACTAAACACTCATACGGGCATGAAAATAACATAACTGAAGTTGCAAATGTAACAGTTTTCAGTTACATAGGTAGTACAGACATAAGTCTCCCACAAAAATACATTTTGGACACCATGAACTGAACACACAATACATACATCGTGGACACCCTGAACTGAACACACAATACATAAACATAACAGTTAGATAGACAAATATTAGGCAGACAATCTGACAAACTCATTACGAAAACACTTAGTCTAACACATACATTACATATTAATGCATGACCTAATATTGCCGAAGTATAGACATAAACACCTAATTCGCGCTTAAATCGGGAATTTCAGAGTCTGAATAATCCGAAAGCTCAGGGTCAGAGACAAGTTCAGGATCCTCCATGATACCCTTGATAGCCGCAACATTTGGTTCTGTTTTGTTCTTCTGGGCATCCTTCTTAACTATGTATAGTTGCATATCGCGAGCTAACCTACGGCGCATTTGAGAAATCTCACGTCGTGGTCTTTCACATAGTCGATCAACATTATCAGGATCTTCCTTTTGGATCTCAACAGAACGTGCTTTTGGCACCTTAAGTTGATTTTCCTGACTTAAGGTTTCTAGCTGTACCCGCTCTATAAATAGTGCGGGCCACTTCAGACGAGCAGCGTCAGATAAACCATATCCTGTTTGATTGTCAGATGGCTCCATACATGAACCTCCTTGAACTCGATAATACTTGGGCATCAAAAAATGTCGCTTCCCAAACCTATCACGATAACCACAAGCATAATCTAACACAGGTATTGTTGTTTCATCTTCAGCATCACCACGTCCCCTTTCCCCTCCTCGTCGTGAATTGTCACCCCTTTTCAAGTTCCTACGCCTCTGCGATTCGCTCTCCCTCCCATGAATCGTGTAGCCATGCTAATTTTTTTAAACAAATGAATGATAATTTCGTAGGGCGAAATGAGTTGGAAGGTTGTGTCTTCACCTTTGGTCATTTATATAGTTGGTTATGAACGGTTTTAGAAAGACACAGAAGGAAAAAACCATAGAAAATAAATGCCTCTACATGACAATCCCACATATATGAACAAGGTATGAGTTGTCACTAGAATGAAAAAACAGAGAAAGTTCGTGTGGAACTCAACCCGGTCTAAAGAGGTCGGTGTGATTATGTTAAATTTGTAAGATATTATCTTAAGAGATGTGAGTGTAATTTATCCGATATGTTTTGATTTACGAATAGAAATATAAAATTTATAAAATACATCTAAAACAACAATTATAATATGTATAAGAAATGTATCAAACTCTAAGATTGATTACTTAATTAGTCATTTTATACCTTTTGTTTTATTTAGTCATTGAAATGAGATAGAATGACATAAAAATGGTCATTTTTTAGTCTCCCATCTAGAATCATTATTCCCTTATAATAATAAATGATTATTCCATTTATAATAAATTTTTATCTTAATATATCATTAAGGCAAATAATAATTTTTAATGATATTAAAAATATATTTCAATTACCAATTCTCATAAACTAGAAGTGTCAGCGGTTACATGAATTTCATAATATGAATTTCAATTCTCAATTCTCAATTATATGAATTTCATAAGATGACATTACCAATTCTCAATTATATGAATTTCAATTCTCATAATTTTATTCTTAATTAAAAAAAATTCCTTTTATTAACAAGCAAAAAATAAAATTTCCAATTCAACAAATATAGGTTGGTTTATTCACAATTCAAAATTTCAAACCCTAATTTTAAAAAATATAGACAGGATTCACAATTCACAATGCAAAAAATATAGACACGATTCAAAATTCAAAAACCTAATTTCTGAAACCCTAACCCTAATTTCTGATTTCACAATTCAAAGCCCTAATCCTAATTTATGATTCCACATTCAATTGAAAACCCTAGAAAATTTTCACAATTCAAAACCACAACATTTTACCAATTCAAAACCACACATTCACATTTTCACAAACACAATAAACGCATAAAATTCAAATGAGACAGATGTCATACCAGCGAGAGAGAGCAGCCCACGGACGGAGAGAGAGCAGAGAGAGAGAGTGAGAGCAGAGAAAGAGTCTGAGAGCAGAGGGAGAGCGAGAGCAAGAGTCTGAGAGCAGAGCAGAGGGGAGAGCGAGAGTCGAAAAAAACGTAAGTGTAAAAAACGTGATTGCAAATGAGGGGGCTTGGGGGGTTTTATATAAGTTGTAAAAGCGCATGGTTACGAACCACGCTTTCATTTAACCACGGATTTTACATTGTTGTTTTCAACAGCGAAAGCGTGATTGTGAATCACGTTTTCTTAAGAAAACAAATATGCACAGTGAAAGCGTAGTTTTGAACCACGTTTTCTTCAGAAAACAAAATTTAATTATAAGCACAGGAAAAGTGTGGTTTGAAACCACATTTTCTGAAGAAAACAAATTTTGCTTAAAAGCGTGCTTTCTAATCACGTTTTATGTATAAATGAAATTTCCTTAAAAGCGTGGTTACAAACCACGCTTTCTTAATTAAAAGCGTGGTTTGTAACCACGCGTTTACTATTTCACAAATTTTCCGCAGGAGGATCCTAGAAACAGTAAAAGCGTGGTTTGTAATAACGCTTTAGCCTAATTTGGAAATTCCGTTCAAACTAGGCCTAGTTTGAAAAATAAGTTGCTATTTTGGCTTAATTTGAGAAAAGCCTCCTAAACTTGCTATCTGTCGCAGGGAATGCACAAGAAGAACCCCCTCCCAAATATAGGTGTCCATTGCTCTAGTCCCAAAACCAAATTATGCCTACTGAATACATGTGTGTATATATACTCACACAATTATACAAATTTATAAATAAAAAATAACAAATTTATTAAGAAATAAGGTACTAACACCATATTATTAAACATTCGAAATGAAGTATCAACAAAGTCCAACTTCTTAAGTATTGTGAAAACACCAAAATAATTATTAAAAAAAAAAAAAAAAACTGCACTGACATTTCCTTTTTAAATTACCTTTTCTTACAAACAAATTAGGAGTAACAAAATCAAGGATCTAAAAAGTCCTGGAGTATTTCCTAATTTCATACATTATTGAAGATATGGAAACCAGATCTTTATTTAGCGTAGACCCACCAACAATCCTCTTTATGCAATCTGAGAGTCTTGTGTAATAAAGCAGCAGTTGCGTCAACGCAGCTCTTAATATCTCCATACCACACAAGAAGTTGCTGAAAGAAGTAATCACATCATTGTGCATCAACTCTATAGCACCTTTCCATCTACTCGCAAAGTCCTTTACGAGTGGCTCGACCTCTGAAACAGTACTATTTATTGGCCTCTCCGAGTCAGAAGTTGGGTCCTCGACTGATAACAACTTTGAAAATAAGTCCCCCTTCTCTAAAAAACACAGAATATTAAGATGCCATAGTGATGTTTAATACACTTACAGGCTCTGGTCTTCACAAACTTGATTAGATCGCTGAAATGCTCCACCAGTAATTCTTCCTATAAGGAATGAAGGCAAAATCAATGACTAATTGATTGAAAATCCCAAAACATCCACTGACATCTCACATTCAACGACTATAAATCAGAACTGACAAGTACCCGTCATCAAGGACATTTCGTTTAATGGTCATGGAAATCGACTCACTACCTACAACAAACTATATGCCTAACATTCATAAACTTTAAGAAACTAGATGTCGAACACTGTAGATCATCTTAGCCTCATAATATAACTTGGCCAACTTAGGCATTTGATTGTTTTACGACTTTGCACATCCATTAGGTTTTATATATATGAATCCAAATTGAATTAGCCATGAAAACCACATGCTGCCACCAGCAGGGACAGAGCCAGGAATCTATGATTGCGGGGCCAAAATCAAAGTATTGAACAAGTTTAAGCGGTTGGGTTAGGACAGATTTAAATAGTTTAAATAACATAATTAATAAAATCAACAAATCATTACTAAAAATAAATTAATAAATAATGAGAACACCCTAAATGTGTTCCAAGACCTTAAATTTGAATGGCTCACCATTAAAAATATGTAAAGTAGAAGTAGTATCACATATTTATCTAGTATATGAATGGTAATAAATTAAAGATTGCAGTGTACACAGACTTGTGAACTCTCATACTAATAAGTCAAAGAAAGAAATAGTTGAGCGAAGGGAAGAAATACTCACCCTTAAAGCGTGTTTCGTAACTACATAATGATTTGTAACAAAACTACAATGGCTCGTAACTTTTCTCACCATAGTAGTTCATAAAATTTTAATATTCATAACATAACCACAATGATTCGCAACTAAGTTTTTCTTATGGTGCACCCCTTCAAACATAACCACGATGAATCGTTGCTAACACCACAAAAAATCGTAACTTTAAAGAGTGTGTACCATAGATTTTTCCTTAAGTTAAGACTGAAAAAATAAATAGAGAACAGAGAAAAAATGGAAGTCAAATCAGAATGAAAAGAAGAAAAGGGTTGTTTGTTGACTGAATAAGAAAGAGGGAAAGAGAATTAATTAATTGTTTTAAGGAAAAAATACATTTCAAGGGGCCTTGTGAATTTAAATATAGTACATGAATAATAAAAAAAACAGCGCTCAAATAGTACACATTAACGTGTGTTTGAGAAGGAAAAGATTGAGTACACACCTAACCTTTGACATAGTGCACAAAGTGGTTGCCCCGAGACTTGAACCCATAACCTCAAGGTTATTAGGCCAAAGTTTTACCATTGAACCAATGGTCATAAATGAACATACAAAAAAAATTTGGAGGGGCCAAGTACAATTAAACTTCTAAACTGCCTACTACATGTATGTAGAAACTTTTGCTCAAGCTAAGAGGGGCCAGCCCCTCCCTCCCCACCTGTGGCCACTAGTACAAAACATTTCTGGTTAGAGGACGCTGCTCAAATAAATTAAAATCTCGTAACTGAAATCACGTAAGTCAAAAGAAGATGGTTTTACGTCATTAGATACAACAAAAGTGCAGTCAGTATTCCGGGAGTGATTCCATCAGGGAAACCCAGTTTCTCTGACTTGACTTCAACAATTTGCTTTATGTATGTAAGCAAGCCTTTAAGGACATTGGTTAGCGGCTAAGAAACACCTTCTAAGAAGGTGGCGGTGTCATGTCCGACACCGACACAACATGTCACTCATCGGACAGTTCCCAAGACCTGTTCCGACATACATACAAACATGTCCAATTTATTAAAAAATTATAGACTTGGACATGCTTCAAACACTTGGGAACACGTGCTTATCGCATTCACAAACATAAAACACCTTACGAATTTGAATAAAATAATTTAGAATCCAATTATAGAAGAAAATTAACTTAGATTTACACATATTTTCCTTCTCTAGAGTTTATAATTAAGTATTCATATATATGACATAATAATTGTTTTCCTTATATAAGCCATGTAACAAATACGTAAAATTATAAATTTTGCACATCCACCACGTCCCGTCATACATTTTTTGAAAAATTGTGTGTCGGTGTGCCAGGGTCATGTAGTGTTGTGTCACATGTCCATGTCCGTGCTTCTTAGGTTAATGGTTGCTTACCACAAAAACTGCTGTGTGGTTCTTCAGCAGTTCCTCAAAGTGCAGTTGAATCTTCCCACCTTCCGGACAAGCTTCCTGCAAATCAAACCATAAATATTTGAATCTGCCAGAACTCCAGAGGGATTAACCCATTTTTTAGCATCTTAGTTAATAAGTTACGCATTACATCACAAAGGACATTGTATCTGAGACAAACTATTTATCCACCTTTAATTGATGCTTCCTTAATTTAAGACAAAACAGATACATGACAGTTACCTTCAATACAGTAATTGTCATATCATAATTGTTTATTAGGAAAACAGTCTGTAGCTTTGGCTTTGGAAACATTTTCGCAAGCTTGACAAGCAAGTCATCAGCAGCCATTCTCAGTCTTTCCAAGTTCAGTTCAAGCTGGAAATATTAGAAGGCAGAATATTAAAGTAATCATTGTGATCACAATTTAATAAAGAAAAAATTTTAGTACTCGGAAGTATGTCTAACCTGACCATCTCCATATTCAACATTAAGATGAATAAGTGAGGCAGTAAACTCAGCATAGCGCCTCACCACATAGTGAGGATGGACATCATCTTCCCATAATGTCTTGACATTTGCAGTACGCAAGCTGCTCAGGTGCATGTCAAATACCATTTTGAAACGAGGCCATAAAGCAATGTTGACCTGCACAGATTCATTAGAGAATATTTCCATTGATCTAAATTGAGATCATTCCATTGTCAAGGTAAACAAAATCAGAAATAATTATGACTTCTCACAAATATTGGGTTTACAACAAAAGACGGCTGATATTTCATTCAAAGAAATTCAGCAAAAGCATAATCCAGGGAACTTTCTAATTATGGGTGAACCCATTCAGCAAAATTCCACTATTGATATCGTATGTTCATAAAAGTATCATCAAATTAATCCTGTTTGTGGGATAATATCATTTAATTATAGATCTCAATAATTTCTACATGCAATCAATATTCCCAATGGCATCATAAGCTAACGCTCAATTTGACTAGTTATATTGGCACTTGCAGTTGTGGGTAAAAGCTGGTGCAAAAAATAACCATTACCTAAGTCACACCTCATCCCTTTCCCCTAAAATTGACTACAATGATTCTACACCTTTTCTTCTTTTCTGCCTTTTTAAAGTATAATAAACAAACAGAAATAATGTACAAATAAGAAATGCATATCCTCAGGCAGTAGAAATGCTGCCTAATACCAACCTCAACCAGAAAAAGGTTTGGAAGGTGCTATCACTAGTCCATGACCAAAAGGAGGACATACCTCCATGAACCTAAGTACATAACACAGTGCCCTAGCCAACGTTGATACCAATATACAAGTCTGGAACACACCACTAAATAGACAAGTTACTGTGCAATTTATTTTTATTTCAAAAATTAAGTGTTTCAATAAATAAAATCCTATCACCTACTTCACCCACTTAAACCTACTCCACTAAACCTAACCCACTACACCACTACCACCTCACCTACTCCACTAAACCTAACCCACTACACCACTACCACCTCCACTTCACCTACTCCTTACCTACTACACACTCACCCTCTTCTATATATAGGAATCATGAATCATTGTAATATATATAACATTACATCAATCAATAATACATAATTCATTCTCTCTATTTCTCTATACATCAAATTTTACATGGTATCAGAGCAGGTTTAGAACCTAATATTTTCGCTTCACCGGCGGGCGGCAACCTCACCTTAGCCGTCCGCCGGACCTCAACCTAGTCTGCTAAAATTTTCTACACGTACCTTGAAATTTCCTTTCTTCAACCTGCTGAGTGCACAAACCACAGACAGCACACCGTATTTTGCTTTTTCTGACTTGGTTGGGTTCAGCGTTTGGTACCTGGTTGAGGAGGGAGGTTGCGCCGCCATCAATTGGGGGGGACGATGGCGTCCTGTCAGTGTCGCTGTGTGTGTCTAATAGTAATACCAGCTGCAGCTACAAATACGCCTCCGATATTTCCATTGTCGTCGATTCTCGATCTGAGAGGAAGTACAGGAAGAAGAAGGAGATTTTCGGGCATTTCTTCCACAAGCCCTAGCTTTAGCTTCAGGGGAAGACAAAGACAATGCCTCCTCTTCAACAGAAATTCTGAGTCCACTTGTACTACTAGTGGTCCCTTTCATCGATGCAACTCTCAACTGGGCGGAGACCTTGCCCCTGCTACCTCTGCAGCCTACGGAGTGCTTCTCCTTGTTGGTGGTCTTTTTGCCTATACAAGAACAGGAAGCAAAGGATCGCTTCTAGGAGGCCTTACTGGTGGATCTCTAATGGCTGCAGCGTACTTTCTTATGCAAGCATCAGAGATGAAGGAAATAGGGGATGCCCTTGCGTTTGGATCCACCTTCCTCTTTGCGTCTGTATTTGGTATAAGATTGGCAGCTACTCGCAAAATAATGCCCGCAGGGCCTTTGTTAGGTCTTTCCATCTGTGCGTTGGCTGTGTCTCTTAAGGAGCATAAAGAAGAAAAGAGAAAACCAAACAGGGGAGGCTCTCTCTATCTTTCTGATTTTTGGTGAGACCAAACCCACGGTCTCTCTCTCTCAAACAACAAAGTCACACGCTGTTCTTTCTTTTCTTTTCTTTATTTTCCACTTTCACACCCACAACCTTTTTTTAATCAACCCACTCAACTTTCTTTTATTTTAATATATATCTATATATATATATATGTTTCTTATAATATATTGCACAGACTCCGTCTACTTTTGCACAAACCCATTTTCTTTTCTTCTTTTCTTTCTTTATTTATTTCTTTCTTTTCATTCCTTTATTACATCTATACCCATATCCATCATCACACTCTTTCTTTATTTATTTCTTTTAATCACCTTTTGCACCTCCCTCACCGACTCCCTCACCACAAAATAGAATTTTTTATTTATTTATCTTATCTTTTTTATGTTCCATTTTTCACAAAAAATAAAAATAAAAATAAAAATAATAATATAGCTTTGCACACCAAACCATATTTTATTCATCTTAGGGATCAACCCCGATCAAAAAAAAAAAACCACACACAATCAATCAAAACAAAACACCCAAAGATTTGTTTTCTTTTCTGCAGCCGGCCACCCATCGACCTCACTTCTTCGCCTATTCCGCCGGTCTTTTCTTCTTGCCTCCGTCCTGGGCGGCCCTTGACGGTGTTGCCTCTATGTTTCCCACTCCACTGGGCACGATCACTCCACCCTGCTCCTCCACTACAGCATATGGCGGACCTCCAAATCGGAACATCACGGTGGCCTTCCGCTTCAGCTCCTTATTTTCCGCCTTTAGCACACTTATCTCTGCTCGCGCATCCTTATACATGCGTTGGAGCAGAGCCAGTTGGGCGTTTAGCTGCTGCACCTCATTTGTTCTACTCTGCAGCCGGTTCGACAAATTTGTAACCGCAGTCATGGTTTCCACACATGACTTCAATGTATACTGATTGGCCTCCACATCCGACTGCACTGCCATTCTTTGCTCCACAGACCGCATAGGAAAGTTCAACGGAGCAAACTCCGGGGCACTTGGTTGAGGTTCCAGTGCCACCACACCAGTTATCTCTCTTGTTGACTCGTTGAGGTCGGGAAAGAGAGTGAGCAGACCACGGGACGAAGAGGCCATATTCTGGGTAGCTGAACGGGAAGACGAGGCCATGTTATGGGTTGCTGAGTGTTTCAGAGAAAGGTTGGTTACAGAATGGCAACAGAGTGTTCCAGAATCTCTTTCTCAGAAACGGAAGAGTTTTTTCAAAGGATTTTCGGCGGTTTCAGACTGGTTTGCACAGCCTCCGCCTCAATCTTGGTTAAATAGCCGAGGCCGACACGCCACTCTGTCGCTCACGTGCCTCGCCGCGTCTCCGGCTCACCTTTTGATGGCTCGACGCTTTCTGTCAGGCACGCCTTTTGATGAAGTGGGCGCGCCTTTTGAGGGCGTGACTTTTGAGGGCTCACTATATATATCCATATATATATATATTTGGGCAGCCTATATACACCATCATACAGTGTATTTTTTAAGGGTCCGACAAGACTCTGTAAACTGTCCCGACATTGATTCCGGTTAGCTCCTTCAAGGGTCCGACAAGACTCTGTAAACTGTCCCGACATTGATTTCGGTTAGTTTCTACAAGGGTCCAGCAAGACTCCGTAAACTGTCACAACAACTATCACAACATTGTCTGCTACAACGGTCCGACATGACCCCATAAACTGTCTTCTACATCGGTCTGACACAACCATCCAGTGTCCTCTACAACGTTATGACACCACCATACAGTGTCTTCACCATCGGTCTGACACGACCATACAGTGTCTCCTATCCTCTTTTCTTTTATGTATTCGTCTATTTTCTTGTTTTGTTACTCTCTCCAAACTCAAGTTGGCTAGTTCCTATCCCCCTTGAGTTTGCGGGGGGCTGTTAAAACCTATCACCTACTTCACCCACTTAAACCTACTCCACTAAACCTAACCCACTACACCACTACCACCTCACCTACTCCACTAAACCTAACCCACTACACCACTACCACCTCCACTTCACCTACTCCTTACCTACTACACACTCACCCTCTTCTATATATAGGAATCATGAATCATTGTAATATATATAACATTACATCAATCAATAATACATAATTCATTCTCTCTATTTCTCTATACATCAAATTTTACATAAAATATATAAAAAAAAAAAAAAAGGCCAATTGCAGAAACCACAGGATAAGTACAAAAATGAGAAAGAGAGTATGATAGAACAAGCAACTTCATCATGCAGAACTAAAATAATTACATGACAAACTAAATCAACGATAATTACCTTATCTAAATATGAATCCAAGCATGGAACCCGCCTTCGCGACATAATGAGCTGGAAAGCAAAAGAATGTGAGTGACAAAAAGTCTTACATAGCTACTTTCATCAAATTTCAAATCCTAACCAACTATAAATCATCACAAATTGACATATAAATAGGCAGAGGCCAACACACACAAACAGATGGAAATAACTTTTGGAGTATCAGAATCCTTGATTAGTACTTGCTTTGGATTTCAAACAACTATAGGAAGAAGCTGTAAGCATATGTTTGTGAATATTATGGAATTTGATTTTGACCAAGAAATATGAACAGAGCAACAATGTTAAGCTAAATGGAAGTTCAATCATTTGGGCAATCTCAGTCAATAATTCAATTTAATTTCACATCATCTTCGAAGGGAAAGCCTAGAAGTTCAGTTCGAAGGGAGATCAATTTCAATTTATACTTTGGCATTCATATTTCAAAGTCCACGGCAATCCTAAAATTTCTTACAAAAGACATTTGATACAGACGATACAGGCTTCACAAAGGGTATTTTTGAAACAGGAGTTGTTTCATCAAAATGACAGCATTCTTCTGTCGGTGCCATACGATATGCAGTGTTAGTAAATAAGCTCATACATGTGCATTCACACGCTTATATTGGGTATTATTTGGGTTGTCTTTTACCATAGTTAATTTAGTTTTGTAATAGAGCAAGTTAATTAATGGTATGTGTCTTTAGGACACCTTTCGGGCTTCAATTTTGTACAGAAACAGTAGCGTGCACATCTGAACGAATTGCCTCCCAATCGAACAAGGATGGATTTTCTGTCGTAATTCTTGGAGAGTGAAAAGCATCTGTTCTTTCAAATGCAAAGCTTACTTGATATAAGGCGGAACTTGACTCCAATGATGTCACTGTTTGAGCACATATTGTCTTTCAAGAAATCTGAACTAGCTTGTGGACGGTTTAGGTTATTCTTGAGAGCTATACATAGTTGTCCTTCAACTACTATGTATAGTGGATTGTTAGAGAGAATATCCTTGGTATTTCTAAGTCTCTAGAGTAACGATCATATTAAAGCACACACAATCATTGTTGGAGAGCACACATCGGGCATCTATGGATAATGGATCTAGAAGGCTGCAGCTTGATCTTGATTGTGGGTTCACGGCATGTGAGGGAGAGCAAATTGTTGAAGATCAAGGAGATAGAATAGACTGAGAGCCTGGGACGACGGAACTGCTCTGGGTTTTAAGCATTTAAGATCTTGGTCTAGGTCTTGTAACTAGTTCTTGATATGTTTTACAAGTGGAAATGTTAGTGGAATTTACCTTCGAGGACGAAGGTTTTCCCACTATAAATCATTTGTCTCCTATGTGCATGATTGATCTCTATCACTGAATATGTGGAAACAAATTTTAAAACAATTATCAATCATAAAGTGGTACAATCAATGATACTTGAAATATATTGTTTTAATTTCTAAAAATTTATTCTCACACGATATATTGCATTTCTAACAATCACAGATTAGAGCAGAAAAATTGGGAGCAGATACAAACGTGAGACCAAAATAGAGGTAATGTGGTGATCAAAGACAAGGCCAGCTCGATTAACCAGATGTGTTGCAGTATCAAGTCAGACCAGAAGATTTTTCATTAAAGAGTACCAGTAGCAAGAGTCCTTAACCAACTCAACTAACTTTCCTCACTGCTAGTAGAAGCTTACCAGCCTCTGATATATCCACAAACTAGGAATAGCAAACAACCAACACAAATATTAGAGAGCAGCAAAATTGGGAGCAGATCCAAACGTGAGACCAAAATAGAGATAATGTGGAGATCAAAGACAAGGCCAGCTCGATTAACCAGATCTCTTGCAGTATCAAGTCAGACCAAAAGATTTTGCATTAAAGAATACCAGTAGCAAGAATCCTTAACCAACTGAACTAACTTTCCTCACTGCTAATAGAAGCTTACTAGCCTCCGATATATCCACAAACTAGGAATAGCGAACAACCAACACAAATATCTGGTTTCTACTCAATCAGAGCCAAGGTATAACACTGGATCAACCCAAAAGGAAAGAGCCAACAAATGCCTAACAGAAATACAATTTAATATAACCAAATCATTTTAGAAAATTGGAAAACAAGGTTGAAATGACACAAAAACTGATTTCTAAACACTTCTTGAACAAAGAACCAAACAAAATTAGCACACACGCGAGCGCACCAAAAAAAAGAACTTGGGTAATAGCCCCAATAGGCTAGTTGGCACCTTCACTTTCCTATAGAATAGAAAAATGCTCCAAACAAGGAATGAAATCCAGAATTCATAATATAGGCCCCTTTTTTTTTTTTTTCCAAAAATCAACGGAAAATAGAAAATAGATCCAATAACTTGAAAAAATTTAAGAATTTAGAAGTAGCAACCCCGCACCTAGTCGACCATGGTGGTACTTTATTTAGGTCGAGAACGGCGATGAGATCCTCCCTATGTGACGATCACGGTCGACTTATTGCTATGATACCAACTAAGGTTTATCATAAAGGTGAAGAAGAACAACATATCCATTTGAACATCAAGCCAAATCTCTCATCTTAATGTCTACAAACCCTAGAAACTTTCTCCAACAAATGAGTACATAGCCCAATAATATTTTGTTCACCTAAATCTGCCAGAAATCCTGGTCAAGGCAGTTTCAAAAATGTTGTCCTGCATTGACATGACAAAGTGGAAAGGGCAGCTTAGCCCAATGAAGATTTTCATTAGTGTCCCTGTTGATGTGAGTTCAAGAGACGAAAATAGCCTCTCAAAAAATGGGGGCAATAAGGTTGCATAAATCTTGCCCTCCATTGATCCTGCTTAGGTTGCCCTTTTTTTATCGGCATGACAAAGCTAGCAAATAGCCATGTAGACCCATTAGTCCACTCAAATTGAATTGTCTTATCAATTAATTATTATTGAGCATAACTTGACATTTCAAGAACACTAGCTCTGGTCTATTTCTATCCATATTTACAATAAACAAACCTAAGATGATGAAATTACATGGAACTGATAAAAGGAAATACTTCATCATGAATGGAACTAGAGATACATCTATCATTATAAAACATCCAATATCAATTTCTTCACACTATTTCTTAATACATTATATAGCTTTCAAAGCGAAATTCTGGAGCTAATGCATGGTGAAGAGGTGTATACACATACATACATATGATTTGAGCACTCTTCATACAGCATTTAATGGAGAAAAACTACACATATTAAGGGAACTTGAAAGAGTAATACCAAAATGTAGAAAATTACCTGATGATGGTGTATAATGCGAATCATAAGCATCAGACCAATTGCATCAAAACAATTTGGAAGGATTGAATTAAAGTGTTCATCAATTACTGCAATTGGACCTTGACAACACCAAAGTTAAAGCGTATGTCAAGCTATAATCATGCATCCAAATATTTTCTACAACCTAAGTAGCACAACCAAGCCAACATGATAATTTTCAACAAATGCAAGACACGATATGCTTTGGACACATTAAAATTTTATATTTTTATAAACTTATTATGGGGGTATTTGGGATGATCTAAATGAGTATATTTTTTGACTTTTTACGAAAAGATGTGCAGAAAAGTAAAAAGGTGATGTGACCCAAATAAGTGCACTTATATAGTGCATGCTAAATAGCCCCTATATGTCAAATATGTGAATAGTTTATTCAAAGGTAATTGGAAAAGGGGGGAAAAAAAGGGGAAAAAAAAAAATAGCAAAACAGTAACTAAAATTAAAAGCCATATAGATCAAGAAATCATTCACGTGACAATTTTATTCTCAATAATGCAAAACAATTGCCGAACATAAAATACATGTGATATAATCATATCATAAATGTTTTAAAACATATTTAAAGTGCACAAGTTGCATTAAAACATTGTTACTATAAAGAGATTCATCACATAGATCCTGTTCAGAGGGTTCAAGAAGTGTAGTTAAGTGTTCGCTAAGTGTCTAATATTATGAATTTAAAATTTTAATTAAGGCACATTGAAGAAGTGCCAGACACGCTTTTAGAAGCTTCTGCATAGTGTCGGTGTCCAACACGACATGCCTTCACCGTAGAAGTGTTTGTGATTCTTAGCCTGCAAATACAATAATTATATCCAAAGCATTGTTCTTTGATAAGAAAAACATTTTATCGTTCCAAATTTCATAAAGGTAATGGAAGTTTGCTATTGTCATTGCAAAATGACTTGAAATTCAAGAACTATGAAGATGATGAAAGCTCTCCATATCTAGCAATGGTTTCTCATGATGTATAGAAGAAGATTTCAAGTAGAGAATGTGACAATTTGTAAGCAACAAGATCCATCTCACAGAAAGCCAGCTGCTCAAAATTTGTAGGAAATGCTATTAGGGAATATTTCAAGTTTTGTATACAATCAATGAAAATGGCTAATAGCATATACCAGTACCTGCAAATATTTCATGAAAAACGGATTCTTCCCCAAAGAAATCGTCACAAAAAAGATACCTGTATAATGAGAAAAGCAAAAGGTCAATATGCATATATTTGGTGTATTAAATCACTGATACAGTGAATTCAGTATTGACTAGAATTTAAATACAATATGAGGGACAAAGAAAACAAATGTACTCAGAACTAGCAGTATCCATAAGCAGCTTGTGCAAGCTCCTAAATAGGACTTCATAAGGATACTTGTGGGAGCTAGCTTCAGCTATATGCGGAATCAATGCAGGTTCATCAATTTCCTGATATAGTAAATATTCAATAATGAAGCCAATTTCTCTATAAAAAAATATAATAAAATACATGAAATTTTCTTAGTACAATGCAGCTGTCCAAACTTCCAAATCATAGTTATAATGGACATCTTTTTTATTATTATTTAACAAATCACATGTCAGTAGTTTGGTAACAAGCAAAGATCAATAATTTGTATCACAATGTTGTTTCAGTAAGCTTCGCAACAGAAACATTTTGGAAACATAAGGGAAACGATAAAAAACTTTGGAAATGTTTGGAAACAAAAAGTAAAACACACATATATGTATCCAAGCTTATTAATTAAATAATTGAACATGTTGAGCTCTACACATTTCTTTACGTAAGGGGCATAAGTATGCAATGCAGAAGTAACTTCAAAACCAATAATTGTTAAATTAATGCTAAATGTGCATATGGTTCCAACTATAGAAGGTTTTACAAAATTATCGGGAAAAAAATAATAGGACAAATTACAGCAGTAGTCCCTGCAATTTATCTTTTTTCATTTTGGTCCCTATTATTTCAATTTGCTCAATTTTGCCCCTTAATTTTACGGATTGTGTCATATTAGTCCAATAAATAACGGCTGTTAAGTTTGATGGACGGATAAACATATGATGTTTCAATTCGGCCCATATAGTTTACAAGATGTGTCAATTTAGTCCCTGTTGTTTTGATTTTCCTAGGAACCAAATTGACACATTCTATAAACTACAGGGACCAAATTGAAACATCATTTGATTTTCCGTCCATCAAACTTAACCGCCATTAGTTATTGGACTAATATGACACAATCCGTAAAATTAAAGGGCAAAATTGATCAAATTGAAACAACGGGGACCAAAATGAAAAAACAGGTAAACTACAAGGACCATTTGCATAATTTACCCAAAATAATAACATTTGGAGATTAACAATAAACAAAAAGGTTTCCAAGGTGTTGAAGGTCCATTGGGAAATTAGGTTCAATAAGGTCAATGAAACTAGAAGCTCTTAAATAAAAACTATAAAGGGTTACTTGAGGAATGAGGTTTACCAGTCAAAGAGAACCTAAGCAATGCAAGTTTCCAGTGGTAGGGATCAGAGGAAAAAATACCAGTGAAAATTTTTACAAAAAATGGTATTTATAATAACAATTAAAGAGAATTAGTGGCTTAATCATCTCCTTTTTCTCTTCTCCTCTCTATGTTTGCGGGTTCTCTACAAATCTATGATTTTCTTTTGTTCGCAAATATTTTTTCAAATATAAAGAAGCAAATGGATGTACCCTACAAGGCCTCAAAACAATTCACTGTTTTGGTGAGTTCGGTAGAAATATTGAAATTTGGGTATTTCACTAATGTGTTGGGTTGGTTTCCAGGAAAACAGAAACTTTTCGACTTGATGAAAACGAAATGAAATTTTGTTCCTTGGTACACATAATCGAAGGATGGAACCTATATAAAAATTGCCTTGTGAACTATAAGGGTGGTTCATAAATATATGGATGAACAGATATCTACAATTTTGGTATTTCCATCTTTGTTTTTCATCATAATCTCTGCTTTAAAAGATTTTCCTTTATTTGCTTTCAAAGAAAAATAAAATGTTACTGGGAGAAGGAAAAACTGAAAGCAATCAAAAGAGAATTGGTAGCCAGAAAATACTGGAGTCTACATTGTAAAAATGTTTTCAGAAACATAACAAAAATATATATCATTAGCAGCAGTATAAAACCTTTAGGATGTTTATCCTCTCTCCCAGAGCAAAAACAGCAGACCGGTTCTTCAGAGATTCTCTTCCTCTTGAAAAAAAACCTGTACTTCTGGCTTCAACACCTATCATATCACTAGATGTTACTATATCCAATTGCAATTTCTCCAGTGCTTGAATATAAGCACGTAAATGTGCACTTAAAACCTGCAGATAAAACAAGTAGTAAATTAGAACAAATGATGGCATAATTTCCTTTAACCAGATCCTCCAATGTAATTTTTTATTTTTTTATTTTTTATTTTTTTTTTTGATCAATAACAAAAGATTTTGTTGGTAAATCAAAAAAGGGAGTGAGGATAAGGCATCCTCTTACAAAAGGAAAATGAAATACAAGGAACATAACTAAACCAAACCAAGCCTTAAGTCCCATCAAATGCGGTCAGCTACATGAATCTTTCTTCTCCGCTCGACTCTATGGCCATTTCGTTAGTCAAATTAAGGAGATTCATATCTCTATTTAGTATACTAGTCCACGTCAATCTAGGTCTATCCCTTCCCCTAACATTACCTTTTACCATCACTGTATCACATCGCTTCACCACTGCCTCTGTTAGTCTCTGTTGTATATAACCAAACCATCTCAATTTATTCTCTCTCAACTTGTCTTCTATCGATACTACTCCTACCCATTCTCAAATATACTCATTCTTGACTCTGTCTTTTCTAGTCTTGCCACACATCCACCTTAGTATTCTCATCTCGGCAACACTCATCTTATCTACATGTTATTTCTTAGTTGCCCAACATTCCGTCCCATACAACATCGCTGGTCTAATAGTTGTTCCATAGAACTTCCCTTTTAGTCTAATGGGTACTCGTTTATCGCACAGTACTCCAGACGCACTCTTCCACTTAAGTCACCCCGAAGCCCAAAAAGAAGTTAAGTGACAAACTTTATCCCACAAATAGTTCACTTCCCGAAATTTATCTTCGAACCGAGCATTTCTTTCCAACTATAGAACCTAAAAAGTTGCAAAGATAGCACAAGATCATAGCACTTTGGCTCTCTTCAATCCTCCGAAAGCGCAGAAATCAACAAGGAGCATATGCGCACTACCTTTTGGTGCCACCCACATAACATTCCTCCAAAGAAACAATTTGTGCCATAAATTCAAAGCAATTGAGCAATGCAAAAATAATTGATCCAAGGATTCCCCATTCTTACAACACAAAATGCACCACTGAAGATTCAAAAAACATTTAGGCCTCCGTTTCTGCAATGTATCTGTATCATTTGTCAGGATGCCTTTATGAACCAAGGCCCACATGAACGCCTTCGCATTTAGAGGAACACAAGCCTTCCAAATTCTTTTGCAAAAAAAAAAAAACTAAGGAACATGAGGATTATTGATAATTTTATCAAAAAAAGACTTATAAGAAAATATACCGGATGCGTGGAGCCCAAACCCTCTTACCCTCCAAAAGAGGAGCTAAAGAAAAACGATCAATTCTGGACAACAAAGTAGTCAGCTGTGAAGCGTCCCTATCATTAAGATTCCTAGAAAAATCAAAATTCCAAGATATTTGAGCCAAAAGTGAGGCAAGCCATGGAAGTAATAGAAGAATTATGAGACCAAGCCACTCTATAAAGATATGGAAAATCTAAAACAAAAGAAAATTGACCCGTCCAAACATCCTCCCAAAATTGAACGAGTTCCCCATTGCCCACCCTTACAGAAAGATAACAAGACCAAAATGTGTAGATTTGATAAATTGATTTCCAACTCAGATCCACCTATGAATCCTTACCATTGTCATGAGTCCCATAATTGCTTCTAATAATTGAATGCCATAGTGAATCACTCTCAATTGGAAATCTCCATAACCATTTGCCAAGAAGAGCAATGTTCCTAGCCACAATGTTACCAATAGCCAAACTCCCCTTCTCCTTAGGCAACGAAACTAAATCCCAATTAACCAAGTGATCCTTCTTCCCCTCATCCTTGCCTTCCTAAAGAAAACCCATCATTAACTTTTCTAATGACCATGCCACCTTCACTAGAATCTTGAACAAAGATAAGAAATAAATAAGAATACCACTCAAAACAGTCTTAACCAAGGTATATCTACCCCCATGTAACAGTAAAGACTTACTCCACCTTTCCAACCTCTTACCAATCTTTTCCCCTTCTAGATTTCAAAAAGATTCACATCTAGGGTTACCTCCCAATGGAAGACCCAAATACTTGAATGAAAGTGTCCCGATACCACATCCTAAAAGTGCCACCCTATTCTAAAGCTGGTCTTGCTGCATATTAATGCCAACCACACTACTTTTCTCCAAATTGACCTTAAGCCTTGAAATTATCCCAAGAAGTCTCAAAATCGAATAAAGATTAACAATCTGTCTTTCCTCCCCTGAAGAGAAAAATATGGTATCATCTGCATGTTGCAAATGTGTCACACTCTATCCCTCCCAACCTCTATTCTTGTAAAAAGACCTACTTCTCTAGCTCTATCAACCATGCTTCCCAACACATCAGCCATCAAAATGAAAAAGAAATGGGGATACTAGATCCCCTCGTCGTATCCCTCACAAAGCCAAAAAATATTACCCTGGTTTGCCATTAACTATAACTGACATATTACATGTCGACAAACATCCCTTAATCCAAGATCGCCACGGCTCACTGTAACCCTACCTGCCTATTACAAAATCCAAAAACTGTAAATCCACGTGGTCATATGCTTTCTCAAAATCCACCTTGAAAATAAGTACCTCATTTCCTAGACATCTATATTCCTCCACCACCTCATTTGCCACTAAGGCTACATCTAAAATTTGTCTTCCTTTCACGAAAGCCCCTTGCGCCATAGACACAATCTCCCCCAAAGATGTCCTTAGCCGTTTCGATAAAACCTTTCCCAAAATCTTATAAAGTGATGTAACCAAGCCGATGGGTCTAAAATCTCCAATTCTTGCTGCATTCACTTTCTTAGGGATTAAACAGATTGTTAAAATTTACCATCACCTACCACACACTTACCATCACCTACCACACACTCACCTACTACACTCACCTACACTCACCTACTCCTCACCTACCACCACCTACTCCACTACACCTACATCTATATAAGGAACCATTTGTAATAGACAGATACAACAACATAAATCAATCAATAATACAATTCTCTATTTCTCTTTATACATTAAATTTCTACATGGTATCAGAGCAGGTTTAGAACTTAGTATTTTCGCTTCCTCGGCGGGCGGCAACCTCACCTTAGCCGCCCGCCGGGCCTCAACCTAGTCCGCTAAAATTGTTTACACATACCTTTACTCTTATTCACCACCACATGTCCAAACCAGCCGCTGACTGTCCTCATCTCCCTCAGACAGGTCCTCAGCATCACTTTCCTCATCATTTTCTTCCTGATCCTTCCCGCCAGAAACATCATCAGCAGCTCCTTCCTGAGGCTTTGAACTCCCAACAGCAGCAGCAGGCTAGAACCCAGCCAAGTCACACTCAGATATCTTTCGGGGCTAGCAAAAAATCATCATCGACAGTCCCACAAGGACAGTGGTTGGGTCTCCCACAACTTCCATCTCCAAGGGTGGTGGTGCCAGTGGAAGCCCGAGGACATCGACCTCCACTTCACCACCTGGCCATAAACCCACCACTTGTTTCAACAGGAACCATTCTAGCTCCTCCCTATTAATGTTAAGATTGCTGAGGTGAGGGAGGCATTAGAATCTGTTACGGCAGAACAGAAGTATTTGCTAGCACGTGATACCCATCACCGTCATAGTCGGGATGGTGCATCAGATGCAGATCTCAGCATCCTCCCAAAATACAAACTCCAAATCTCTTGCTGTAAGGAAAAGCCTGGCGTTGGAGGAGCTATTGAATTCGCCGTCTGATGGTATATCGAACCTTCGCTTCTCCAATCACAGCTCCTCCAATGGCGAAACTGGAGCAGAGCCAAGGAAGCTCGGTCGCTACCGATCTAGTCTCCTTCTTGAACGCTGCTCCCACGGCTTTTTACGCCATAGACGAAGCAAAGAAATGACTGAACAGTGCCGGATATGAGCAAGTTTCAGAAAGAGAGAAATGAAGGTCTCTGCGAGTGCGAGTGCGATGGTAGCAGTGTTATTAGGGTTTGTTGTTCTCCTCAGCTTCGTCGGCCAGCTCTCCTCCGCACTCTACGTCACCATGAACGACGTTGAATGCATCTACGAGTTCATCTTCTTCGCCGGCGATGCCGGCAACAGCAACTTCATCGCCGTCGATCACCACGTCTTCTGGAACTCCGTCCGGCCGCATCTGGGGCTGCCATGGTTGCCGCTCCACCGTGTCCTCGTCTTCCCCTTCCTCCGCTGCTAGACTCGGCGGTGGTTGCTTGAGCGTCGGCGACCGGAGAACCCCGTCGAAGTCGTCTCCATGCGAGATGACAGTTTCTTCAATGGAAGACACAGGGCATCCTCTCTCTCGGACAAACCACACACGGCTCTCTAGCAGGGTTTCTCTCTCTCTTTGAGGAGGGCACCCACTCAAGTTCTCTCTCTCTCTCTAATAATCAAACCCATCTTTTACACTGCCCCATATATATATATATATCTTATTATTTTCTTTTATTTTATTATTTTTGTTTTGTCAAGAGGGGGAACACGTAAAAAAAATAAATAAATAAATAAATAAATAAATAAATAAATAAAATACAATAAAAATAAATAAAAACACACAAACAACCCACACTTTCCATATTTGCAGTACACCCATCTTTTATTCATCTCTGGGATCAACCCCGATCACCATTTTACACACCAAAAAACAAAAAAATAAATAAATAAATAAATAAAAATAAAAAACAAAAATAAAAATAAAAATAAAAATAAAAAATTACATCACCCACAAACACCCACCTACAGGCGGAATTTTTCTTCTCTACTCTGCTGCAGGTCTCTTCTTCTTGCCTCCGTCCTGGGCGGCCCTTGACGGTGTTGCCTCCGTGTTTCCCATTCCACTGGGCACGATCACTCCACCATAGTCCTCCACTGCAGCATATGGCGGACCTCCAAATCGGAACATCACGGTGGCCTTCCGCTTCAGCTCCTTGTTTTCTGCCCTTAGCACGCTTATCTCTGCTCGCGCATCCTTATACATGCGTTGAAGCAGAGCCAGCTGGGAGTTTAACTGCTGCACCTCATTTGCCCTACTCTGCAGCCGGTGCGACAAGTTTGTGACCGCCGTCATGCTTTCCACACATGCCTTCAAAGTATATTGATTGGCCTCCACATCTGACTGCACTGCCATTCTTTGCTCCACCGACCGCATCGGAAAGTTCAACGGAGCAAACTCCGGGGCGCTTGGTTGAGTTTCCAGTGCCACCGCACCAGTTCTCTCTCTCGTTGACTCGTTGAGGTCGGGAAAGAGGGTGAGCAGCCCGCGGGAAGACGATGAAGCCATTTTCTAGGCACCAGAGTGTTACACAGTATCTCTCTCAGAATTCTCTCTCAGAAAACAGAGTGTTACAGAATCTCTCTCAGAAATCTCTCTCAGAATATCTCTTGCAGGTTTTTTGCCTCAGCCTCAGCCTCTGTCTTATAGCCGAGGCAGCCACGCGCATCGCGCGCCTCTTACCACCAGCCGACAAACGGGCACGCAAGCCAAGGCGCCCACGTGCCTCGCCATCATGTCCGGCACACCTTTTGATGAATTGGGCACGCTTTTTGATGGCACGCCTTTTGACAAAATTGGGCACACCTTTTGAGGGTGCCACTTTTACAAGGGTCCGACAAGACTCTGTAAACTGTCCCGACATTGATTCCGGTTAGCTCCTTCATGGGTCCGACAAGACTCTGTAAGCTGTCCCGACATTGATTCCGGTTAGTTTCTACAAGGGTCCGACAAGACTCTGTAAACTGTCCCGACATTGATTCCGGTTAGTTTCTACAAGGGTCCAGCAAGACTCCGTAAACTGTCACCACAACTGTCACAATACTGTTCTGCTACATCGGTCCGGCATGACCTCGTAAACTGTCTTCTACAACGGTCCGACATGACCCCATAAACTGTCTTCTACATCGGTCTGACACCCCCATACAGTGTCCTCTACAACGTTATGACACCACCATACAGTGTCCTCTACACCGTTATGACACCACCTTTCAGTGTCTTCACCAACGGTCCGACATGACCCCATAAACTGTCTTCTACATCGGTCTGACACCCCCATACAGTGTCCTCTACAACGTTATGACACCACCATACAGTGTCCTCTACACCGTTATGACACCACCTTTCAGTGTCTTCACCAACGGTCTGACACGACCATACAGTGTCTCCTATCCTCTTTTATTTTTATGTATTTTCTTGTTTTGTTACTCTCTCCAAACTCAAGTTGGTTAGTTTCTATCCTCCTTGAGTTTGCGGGGGGCTGTTAAAATTTACCATCACCTACCACACACTTACCATCACCTACCACACACTCACCTACTACACTCACCTACTCCTCACCTACCACCACCTACTCCACTACACCTACATCTATATAAGGAACCATTTGTAATAGACAGATACAACAACATAAATCAATCAATAATACAATTCTCTATTTCTCTTTATACATTAAATTTCTACATGAATGTAGCATTTGAGCTCAAATTAACAACCCCTAACTCATGAAATTTCAAAAAAACTCTCAACAAATCCCTTTTCACTACCTCTCAACCGTCCTGAAAAACGGCCATGGAGAAGCCATCCAAACCTGGAGCTTTGTCCCTTTCACGATCAAAGATTGCCTCTCGGATTTCCATTTCGTCAAATCGCCTTTCAGGCCACACTGCAATTGCCTGATCAACAGGTCCCCATTCAAGTCCTACAACCCCCGGTCTATTCATCCCCTCCTTCAAATAAAACTTAGAATAAAAGTCATAAATTCCACTAACAATATGATTCTCCCTCTCCTCAACTACCCCTGGCTCACTTCTAATTTGTTTATAAACTTCTTCTTTCTTTTTATATCTACAACCTTGTGAAAAAATTTTGAATTGACATCCCCTTCCTTCAACCATTTGACCTTTGCCTTTTGAGCCCAAGAAATTTGCTCCCTAAACACCAACTCTTCCAATTTCAATCTCAACTCAAACCTTTCACTTCTTAATGACTCAACTAAACCCCCCTGCAACTCCAAGGTATCTACTTCTTCGATTCTGCGCATCAACCTCCTTTTTTGAAATCTCCAAATTCCCAAAAACCTCCTTATTCCAGCACTTCACGTTTTCCTTGACCATCTTCAATTTTCTCATAACTTTAAAACCTTCCCATCCATGACAACTAGCATTAGACCACCATTCCTCAAAATTTCGTTTAAAAGATTGATGCTCTAGCCACGTGTTCTCAAATTTGAGAGGCCTTGGTCCCCATTTTAATGGGCAACCCCTCAATCACAATTGTGAATCCGCGCTCTCAGATGTTCCATAATCCTCCAGAGCTTGCAACACCTCATGAGCTTCAAAACAACCCTCTTCCACATCATGAATCAGATTTTCCAAAGCACTATTGACTTCTAGAAACTTGTCATCCACAACCTCTGGTATCACATTTAATCCCTAAAAATCCCCACCTAATCTATCCATAGTATCTGCCAACCCTAACTGTGTTTCCTCCGTAGTGAGAGCATCATGAATAAGCGTCGGAAAACCTTGAGCGAGATTGATTGACACTGTCGCTTCGCAAAATGGGAGTCGTCGCCTCTCCTCATTTGCATAGCTCCTTCGTACCCCGTCTTTAACATCAAACTCGAGATCTCTAATTCATGAGGCCAAAGGATTGGAACCAGGTGATTTACCCAAACCCAGCCCCGAATCCTCCATCGGATTAAGAATAAAGTCCCTTGGGCCCTCAATAAAAGCTGGGCCACTTGGGCCCTCAATGAGTGCTAGACCCCTTTCCTTTTGAATAAGATTATCATTTGGGCCCAAATGATTAATCCACAAGGCTGATTATCATTATTTGTAATAACCAGGTTATGGGTTGAGCCCACTCTTTGTCTAGGCCCATCGTAATTAAAAAAAACCAATCTGACTACCCACTTCGACCCTTACTCTTCTTCCCCCACCGTTGTCTCTCACCTCATTCTATCTGCCCAACTGACTCCTCACCTCCCCTTTCTCCAGCGCTGGAACCGACTGAAAAATCTAGTCAGAAACTCCATTGCCTACGGTCCTCCCATCTTCTTACAATGGCGGCAAATCCTCAATGGTAGCTGGTAAAAACCCATTATCAAAACCTCTGACTTTCAACCTCGTCTCAAAGAGATTCCCAAAAGACTTGGTTCCACAATCCACATCAATTAGACCACCACACATCTTCCCAATCCTTTCAAAAGCCATGTCATTCCAGAGATTGAAGGGCAAGTCACAAACAGAGACCCATCCTCCACTTGAAGCAATGACATTGGGCCTACTGTGCAACTCATCTTACCAACTTTCCAACTTCACTGCAATGCCCTTATCAAAGTAACACAATCCCTAACCACCATAGTCAGCAGCCTACTCAATGCTATTTGCAAAAAACAGAGCTCGGTTTAATTGAAAAGGCCTAAGAGCAATAGAAGCTTTAAAAGAACTGTTTAGTTCTTTCTCAATCTGTGCCCATTCATTGAAGAAATCAGTTCTAGTGCATACCACCACCTTACGCAACTCAAGAAAGGAGCTACACCTTCCCAAGATAGCTGATTTAGACTTGAGCACATCTGCACACGAAACTCCCCTGTTTGCCCCTGTTTTCTGATGATTGGCCAGATTCACTTGTGTGTCTCCTCTGAAATTCCTTGATAAATCATGATCACTTTGATGCTTTCCTCCTCCATCTTTAGTCCTCATCTCTCTTTCATCCTCCTTAACCTTGGTATCTCCATGGATAATTCTTTCAAACATCTTAGCCATTGCCGTCCACCCTTGACCATCAACCCCTGCCGGAATTATAATGTTATGTTTTTTTTTTTCCAGCCTCCCATTTAACATCTCAACAAAGACACCATTCTTGTTGCTCAATTTCTGAAGACAAAAAATTGCTGAACTACAACTATACTAGCTGAAGAAAAATCGATTGCTGGGCCAACTCCAAACCCGCTGCAAAGCTTACATTGCCCAAAAGACAACCCCCAAACCTATCTTCAAAGAAAAGCTTCTCATTCGATTCCTCTCAATGATCTCCACTAAACCCCCTCTGGACTCACTATCACTTGGATAATGGTAAGTTTATATTCAACTCGTAATTCTGAAGCTCTCCTGCTGTAGACTCTCATTCTCTCTCTAGATCCTCTAATGTAATACCCCATGCATTGTTGACCCACCTAGTCCCAATGTCCATTCCCACTAAGCCAGGACTTGAGTTCCAGTCTTGCATGTGCAAGTTTTATCCAGGACTGGGGGACTAGGGCTTCGCAATGAACTGGACAAGTGAGACACCAGTCATACACTTGACTAGTCCCATTAGAATAGTATGCCACTAAGTTACACTACTACCTCCAACCAAACATGGCCTTAATTACGTTGGGACATATTGACCCCTCCTAATTGTATAAATAACTAACCTAATATAAGGACTAAGAGATTAATGAAGTAACTAGTGGAGAGGTCTACATGTTGCCACCTCATCAAGAAGAGTTCAGTGGACATCCAAGGACTTGACACCTCATCCCAGCAATGAATGTGACTATTAACAGTCTCAACATAAGTTTCCTACAGTTTTAATCTTCCCTTGAAATTTGTATTGTCTGCCCATGCCTCCAACCCAGCATAAGGTGCCTCCATTAAAATAGAAAAACTATAACATATTACAACATTCATTATGAAATTGGCAGGGAGTACTTTATGGTCATTCATAAAAGACAATATGAACACTCCCAGCTCCTCAGAGACATGAAAAAATGTAATTCACTCTTAAGCATGTAAATCTTAATTAGAAGTTTTAAAATGATTCCCATGCATTTACCTTGTTCATTGTGTCAATATATGCTGCACGAACCTCAACATACACCTCCTTTCCGTGCTCCTTGAGAAAGGAAATAACATACCTACACATCAAGTAATCTCACACTGATTTACTCCAATGCTAATTCATCCAGATATTAAAAGAGCCAACATGTAACCTTAAGGCATTCCCACTGACAAAGTTAAAATTGGTCAGAAAGAAAACAAAATACAGCTGCAATGACAAAATTAAATAAGTTTTCCCCTTGCAAGGTACTTTATTCACCACACTTTTTCTCAGTACACACCGTTTGTATTGCTTGAATATCAACTTCCAAACAAAGATGATATCAACTTTATCCAAACAATTGATCTTTGTTCGGAAGTTGATATCCAATGGCAGAAATGGTGTGCACTAAGATGAAGTGTGGTATGGAAATAGAATTACCCTCACTTGCACACAATAATAATATAAATGTGACACTTACATCCTAGCATGTCCAAGTTAGATTATAACTGTAGATCACAATTTTCTATGATGTTCATGAGCTGTGCTCAAGCCTTCTACTTGGCCCAAACTGGCTCATGAACATGATAAACCAGGAGCTAAAATAAACTTGATTACACCATAGCTAATAGTGCCTAAACAAATTTCACAGGCTTCAAGAGCCCAAACCAAAATGTGCAGACCCCATGACAACTGCAAAAGCTTTTTGGTCCAATGGGAAGCACCCAACATATTGAGTTAAGTCCTAATTTATATTGATTCGAATTTACTATACTGCAAGTCATATTTATTTGTTTTATTAGGGTTTGGGGGTCAAGAATATTTCAGTAATTTGGATGGTGTAGGAGCCTCAATTGAAAAATATTTGATCTATGAACCTGGTGGGTTGCATTTATAAGTTGTTACCAAAAGTCTTGGCTCTCCGTTTGAGGAGGATTGTTGGAGGCTCCTTTGACAGAAAAGACAAATTTTGGATGCAATCCTCATTTCTGTTGAATAAAAGTTTTTCTCCTCCCACTGTAGCACAGCAAAGGAAGAAGCAGCAGCTTGAAAGAGTGAAGTAGGAGCAATAGAAAAGAAAACGAAACCCGAAGAAGATGAAGCGACAATGAAAATACTAAAACTTGAAGAAGAGTAAAAGAACACGATGTAGGAATGAAAAAGAAAAGGAAACTCGAAGTACAGAAAAAAAATGAAATGATAATGGAAGAAACTAAAACTTGAATAGAAGTAACAGAAGAACAGCAATGGAAGATGAAATAAGATTAGCAAAACAAAAGCAGATAAAAGAAAAAATCAGCAAAGAAGAAGATGCAAAGAGAAGGAAATCAGCAAAGACTATACAAACAAGACATCGAGCTCTCAAGTACTAACAGTAACATTTTTTTATGGGATTCAAACACTAACTTCCGCTCCACAATAGTTCCCATATTGCCACTGGGCCCAATACACCAGTTCCAAATAATAGGAACTTAATAGCTAGTAAACTTAATTCCAATAAACAACCAAGTCATTGACTCATGATGAATTGACATCATGAATGACATCGTAAATTTCTGACTAGATCGCATACAATAAATGTACCAGAACTAAGACAAATAACAAAATAGAAGCAATAGCATTGAAAAAACATATTATCAATGAAAACATAGCCCCCTAATGGCCAATGAATGTAATATTAATCAAAGAAAATTAAACAATATGTAAACCACATCTCCAAATGATATAAGCACCATTGTGAGGGCACAGAGACCACTTACATATATTTTAGAAGAACACTCTGTTGAAGTATCTGGATATTTGTTTTGGGTTTTCTCAATGCATAAAGCTTCTGAACGATGAACTCAAACACCTAAAGACCAGGAAAAGGGACATAAAGGGGGGGAAATTATTTCATATTACAGAAAAGCAATTTGTATATATTAATGGACAACAAATGTTTAGCACCCTATGCAAGACTAACATGAAAATCATCATCAGATAAAGATATCTGAATTTTAAAATTGCCAGCAAGAAAATTATGGCTCTGCTGCTCTCAGTGAATAGAGCTATAGAAGTAACTCCTAGAACAATATTAATAGTCTGGTCCAATTTGTCAAATCATGAGACAAACTTTTTTGATGCTGATAAAAAATAAATAAAAGGGAACGACTTACTTGACAAGATTACTCCAACATCAAGTAATACAAGGTTAAATAAACCAAAATTACCAAAATAATCCAGAAACAAAAAACATATAAAAATAATATTCTAACCTAAATCTTAAAAAAGTACTTTAAGATTCCAAAATAACATAAATTATCCAGCCCCATAGTACCTCCACGTCAATAATTAACTGATTTCTCCATAATTTCATTTTCCTTGTACATCTCATGATCCACATCAAGATGTGGAGAAGGGACTGGTTTAGAAAGTTCCACATCAATTTTCATGACAACTTGCAGTACTGAAAACCATTCATAGAATAAGCAAATTTCCTTTAGTAAAATGTGATAGATAAATCAAGATCAAATTCGAAGATGAAAATAATCTTTGGATTTTGATAGTCACTTCTCATTTTAAGGAGAACTTTGAAAAAGACAAGTTTTCGTTTTCTATTTATTCCCATCATCCTAAAACTCTAAATCACAAGTTTCTTTTGATTAAGTGTTACTTTGATTTTTGTAGCAATTGGTGTAGGGATTGATGACGTTGCAGGGGATTTGGTGATGGTGCCAAATCAAGAAAGAGATTTCATTAGAGAGAGAAAGTCCCAAATTGGGATACAACAGCTCTCAAGCTCCAAAATATTCAATATAAAAAAAAATATCATAATCTGAATACTAGAAGGGCCTAACCACATGTTTATAGAATAAAAGACACAACTAACTTTTATGATACTAAAACATAATCACCATACTAATTCTAACTACATCATTCGGATTGCATCCGCAAAACATCCAGTCTGCAGATCATCCTTAATGAATCTAGTCTCATCAAAAACAGGAAATTAACTTTAGTTCATCTACCAAAAAATTAAAAAAAGAAAAAATTTATTAAAAAAGAAACATCAAGGCTGTAAGTTCAACATGATTGCACTGATCACTCAGATCTTTCTTGATAATAAAATATAAATGAGTTTGTAAAGTAAAACAAATGTAGTTACTATTTACATGTATTATGCATATACATAAATATTTATTTGGGGTCATGTCTCTGTCTGTGTTGTTGTGACCTGATCTTTTTTTAAATTGTCATGTTGGCATGTCCGTATTGTGTCATATTTGTATCCAGTGTTCGTATCTGTGTTACTTAGGGAGAGGTATTAAAAGCACATCATCTAAAAAGAAATATAAGATTCATGATAATATGAAGGTCAAACATAAAGTTGCACACATATCTAAATAATTATAGTTATCAATGCACATGTTACTTTACTTCATATACTCAACAACCTTTGAGACTGCTTTCTGCCGAAGTCTTTCTAGTTCAGGCTGAACATCTCTTAGAGCTTTTGAAGTTTTAACCATGACATCCGCTTCAACAAACTTCAGCTTCGTACTCAGATTCTCAAGAGTTCTCATATATTCATCATTAACCTAAAGATGAATTCCAAAGCAGTTAGGTTAGTAGCTTTAATGAAAACATCAGAAACACAATAATTCCACCTTTAATGGCCAAATCATCAGCAACATGTACTGTACACTTCAGGAAAACTACAAGCATATCTAGCAAAGCTAAATCAAGAAACAATTCCACATAAATGCACAAGTGTGTGCCCCTCCCTCGAGCTGCGTTGGTTAGCAGCATAAGGGTGCCCTTTAGTGAAGTATTAGGACTAGGAGATGTGCACTCAGGGTGGTGAGGTTCACAGCTGAGCTGAAAGAGTGTTCTGAGTGCACTGAGTGAGAGACCTAAGAGTTGCCTCATGAAGAATGAATTGCCTTATAGAGGGATGGCGGCCTCACGGAGGATGGCTTCTTCATGGAGAATGGCAGCCTCATGTGGAAATACCATGGTGAGTCATGTAGGAGATCTAGATACATGTACTTAATGTAGACCAGCAGTAGGTAATGGTTTTTTATTTTCTTTTCGGGTAAGTTACACTTGTCCCCCTGGATTTTTCATTTTGAATTTCACTTTGCTCCCCCACTTTTAAATGAAAAATGGACTGAAGTGGAATTGAGTGAAAGTAGATGGGTGAAAGTTATACAGACAATTACATAAGATGCCATATATTCAGAGGCATAAGCACCATCTAATTAGGTAACTCATAAATAGGAAACTGTAGAATTAGAAACTACCGGTAAAGATAAAAAAATCTTATTCAATCAAAATTCCTAATAATACTAAAATTTAACAATTCTTCAAATAATTGTCATCCCATGCCTTTGTGATGCCTATCATCATGCGGCCTCTTTCACAAGTATGCCTTGGAGATCTTTGAAATCAAGTGTATATACATGGAAAATAATTCAATATAGCAAATAAAGTTCTCATACTGTTCCTCTCATTGGCAGATTATTGAAGCTTTAATCATAAATAAAAGAATTACACAATATGTAAGATACAGCAACACACATTTTCTTAGTCCGCTCCATCTAAAAAAGAAAAAAAAGAGAGGGTAAATTACACTTTTTACCCTCCAAGTTTCATTCAAAATTTACTTCGGGCCCTCATTGTCTAATTGCAACAATCAAATCCTCAGACTTCAAGTCGTATTTCACTGTAGTCCTCTCATCACTCACCATTAAAAAAACTGGACAGAAAGCTCATGTGATGGCCACGTGAGCGTGAGCATGCTTTAAGGGCATTAAAGGAAAAAATTATGAAACCTAGACTTTGATGATTAATTGTTGAATATTGAGAGTCATTTTGGAAGTGTAATTTCCATTTATTGTTCTTCTTCTTCATTATTCTTTCTTCTATTCTTCTTGTCTGAAAGCCCTAGTTGTGTTCTTGTGCCATTTCCGTCTTTCTGGCCCTACACCACCGCAACATTAACAATATAAATTCTTTTTCCGAAAGAAAGTGCATATGAATCAGTAAAATCATAAGTACCTCTCCATCTACAATTATGTCGATCATCCTTGGTGGGACAATAATATCTTCAACAAATTTTGCCAGTTTTGATTCTGCCACCTGTTAGACAACATAAACCAACTTCTAGAAATTATCATTCAAACAAAAAGTAAAGAATCGAGAAGATTGGAAAAAATTAGAAAATCAATATTTAAAAAATAATAAAAGAAAAAGACAATAATAGAATAGCTATGAAGCACGGACACGGACAAGGACACCGACACGGGACACGGCAATTTTCAAAAAATGAGGACACAGACACGGCAGGAGACATGGTGAAGTTTTTTATTTTTATTTTTACATATTTTTATGTGTTATGTAGATTCATATTACATTCATCCTAAATCAAAATTAACAGACACTAACATAATAACTTTTAATTCAATAAATATAACCACTACATTTAAACAAATTAATAGATCATCCATTCACAAAAAAAGTCATAATAAACGATAACAAGAACAAAGACGAGAAGGGAAAAACATTTAACATCCAACAATATTCTTCACAAAAACACTAAATAAGAGAGGCAAAAGAAGAAAAAAAATTAAAAAAAAAGGTGAGTCCTGCCATGTCCCGATATGGACACGCGTGTCCCCGCCGTGTCCCTTACAAAAAAATCATTAAATTAAATACGTGTCCCGGGCGTGTCCCCGTGTCGGACACCGCTGTGGCACCGATTTTAGAGTGTCCATGCTTCGTAGTAGAATAGTAAAATGAAGGTTGTTGAACTAACAGATATGGATATATACTGCTGGATGGAGTTCAAATGGTACTTGAGAAAACTAAAGAAAAATAAGACAAGTGAATTATCAGTACGAAGTGATCTCAGGCCAAACCATTATTTTACTAGACTTTTAATGACTAAAAAACATATTTGGGCTCTGAGTGGTTTCATTTTGATTTGGGACAAAATTTTGGACCAAAAACCTACAAAATTGGACCTTTTTAGTCCAAACCACCTTGAACCAAAAGAGCACTAGAGAGTATCTGATTTGAAAAGAACAAAAACATAATAAGACATATTTGGACACATGTCTAAACATGCGTTGGGCATGCCCTACTAGGTTTCTATGTCCAAGAAGTGTAACTAATAGAACATAAGTTTCCCACTATTGCACCCTAATAACACATCAAGAACCTAAATTAGTGACATGATATCTCCGATTGCGGTCCAAGAGTACTCCAGAACACACAACAAAAAACATATTACATTAAAGATAAAATAGAAAACTTTAGTATTTTCCTTGAGCAAGTGAGTGTGGCCCCAGGTTGCTGAGCACAAGGCACCAACTGTATAATAACTACTCATACGTATGCTGCAGAACCTGAAGCCACGAAATATTGCCACTTCTTTCATGATGACACTTACAATTTAACCACAAAAGGAATGTAAGCATAAATTGGACAAGACCCACTAACCCTACATTGCACTAGAGAGAGAAACTATTGCCACTTCTTTAAGATAACAATATCCTTTACAAGGCACATTGACCTTCAAGGCACATAACAATATCCACTTCTTTACGTGCCTTTCGATAAGAGCTGTTTCTTCATGAATTCAGCATAATGCAAATCCAACTGAATGACATCAGTTCTTTGAATGAATGCATTACAAGATGATGAGCACATTCTATAATATATAAAAGCAAATAAATAAAGAGCCAATTAATGCGGCTTCTTAAACTATAATTTATTAATATAAACATGATTTCTGGAACAATATACAGAGCTTATAATAAAAGTGTACCTTGCGATTTTTCAACTTCAGTCCCATATCCATCGACTTCTCCTGAAGAACTTTTATGTCTGAACTTATAGAGCCAATCTCAGCCTAGCACATATTCTCTGGAATATTAGTAATTTTGATGACACAAGATTTAAGGTAACAAAGAGTAAGCAACAGAGAGAGAGTAAAAATGGAAACATTCTCATTCCCTGTGAATGAACCAAAAATAAAATAAAATGAATAATAAAAGCCAGCAGATTACCAAAAAAGAAAGGGGGAAACAAAGGTGTTCCAAATTTTCTGTCCAGTCATTAGTTATTTTTTCCTTAGAATAATTTAGATCCATAGAACCATTTAGTCCACATACTCTGTGGGCATGATATGCTTAAACAAGCAAGGCTATCATGGGCCACATGTTAGAAATTAAAGATTTGCTAGGGGCAGTTCATCTGGTGAACCCCTGGAGCAAAGAAATTTAGTGTGGTTGAATTTTCTTTTTTCCCCTGGCTTCCTATTGTTAGTAAGGTATCAGCCATCAATAACACTGTTTTGAAATAAATGTATTGCCTTCTGTGTCTTTGAGTTGCCCTGCGACAATTGCAAATTATTAATACCTCAATAAATCATCTACTTAAGTAGACAAGGATGCTGACTTGCCCTTCCCAGCATGCATAAACAAGTACCACAGAATTGACAGCTTAGAACAAAAAAAAGAGCTTAATATTGATATATAACAGTGAGAGAAAGCAACAAATCTAAAGCAATAAAAGCAGGAAAAGAATGTTCCCCATCCATCAAGTAAACTGGAAATGGAACTAGCAGTCTAGGATATAATGCATAAAGGTTTAAATGCAGCAATATCACAAATAATTTGTAACTTTGAAAGGAGAAAAGCTGTTTGTTGTACATGAGAAACACTATATATAATACAATATAAAGGGGATTTATTATGAAATCCTTTTTCAAGTACTTGTATTCCAATTAGTCCATAAAATATTCTTGTATTCAAATTAGTCCTATTATTTTAGACATTTAATCCACCAAATCCTAATTCTGATATTTAAGGTATTTTATGAACAATTTTACCCTTACAAATATTTTTTAAATGCTTAGCAATTTGGTGATGTGAAAATTCATATTTTACAGTGTGAATGTTCAAATTGACGTGTGAATGTTCACATTGACAGTGTGAACGTTCACATCAAGGAACATTCATACTGTTAATGTAAATATTATTGTTAGGGGTATTTTAGTAACTATGTCACGCATAAACATAAGAAAATAATTTTGACTAAGTGGAACATAAATAGGTGAAGAGGGATTTATGAATAAATGCCCCATAATATAAATATAACTAATTATTCATTAAAAAAAAAAAAAACTTACTTTCCATCTTTAAAAGTACTGAGAAGGAAAAAATAAATTGGGCTGTATACCTACTATCTGTGGGTATATGTATGCACTACATTGTTATCTGTCTTTTTTTGTAATAATCGTAATAATAATAATAATAATAATAATAATAATAATAATAATAACTGATGGGTTTTCTTTTCAATCTTAATTGAATTTTTATTCATCAGTTGTTATCATATAGTGAAACTTCAGAAATATCACAGCTTATGATTTTTGGATGGTATCCTAAAGACATAATAATCAAGTATAGGTCTCAAAAGAGGGACCGCCAGCAGTTTACACTGGTTTTCTGAAAATTGAGTTTTTTGTTTTCTACGTTTTTTTTTTATTTTTAGTAAATTTTTTTAATATTTTAAGAAATTTTTTTACTTTTTTGATGCACCTAATCTAAATGCACTTAAAAAGTATAATATTTGTGAAAAAAATCTTTAAAAATTGACTAAACGCCAAAAATGCAAAAAAAAAAAATACAAAAATTCAACACAGTTTCGTATTCTTGTTATTTATTGATTTTTTAAAATATATTTTACAAATATTTTACTTTTTAGGTGCATCTAAGTTATGCGCATCTAAAAAGTAACAAACAATTGCTTAAAATATATAAAAAATTCACTAAAAAAACAAAAAAAAAAAAAACTCAATTTTCAGAAAATCAATCATAAACCAAACAAGGTAATTGTTTCTTTTTCCAGCAAGAACATTGAGAAATTCCTATTCAAATATATGAAGTCCAACAATTCAAATTGCATGTTTATTATCGTTAGGAATAGTAAAGAACCAGTCACTATGTAAATGACTATAAGATGAGTTAAGGTACCTGAAATCCACTTAGTAGAGTTTCCATTTGTGACAAGATGCTGTCACAATCATGAATCTGATCATGAAGCGAGAGCAGATTATCACTTTCTTTTATATAATCCTGATATGGACACGGAAAGCACTAAGTATAAAGATATTCTACAGTAATGGAAAGAAGAAAGAGATACCAAGATACAATTAAAGAGCTTGCCCAACTGTCTCAAATGAAATTCAAATGAAATTGCATTTCATTTTTAGACTATGATACCGATGTAACAAATAGCAAAAAAATAACAATTTTTTTCTGCAAAACTGAGGCAATTTTTCTCAAACAGTAAAAAAAAATGGGAGTCCATGCGGTGTGACAAGAAGAGTTTGTTGAGGTTATAACATTGGCATGCTACATTAAAAATTTGCAAAGTATCTGCCAAGTGGAAGGTGGTCAAGAAGCTTATTTTCTGATATAGTAACAGCAAATTTTGAAACAGATAGCCACTTGGCATCAGGATTAAAGAATTTGTTGTTAACAAAGCAACAAGAATTAATTTACAACAAGCACCATGGCAGTGTGATTGAGAAAAGAAAAGATTTAATTTACAGTTTTCCCATAGATGAAAGCTCAAGTTTACAAGAAAAAACAGCTAAATTTTTATACCAAAACCGTTGGTTCCCAAGATGAAATCTGTAATCTTATCACCAACCTGAATCGACTCCAATTCAACTTGCCATAAATTGTTTTCAACACCCTTCGTATATTCCCGCAATTTCGTACCTTTAGACAGTATGTTTGCAACAACCTGTAAGACAAATAATTGAAATAGAAATAAATTACTTCCTTTAATTATTAAGTAACCAACTTTCCCAAATGCTTAAGTTGTTAGGAAATGGTCCCAACTATGTATATCAAGCTATATAACACCCTCCCTCACGTGCAACCCCGTCTCAACATGGAGAGACAAACAAAAGGAGAAGCAAACTGAGAAGAAGAAACCAAATGGGGAAAGAATACGAAATGCCAACAAAGAGACTTGAACCCAAGACCTCTCTAAACCTGAGCTCTAATACCGTGTTTTTTTTTTTCCAGAAGGTTCTCTAATACCGTGTTAGGTCACTAATTTTTCCAAAGGCCTAAGCTGTTAGAAAATGTGCCCAACAATGTATATCAAACTATCTAACATATATAAGGTCATGACCAGCAGAAGTTTATAGAAGCAAAGAAGCCATCCAGCAATCCTAATAATAAAGATCATATCAACTTTAGTGAAAATTGTGACTATATATAAGAAGGGAATTCAAAAAATGCCAAAACTGCCTACAAAACCTATTGAAGAATGTGAACGCTACATCTGATCAACTCAACAAAACATTATCCCAACTATTTAGGAATCAGGGCAGCTACATCAATCCTATTTTGTTATTTGGCACTGTCAAGGGCATTAATTTCAGTTAAATGCAGGCTACCACCTCCAAAACCAAAACAGGAGAGCAAACAACACTAGCATTCCGTTTTACTTTTAGTGACCACTTCCACCACCAGCAAAGGCTCCAGGCACTGGAAATGTCAACTTTCACAAAACATAGTTATTTTTGTTCCATCCATCCTTTTCTTGCTTTCTTTCTTTCTTTCTTTCTTTCTTCTTTTCCTTCCATTTATTACATTGAGGTATTATATTTTCCACCCATACAGATGTCATAAAGGGCTGAAATGGGCACCTCGGGGTAAGGGAAAAAGTTCAGGTAAGATAGTGTAAGAATTTATGTATTATTGATTGATTAATTGATGATGATATGTTATATTTATTACAATGATTCATGATTCCTATATATAGAAGAGGGTGAGTGTGTAGTAGGTAAGGAGTAGGTGAAGTGGAGGTGGTAGTGGTGTAGTGGGTTAGGTTTAGTGGAGTAGGTGAGGTGGTAGTGGTGTAGTGGGTTAGGTTTAGTGGAGTAGGTTTAAGTGGGTGAAGTAGGTGATAGGTTTTAACAGTCCCCCGCAAACTCAAGGGGGATAGGAACTAGCCAACTTGAGTTTGGAGAGAGTTACAAAACAAGAAAATACATAAAAATAAAAGAGGATAGGTGACACTGTATGGTCGTGTCAGACCATTGGTGAAGACACTGGATGGTGGTGTCATAACGTTGTAGAGGACACTGTATGGGGGTGTCATAACGTTGTAGAGGACACTGTATGGTGGTGTCATAACGGTGCAGAGGACACTGGATGGCGGTGTCAGACCGATGTAGAAGACAGTTTATGGGGTCATGTCGGACCGTTGTAGCAGATAATGTTGTGACAGTTGTTGTGACAGTTTACAGAGTCTTGCTGGACCCTTGTAGAAACTAACCGGAATCAATGTCGGGACAGTTTACAGAGTCTTGTCGGACCCATAAAGGTGTGCCCAATCTTTCAAAAGGCGTGCCATCAAAAGGCGTGCCCAATCCATAAAAAGGCGTGCCATCAAAAGGCGAGCCCAAGTCATAAAAAGATGTGCCGGACATGATGGCGAGGCACGTGAGTGCCTTGGCTGGCGCGCCCGTTTGTCGTCTGGCGTCAAGTGGCGCGCGATGCGCGGATCGGCCCTGGCTATTTAAACCAAGGGTGAGGCGGAGGCTGTGCATACCAGTCTGAAACCGCTGAAACCAACCCGTCTCTGAAAAAACTCTGCCTCTTCGGAGAGAGAAACTTTGGAATACTCTGTAACCAACCCGTCTCTGAAACACTCAGCAACATGGCCTCTTCTTCCCGTCCAGCTACCCAGAACATGGCCTCCTCTTCCCGTGGTCTGCTCACGCTCTTTCCAGAACTGAACGAGTCCACAAGAGAAATAACTAGTGCGGTGGCCAGTGAACCTCAACCAAACACCTCTGTGTTTGCTCCGTTGAACTTTCCGATGCGGTCGGTGGAGCAAAAAATGGCGGTGCAAACTGATATTGAGGCCAATCAGTATACTCTGAAGTCATGCGTGGAAACCATGACTGCGGTCACAAATTTGTCGCACCGGCTGCAGAGCAGGACAAATGAGGTGCAACAGTTAAACTCCCAACTAGCTCTGCTCCAACGCATGTATAAGGATGCGCGAGCAGAGATAAGTGTGCTAAAGGCAGAAAACAAGGAGCTGAAGCGGAAGGCCACCGTGATGTTCCGATTTGGAGGTCCACCATATGCTGTAGTGGAGGAGCAGGGAGGAGGAAACTTGCTTGGTGGTCTAGGAAGCACGGAGGCAACACCGTCAAGGGCCGTCCAGGACGGAGGCAAGAAGAAAAGACAGGCGGCAGAGTAGAGAAGAAAAATCCCGCCTGTGGATGTGTTTGGTTGTTTTTTTTTTTTTTTTTTTTGGTGTAAAAATGTGATCGGGGTTGATCCCTGAGATGAATAAAATATGGTTTGTTGTGCAAATTGGTAAAGGGTTTTTTTTTTTTTTTTTTTTTTTTTTTTTTTTTTTTTTTAATATAATATAATAAAAAGAGTAATATATATATATATAAAATAAAGAAAGTTGGCTTGCACAGCTTTACCTGATACGCAAGCTGGGTTTTTTTTTTTTTTTTTTTATGGTCTTGTGTGGTTGTTTTTGGGTAATATAGTATAATAAAAAGAGGATGAGAAAAGAAAGAAAGTTGGGTAATGGAGACATAATGATGATGATAAAATAGGATGATAGGATTAAAATAAAATAAAATAAAAATAAAATGATGATGGGATTTAAGAGAAAGAGAATGTAGGTTGGCAATAGGCCCCTGCAAAAGATAGATGGTTGGAGAGTGGGAAGTTGCTCAGTTATTGTAGGCCACAACAGAAACGCTGCTGCCAATCCAGCTGTACCCAAAGCAATATTGAAGAATACAAGAAAGCTAGTGCTTCTGAACAAAGCAGTCTGTGGAATAGACTTTCCTTTGTAAGGGTAAAACAAAGACATCTGTTTGGTAGTAAATGCCATTGCACCGATTTGGAAGATTGATTCAAAACCACAGAATCGAAAATCTGATTCTGGATTCTCTGTCCATACCAATCAGATCAAGAAGCCCGTAAACCATCTAGGAAGATCGTTCTTTCTCTCTAGACTCTTCGATCTTGAGGTGCGGTCTGATTGCGAGTCCGATGAGGTTCGGTCTTATTTCCACCCCATCTCATGCTTTGTGGAAGGTGGATTAAAAAAAGGTGATCACAGACATGTTCTTGCCTCTGTGCTGACCATCCTCTTGCTCGAACACAATGCTCGGGACGCGACCCACCTTTCGTTCCTTGGCGGAGTACCGGCGGTGGAGGGTTCTGGCGAGGAGTTGGCGGTAGACCCACATTGGTTGAAGATAGAGAAGGTTCAGGAATGCAGAGAGGCTAGAGTATGGAATTTGTGGCAGCGGAGTGAAGGTATGTGTAGAGGTCCGGCGGGCGGCCAAGGCGAGGCTGCCGCCCGCCGGTGAAGCGGAATTACTAGGTTCTCAACCTTGCTCTGATACCATGTAATGATTTTATGTATTATTGATTGATTAATTGATGATGATATGTTATATTTATTACAATGATTCATGATTCCTATATATAGAAGAGGGTGAGTGTGTAGTAGGTAAGGAGTAGGTGAAGTGGAGGTGGTAGTGGTGTAGTGGGTTAGGTTTAGTGGAGTAGGTGAGGTGGTAGTGGTGTAGTGGGTTAGGTTTAGTGGAGTAGGTTTAAGTGGGTGAAGTAGGTGATAGGTTTTAACAGATAGCTTCTCACCAATAGTAACATGACCTAGATATAAGACTAGACTCTATTCTTTCTTTTTTTTAGCTGAATATGCAATCTTAAGTTTAGACCCAAAAACAACCTTTGTACTTTTTTTTAAGAGGAACAAAAATTAGGAGTACGAATGGCAAACTACAAAAGGAATGGGAATAGAGTTAAAAATAAGAACAAACTGAAAAAGTATCAACAAGATAAGCATGCAACAGCGACTGAAAAAGAAAATAATACTTCACTTACATCATCATTTTTACATTCTTCTAGCTCTTGCCCTAGTCCTTCAAGTGATATATCACCACTGTAACAACACAATCAAATATCAATTTAGGATGCCTAACATTAATAAAATTGGCCCACAAATGTTGGATTAAGTAGTAATTAAAAATGGAAGGACGATTATGTCAGGTTAAGAACACGAAGATGGATGCTGCATAACACAAGCAGCAATTGTTTCTTTTTTCTTTTTTTTGACTGTCAAGACATAAAATTGTATCAGATAATGTGCCAAGGGGGCACAACACTTATACAATCAAAGGAAAAGAGAAAAAGAAGAAAAAATACGAAAGAAAAACCCAACATTCCTACTACAAGCCACAAAAACCATCCACGCCCAATAACTGAAATTCTTCAATATCTTTCCAACATCACATAAGGTGCTTTATCAACTACTGACAGCGATTTCCTTTTTTCTCCACTGCTTTAGCGATAGCAAAAATAGATGTGATTTCCAAATGCTTCTCCTTGAATTGCCTCCTGAATTCTTCCATGAATATGACAAAGCACTAATAGTTTTATTAGATAAAATCACCCCCCCCCCCCCAGATGGGAGTGCTCCATCTGACAACTGACCTTGTTCTTGTCCTCACATTGTCCACTATAGGCTCACTCTCCTTTTGTACATCATAAATAACTGAACATTGAAGCCTTTTCAATTCCCTTTCCACCTAGATGATAATTTCCCCCTACCCTTATTATTCTTATCCTTGCATTCCTCATGAAACCCTGTGAATTCATTTCTCTTCTCTCACACCTTCACACCTACACCAGCCAATTCTCTCACCTTCAAAACCAATTATACAAACTGTACATTTACTTGCCAACCACCTTTATCATTAGTGAAAGTGAAAATTTCAACATTACCAGTACACCTAAACCACCTTCTTTAAAATTAAATGACCTCTAACATCACTATCAAATGAAATTTCAAATTGACTTGAACCCCTAGAGTCTTAAATCTTAATCCTCAACTAATACAGACCCCATTTCAGGCCCATGACTCTCCCCTAGGTACCAACCTTATCAGTCCCCACCAACTCCACAGGACCATATCCTTTTCCCCCTCCACCAAACCCCTCTCCACGAAATCCCCCAAACTACCATCCCACCTTCACCACTAGAACCTTGCTAAACTATCCCTAATTGAATATCAGCACCGCTCTGCTCAACATCAACAACCCCTGCCCTACTCTTTTCACGGGCAGAAACTCCCTATAGTTCAATACAAATCCAACTAGGTTTTTGTGTAATTTTTGGAGGACCACATATGTTCATAAAAGCCATGATTTCTAATGAGCAAGTTAAATTTATTTCGAAGAGTTAACTCCTACAAGAAGTCCTCTCTTTCAGCATGTGACTCCTCAAAAGATAAAATTCTGTTCACTCATATTGCCCAGTAATAGCTATTTTATCAAAAATGTAATATTCCCATGCCAGTGTGATAAAGACTCATTCAATTGTTTCTCTCAACATGAAGGCAATATGACACTAACATTATTGAAGTTTTGCACTAACTCGAAATACTAATGCACCAGCAACACTAATCCAGGCACCAAAAATAAAATCATATAGAACTCCAAAGGGTTGGCCTAGTGGTAAGGCCTTGGGTCTTGGGGGTGTGCTCCTTCCAAGGTTCAAGGATCGAAACCGCTTAAGTGCTAAAAAATCCTTGGGCCATCAAACTAGGGGAAAACCCTTGACTTAATCATGGTGCACTTGTGGGAAACTCCTTACCGAGGGCCTGCGCACCCCTGGAGATTAGTCGGGCTTTGATCCATACACCCCAGTGCCAATCAAAAAATAAATAAAAATAAAAAATAAAATCATATAGAAAACTAAGAACACCAATGCCACACAAGGAAAAGCTTCTTTTAAAAAATAAATAAAATAATAAAAACTTTATAGTGCTTCCTCAATTAAAATATTTGGAAAAGAAAAAAATAACATGAAATTTCAAAAATAAACAACATTCTGTCACTGTTATGCATGAGAAGAGAGGGCTTCGATTGCTTTTTTTCTTCTTATTTTTATTTTTTTCAAAAACCACCATAAGGATACTGATTGATTGACTCTAACACTCTTATGTGCCAAATACAGTAAATTAGAGGCAGAAACAACAAAGAGGACACAATCCACAAAGGATGGGTCAAAAATAAACACCACATCTGCATCACCAATAATTTATTTAGAGAAATTGGTATATTGTCTACATTAGCTCCAAAATATGTGGCACATTATAGAGGATCCCCTTATAACTTTTGCCTTTCCTGAAAACATATACCTCTGGTAATCCATAATAAAAAAGGAAAAGGGCAGATCACTTTATATAAAACCTATAACTAATTTGCTCAAGAAGCATAGTGCCTTGAATCAGAAAATACTATCAAGCTAATTTGGCGTGATCAGAAAACGCTTCCAGAATCTTATTAGAATAAAAACTACTAGTAAAGTTATACAAGAGTCTTCAAAACGATTGAATGAAGCTCCCCAATCCATTCTTGTCACAAGCCCCAATAGAAAGCAAAAGGCAACAATTCTTATGACTCGACTCTCTTAAACTGACAAAACTACTTGTTTGTTTGACCAAAAACTGGTAGGGCAGGGAATTGGTTGTTCTCCAGCAAATAAGCAATGGTTGAAGACCTGTGGTTAAGCTCCAATATCCAAAAGCATATGTCTGCCAAATGAGGATCCCAGGAGAAGCATATTTCTTGGTAGCTAGTTTTATTTCCTAATAACTCTATTGAAAGATCATCTAAGAATTTCATGAATAGCCTGCTCTGGGGACACCCGAACTTGCTGAACATTGAAAGTCAAATTCCCATTTCCAGCCATTTAAAATGTTGACTTTCAGATCAATTAAGAACAGAGATCATATAGCAGTATCTACAATAATATATTTCCACAAATCCTACCTCATAAAATCAATCACAATATAGTATAATTTATCTAGTGTAATTGGTAATTTCAGCCCAGCCACCAATCCCTCCCTTCCTTCCAAAATAGAAGGAAAGAGAAAGAAAAACCAAAGGAAAAAAAAGGTGAAAACCTTGTCATATTACATAAGATGACATTAGATAAAGCAAAGCTAATTAGTCTTCAAGTAGTAGTTTACTATTTCTGATTCCAAACAATGGAATCAACATACATGATCCATGATCCTCTTTCCAAACTCAAGACAACGTAATCAAAATACATAATACTCTATCAGATTCCAGACTTTTACAAACTAATAAGGTACCGAATTGGTGAAGTTCTAGATTATTCTTCATTGTATCACAGCACCACATGGTTCAACCTTCAATTAATATACACTTTGGCTAACAACAAACAAACAAACAAATAACTACGATACATTACGTCCACAATCCACAGAGCATTTGTCCTCAGGATTTGAAGAACCTGCATACTTCCTCCCCATTGCATAATTTATATATGTATATATAAGCAAATACTTTTGGCGCAAGATGATTTATTTAGTGACCGAAGGACAAAAGTCCTTAATTTTGTGCTTGCATTGCCATAGGGAAGAATCATACCTGTTTGTGTCCTCCTCAACAGTTAAATCCCCTGCAAAGTCTACCAAATCAAACACAGATTTCTGGGAATCATTTGTTCCACCAAATGACTGACCCTACACACATAATTAGGCATGTATGTATGTAAATAAAAGCAAGAGAATAAAGAGTGAGCCTAAACAGGAGGCTGAGAAAAAAGGTGATATTTTGACATTTGTATTGTGCTACCAGTACTCATGTATGAAGTCATATGATGCACTAGAAAGGTGAAACACTTTACCAGTTTAGTTGTTGCATCCTCCACCATCTTGTTCAACAAATCCAAATGTTCAATAGGTATACCTATATATATATAGAGACAAACAGGGGGACAGAGAGGAAAACCTATCAGAATATAAGAGGAGTAAATTGTGTGCATTCTCTGTATGCATTCAACAAACAAGAAGCAACAATCATAAATCAAAGTGCACCAGAAATTCATATTCCAATTACACTAAGCATTTGGTTGCGTAGAATTGGAATTGACTGAAAATCATGATTCAACAATTTTCTAGGGCTCATATGCATTAAAAATAAATAAATAAATAAATAAAAAACTAGCATATCCATGGAAATGGATAAAGGGTAAAATTTTGGAGGCACAAATGTCATTAGGAGTAGCATCATTTCTAGCTATTTTCAGTTTGGTTAGGAATTAGAAGGCTATTGTGGTGGATTATGCACAGAGTTATGGACCATACATTTTGGGACATTCATATGAGAAGGCACAAGCAAGTAGGTTGTGCACAGGTCAGCGTGGAGTGGAGTAAAGAAAAACTGTAAACCAAACCACGAATGACAGATTATTTTTGTCAACCACAGCCAAAACGGCAGTTCACGAAAAACAGGCGGTTTGGTTGATATATTCAGATCAGATGCTTTTGAGTTGGCGGATTACACCATTGACATTAAACTGAAAATCAAATAGAAAAACACTATGAGCATTATTCAGCATATACAACCAGAAAATCAAACTCATACTACAGTTTTCACATAAAATAAAAAAGGACTAATGAAGATGGGGAAAATCTACTAATTCCCAATAAGTCCTACTTTACCTATAAAATTTTCATCCAGTCATTAACACATGAATGACTGAACCCTCTAAACACAGTGTTGACAGGACTTGATAGAAATTTAATAGGAAATGTAGGACATTTTTCCCCCCACAATTAAATAATAAAAAAAAAAATTACATAATCTGTATCATCAGCATTCAGCAGCAAAACAATTATCATGAATGTCAATAAATTCTGAATTCAATACAACCAAATACAATTAATAGTATTATTAGCAAATGCAATCAGTATCTATATGAAGATTGGCAGGTGTGACCGTGTGGGGAGGCTGAGATATATATAAAGAGGGATGAGAATGAGATCACAGAGAGAGTACCGTGAGATCAGAGAAATCAGATTATGAATGAGATTTTATCGTCCAGGAGATCACTAGTCCCGGTGCTCACTACTCGCAGGCTCGCCGCTCGAGGAGATGCTCTTTGCTGCCGGTGCCCGCTGACCGGTGACGGCGAAGTGTTGTAGAGAAAGGAATAGAAATTTAAATCACTAGTAAAATGCCATTTTTTCCATAAATCCAACTAGCACATGAAAAACAATTTTAAAATTAAATAATAATATAAAGTTTAGAGAGATTGGCCAATAAATTCTATTTTGTAATGGTGTGGTCCATATGGTCCTAAGGTCTGTTTGTTTTCAAAGATAGAATGGAGGGAATTGATAGTGAGGAAATTACTAGTAAGGGGATTGTTAGTGAGGGGATTAGTAAAATTGTGTTTGTTTTCATAATGAGGGGATTAGTAAAGTTGTGTTTATTTTGTTAGTGAGGGGATTGATTGCGAGGGAATTGTTAAATTATGTTTTATATAAAAAAATAAAACAAATAAAATTATGATTTTTACTTAACAAAAAATACAAAAACATTAAACATTAATGTTTTAAAAAAAATGCCCAAGAAGTTTAAAAAAAAAAAAAAACGTTGACCGGTTGATCGGCCGAACGTCCGGGCGAACATCCCGTAACACCCAATCTGAACAGACTAGTTGCTAATACCATCTCTCACTCCAGATTACTAATACCCTTTGGCGAGGCCCATCATAGTCCCTTCGGACTACTAATTCGGAGTTCCAAAATCAAAACAAACGGAAGCTTTGTTTACTGTTCATCTATCACAGTCCGGAGTGGACTATGATAGCGGATAACAAACGGGGCCAAAATGTTTTCTTGTACACTGTGTAGTCCTTTAGACTAATTGTTGACTATTTGTGGTTTGTTTGCCAAAAAGGTATTGGTTGATCATTTACCAAAATAAGGCGGTGTGTTTCACGTTAATTCAAAAATGGTACTAACATGATTTTAGTGGTGATGTGAATAATGTAAAATGTGGGATTGTGGAACGTCATAAGAGTATGACATGAACGCAAGGGTCGATACACAAATCCGGATTGACGGCCCAAATGTGAACAAAGTTAATGGATCAACCCGTGATTGCTTGAATAGTCACTCACAACCCGAAAGTGGAGATTCAAATTGTGTGGAACATCCCCAAATTGGAAACATATTTCGTTTGAGTAGCTCGATGGAAACCCTAGCCATGTTCAACTATCATGTGTTGTGTTTGAAATTACAAAAAATCCGTGATTACATCCCACTTTTGATATTCAGGGGATTATTTCCAGAAATTTGGTAGGTACATTTTTGGGTGGGTTTTTGTAGGTGTATGGAACCCTAACATTCACGTATCTAGCAGAGTACTGTGACAAAGTTCAAGCTAAGGTGTGGATCTTGTTCATCGCCGACATACATATCGTCATTCCGTAGTAAACCCACGTAATGTACAATCCTTTACAAGTCGTTGGTTTGTGTTTTATTGTTACGAATACATGAATTTTGTGTCTCATCCATGTTATGTGAAATCGTTTACGCCAGTTTGTAAGATGTGTGAAATGTGGGAGATTTTTTCCAACTATTGTACTGTTATTGTTTGATTTCACGTCTAAGGGTGTTTGATGTTTGTGGATGTTAGTTCTATGCACACTATATACTGATGTATGGGCCACACAGATCTCATAGTGAAAATTGTGTGGGGTTTGTGCACAGTCTTCATGTGTACGATGGAGTCCCATAAGTTTGTGTGACTGTTGTCGGGTGGTTTGTTGCATACCTGTAAGTGGTTGTGTGTGGGGACTCCATGTCCCTGCTTTTTGAACACAATGGGGCTTTTGGGAAGTGAGTTATAATCCACTTCCCAGATTGTAACCCACTTCCCTTTCTCACAAAAAGTTGATTATAATCTGCTTTTAATCAAAAAGTTGATTATAATCATCTTCCCAAAATAACCCAAAGACTTTAGTTTAGTTTATTCACGGTTGGGTGGTGATACATGTACATTGTTTATTCTTGTGTATTGAACTTCCTCCTTCCACAAAAATGTGGGATTACATATTCCAAATATAAACAAAAACATCCCAACAAACATGGGAGGGTATTATCGGCAACCAAACACCATTCATGTTTGAAAACAGGATCAGTCAATAACAAATCACGCATAAAAGGGACTTGTGAATTAAACAGTTATTACGTGGGACCAAATGGATCGCATGTTCCTATGGTGGGACTTTCTAATAAATTTTCCTAAAATTTATTTAAAAATTTAATAATTGTTTGGTCGAGAAGTATATTTCTATTTAAGCAATCTTAGTCGTCCAATCTTTAATTAGATCAATTTTTAATTTATTTCAAAAGAAACAAATCTAACCAATAGATTTTGATAAAATTGCGATTAAACCAAAAATGATTCAGCCTAATAACTACGTCAAAAGTCCAACCAACTTACACAAAAATTAATTAATTAAAACTTTTAAATTTTATTTTAAAATTTAAACTACTATTGAATTGAAACATGCATAACACTATATTATTAAATGAGAGTATAGATTCACTTTATATAAATGAAACAACTCATTTTTTATTTCCTTTTCCGATGTAGGATTATCAAATACATCATAAACTAATTAGAGTTTTATTTTTATATGGTTAAATAAAAGCTAATTAATAAAAAAAAAATTAATTATTTAAAATTAAAAAAATTAGTATGACATATTAAAAAAGATTAATGTCTAAAACCCCCTTTTTTTCTCACCCCCTTTGACCCCCTCTCTCTTTCATTGGTTGGATTTTCTTTTCTTTTTTTTTTTTTTTGTTTCCCTTGTCCTCCAATCACCACTTGCCACATGTGTATGGGAGGTGGTGGGAGTGGTGATTGGAGGGGGTCTCCATCACTCATTAAAAAATTCATAAGCCACCTCATTTAAAATCTCATTTTACTTATATAATATATAATATACAGATTCGTGGCAGTTTTGTTTCAATTAATGTTAATTATCTTCTTATAAGGCAAGTAGTTTACAAAAAAAATTACTTCTATACTACTACAAACAGTTTCTATTTAAAATTTTGAAGTCAACAAAATAATTAAATATAGGAAAATTTGATATAAAAAAAATGGAAAAATTTGCGTAAGGTCCCTTCCTAACTTTTAATAGGAGGAGAGGTACACAATAATATGTTATGATGGCTAAGGTCCCTAAACTTTATTTTATGTTATAAAATACCTAATTTACCCTCGTTATAACATAAGATCGTTTGGATATTGGCAAACTGCTGACTTCACGGTGAGATTTTGGAAACTGATTTCACGGTAGAGATTTTGTTAGAGATTTTGTAGGGATTTCGCAAGTGTTACAGTGGACTTCACGATAGAGATTACGACGATCGTGTAGGTGTTATAGTGTGTTAATCGCGGAGGTTTTTTAGTGGAGTTGAATCAGGTATGATTTCGATAGAGATTCCATATGAATTTTTTATTTTTGTTTTGAATTTTATGTAAGGATTCCGATTTCATATTAGTTTTTCGAGTGTATTTTTGCATTAGGTTTTTGTTTTCAGTTTTCATCAATTTAAAAGAGAGGTTAGCTCAGTGAAGTTGTTTATGATTTTTGGAGTTGATTTTTCATTTGCTGTTATTGATCAATTTTAGACAGAGGCCAACTTGATAGAGTTGATTTTTATTTTTGGAATTAATTTTTCATTCTCTGTTTTTTGATCAATTTCAAAGAGTGTTGACAGTGTGGTTGATTTTAATGTTTAGAGTTCATTTTTCATGCTCTGTTTTTCATTAACATGCTGATCAGAGTTCATTTTTCGTGCTCTGTTTTTCATCAACATGCTGATCAATGATAAGTTTTGTTCTCTATTTTTTCAAACCGAAGAAATTTGTTTAAACCAGAGAAATTTTGTTCTCTGCACTTTTGTTGGTATAGTCTAGAGAAAATTGTAAGTTTGTTATTATAATCCAACAAAAATGACAGAGAAAATTATAAATTCATATGGACATATTATTAGTTTCTAATGCAGATAGAATCTGAGAAAGTGAATGTAAGTTCTTAAATTTCTCTGGACTTTTATTTGTAGGTGAGAGAAAATTATAAGTTTGTTATTCACTTTCAGTTTGTAGTTCAGAGAAAATTATAAGTTTGTAGAAAATGAATATAAGTTTTTGTTTCTCTGAACAAAAGTTATTTTTTATGTTTTTTTCTTTCAGTTTAGATGGGCAGTGCACTGTTTTTTTGTTATCTTGAAGGTATATATGAGTTTGTAAATTTCTCTGAATTTTGATATGATTGTAATATTGCAGAATAACGCAAAGAAAATTGTAAGCTTGTACTTCAGTGAAAATCACAGAGAAGCTTATAATTTTATAACAGATATTCTGTGTGTTTTTTTGTCTATGATTGTGTTTAATAGTTAGTAGTAAATTTCTCTGTGATTCTCTCTGAATTCATTAATTTTTCTATGATTTTGTTTTTGTTATCTTGAAGGTGAATATAAGTTTGTAAATGTCTCCAGAATTTTATTTGAGTCTAGAGAAAATTATAAGCTTGTTATTATAATCCAGAGAAAATTATAATTATTAGAAATTTCTCTGAACTTTTATGTTGTTCTTGTAAAGTGTTTTTATGTTGAACAAATTATTTTTCTTGTTTTTTTCTTTCAGTTTTGATGGACAGTGCAGTGTTGTTGCTGTACAAATATGGGAATGATACTATTGTCATTAATGTTTCATGCGAATTGAATTTTGAGGAATTGGTTGGCATTTTGTGTAAAACATGGGAGAATTTGCAACCTGAAACGATGTGTATTTCATATTCTATTGTGGGCCATCCGAATTGTATGGTTCGAAATGATATTGATTTTCTGAATATGTTTAGGGTTGTTTGTGCACGTGGTGTTGATATAGTTGTTTCAGTTACTAGATGTAGTACTTCTGATCAAAAGGATGAAGTAGGGTCTAATTGGGTAGATGTTGTGGATGGTGAATGTGATAGGCTGGTGGATATTGAAAGGAATTCACTCTCTAAGTTTTGTTCTCACTAAGAAAATGTGTTATTCTCAGCTGGTTGGCGAAATAATATTACGTGTGTTGGACAAAAGTTTGAGGGTGGTGTAGTTGAGTTCCGTACTGTTTTATGCAAGTATGCTATTGAGGTTGGCTTTCAGTTTACGTATGTTAAAAATGACAAGCTGAGGGTTACACATCAGCATCAAGTACTTTTTTGTCCTTCGTGGTTTGCTCGGTTTGCTTTGCAGCTTGCTTCGAACCTCTAGTCACTTTCGTAACTTTGAGATATTGAAATTCTGGATCGTGCTGCTTTTTTTTCCTTTCTTTTGCCTTTAAATTTTTTATCATTGATGTAGGATCTTTTTTGACTGTAGATAGTGAAAATATCAGTAAAAGTGAAATTTCTCTGAAGTAACAGATGATATTGAAATATGTAAATTTATTTGATTCAATATTTTCCAGTTACCATAGACTTTTGTCATTTGTTTTGGTTGTTCTTTGTGTGCTATTTGTTCTTGTAGGGTAGGTGGTTGTTGTTCCACTTGCATTCAAACTATACACAGTGAAAATCAAACAAGCCCCAAAAATCGAATAAGAAAATAGATAGAGAAAATCAAATAAGCAATAGAAATCAATAGAAATAAGCAGCAGAAACTAATGTGTTCAGAGGAATTTAACTTCCAGAAAAAATTACCATTGACATAGAAAATTATAATAAATAGAAATTTCTCTGAGTTATGTTGACACATGGATATAACTTTTTGTGGCTCAAGATTTTCACTGACCTTGTGGTTGAACTTATGTTGGTGTTCGGTATGGTTGTGTTACTAGTTAGACGGATAGTTCTTGAACTTGTTCATGCAATTTAGCATTTTCATTTTCAAGCTCCGAAATTGAATACCTCAACTCTTGAATTGTTTTTGTATCATCTTCTTTTTGAACCTCCAACATCCTTAGTTTCATTTGGATTATGCTGTCTCTTTCTTGAAGTTCTGAGTTAAGTGATGTCAAGGTTCTTATTGCAATATCCTTTTCTGCAAGTAATTCATTCCAATTTCTCTCTTCTTCTATTTTAGATTTGGAAAGTGCCTTTAGTCTTTAACGTAGATCAGCAATTTGGGCATCCTTTGATTCCTCAAATTCTTGAGGCTGATGCATTGTTGAGCCACAAATGCTATCGCGATGTTGGTCCATCGGCTCATTATGTTCTTCTTCATCACTTTCCTCATTGTTTTCTTCTTACTGTTTAGATTGAGTGCCTTCATCTTCTTCATTGTCTTCTTCTTTCTGTTCATTTTCTTCTTTGTTTTCTGCTTCTATTTCTTCACTTTATTCTCTGGCTTCTGCTTCTCCACTGCTTGCTTGATCTTCTTATCCATTGCTAGCTTCGTGTTCTTCTGTGTTGCCTTCTGCTTCTTCATTCCCTCTTTCTTCAGATGAATCTTGTAATGTCTCATTGAATTTGACAATTGCCTTTTTTGATTCTTTCTTCGTCTTTTTACCAAGACAGAACTCCTCTGATCGATTTTTTACTAGCTCCTTGTTATCTATTTGTAATAGAAGGCTCTTTTATTAGAGAAATGTTACAAAATTTACTGAGAGAAAAAATTCAAATAAGGAAAATAAAATTCATCTAAATGATACTAATGGGAAACAAACTTCAGACAAAATTGTATGGGCCAGAGAAAATTACAGACAAGGAGTTAATTTTATGAGGCAGAGAAAGTTACAGATAAGGAACATAATTTAGATATCAGAGAAAATCAATCAAGGCATATAAGTTAATGTTTTACTATAATTACGTCAGAGAAATTTGGATTCTAGAGAAAATTCATTAGAAGGGTAGAAATAAACAGTGTTAATCAAAGATGCAAGGCACATAAAGTATGGGGCAGAGAAAATTACACACAATGAGAAACAATTTTATAGGCCAGAGAAAATTATGAAACAATCAACATAATTCAGATATTAGAGAAAATCAATCAGGGCGTATAAGTTAATGTGTTACAATTGTGGTCAGAGAAATTTGGATTGCAAAAAAAATTGATTACAATGGCAGAAATAAACCAGTGGTAACCAAAGAAGAAACATAAATTGATAGTTCAGAGAAAATTGATCTCAATCAATCAAGGCACAAGGAGGGAAACAAACCAATGGTCAGAGAAATTTTGGAATATCACTGAGATTTTAGTGGCGATAAAAATCTAACCTGTCAAGGTGCAAGAGAGTGGACTGGTGTCTTCTGCAGTTGTTTCGTCAAGCTTTGCAGGTTCCACTTGGCACATCTTGGGAAGTCAGTTGTGTTACTGTCTTCCAAGTCAATGATATTTACATGTTCACATAGCCAATATTGTGATGAAAATTAAAGTAATTAAATTTTGCTAAACACACAAGTTTTTAAGTATGATAACTGCAAATTTGAATGGATATTATACTTACCAGCAATGCAATGACATACCCCGTAACTTTTTCTGGAGTTTTATGCAATGCTATGATAGAATCAATCAATGTTGATGTGATTGCTTCTGGCCAATCATACTGTTTCATTGATTCAAGAGGTTTCACATACTTTATAAAAACCCACCCTATTGAATTCTCATTTGTTGCAAAAAATAGGGTGAGACACAAGTACAATGTAACAATGATTGCTACATCTTTGAAGTCAGTTGATTGCTTACCTTTTATTGCTATGACCAAGGCATTTTTAAGAACAGGACCATTGAGCCTTGTGTCCTTTTGGAATCTTCTCCTTAGGAATGCAGATTTTGACTTTTTAGAGTATCTTAATGACATGGCTCCTTTACCTCCTTGCAACCCAAAAATCAAGGTCATGTCATTGGTTGTAAAGGTCAAGTTCTTTTTACCAACTGTGAATGCTTTTGTTTTTTCATTGTAACATTGGATTATTGCAACTACATCATCATCAGATTTCTTAAATTTCCTTGGATCCATCCTTCCAGTGGTTAGAGCTTGGATCAAATACCATAATGGGGTCTTTTGAAGCTCTACAAGTTGGTTTGAATTGAATTTAAATGTTTGAAAAAAGGAGACAACAGATGAGAGGTTGGATCGGTATTGAATGCTGTAGTGAGCTCTCTTTCTTTGGAGTTTAACAGGTTTTTTACCTCTTGAGCTTGAGTCTGTTGAAGTTGGGGTACTCATCTTGATGCTAGTTGCTTCATCATCTTAGATTTGTGTGTTTTGGCAAGGAGTTTGTGGTGTTTTGCTGCTGGTTTTTGATCTTAGATCATAAGAGGACCGAGAGAGTTTCTGTTTCTTGCTTGGTGTTTCCGGTTTTTTGCTGCTAATTTTTTATCGTAGATTATAAGAAGACTGAGAGAGTTTTTGTTTCTTGCTTGGTGTTTCCGGTGTTTTGCTGCTTTTACGTTGTGTCATTTCTAGACAATGATGAAAACATAAAGATGTCAACATTAAATCTCAGAGAAAATTGAACATGCCAAAGAAAAGTACACATAAAGGAGAAAACTAAGGTGGTTAGGGAAAATTATAAATGTCAGACAAAATCAGATACTAAAAATTAAATTTCAAAGTACTAATTGTTTTCCTGTGGAATACATCTAGCCACAGAAAATTTCCATTGCTAGAGAAAATCAACAAAGCATCATAAACATGGTAGAGAAATTTTCAATAATTTTTAAAATTACATATAGAAGTAAAATATAGCCAGAGAAAATTGAAAAAAGAAACATATATCTAGCAAGCATAGAAAATGAAAGACTGAAAAAAGTAAATATGGCAAGCCAAAGAAAATTTTCATTCCACAATTAGCAAGATAAAATAAACAAAGTAATGTAAACATGCCACTGAAAATTAGTCCACATTGAAACCAAGAATTGAACAAAATAGACATATCAGAGAAAATTACACATTCCGAAGAAAATTACACATTCGTGAGAAAATTTCCATTCCAGAGAAAATTTCAAGTCCATAATATTAAAATGCCAAAGAAATTTACATACACAACCAGAGAAAATTAAACATGATAGAGACACACAAAGGAGAAAAGTGATGTGGCCAGAGAAAATTATAACTTAGACACTGACAAGAGTAATAGGCATTCCAGAGAAATTTATAGACAACATCACAAAACATGTTCAAGAAAGAGATCAAAACATAGAGAAATAACTTTTTATCAAAATAAACATACCACAGAAAATTCAAAGAAGAAACATACATTCCAGTCCATAATATTAAAATGCCAGAGAAATTTACATACACAACCAGAGAAAATTAAACATGATAGAAACACACAAAGAAGGAAAGTGATGTGGTCAGAGAAAATTATAAATACCAGAGAAACTTAGACAGAGACAAGAAAGTAATAGACATTCTAGAGAAAGAAAGATATTCCAATTAAAAATACATATTACAGAGAAAATTACAGAGCAGAGAAATTTATAGACAAAATCACAGAAACATGTTCAAGAATAAGATGAAAACACAGAGAAATAGCTTTTTTCAAAATAAACATGCCGGAGAAAATTGAAAGAATAAACATACATCAAGCAAAAATCAGAGAAATTCAAATACCAGAGAAATTGTAATAACCCTTATGTTATTTTATGATCATACATCATGATGTTTTATGATCATTAGAATTTATGTTATTTTATGGTGTATTTATCTGAAATGTGATTTGGTATGATTTAATTAGATTAAATAAGGATAAATTGCAATAGTCGATTTAATTACCACCATGCCATTCTAGTGGACCACCTCATACAAAACATGTTGAGCCTTATTACACTTGACCACAAAACATTTCATCAGCCATTTGAGAGACACAAAACCGACTGAGAGAGAGAGGTAGAGGAACTTGGCTTCATCTTGAATTTTGCTTGGAAATTTGAAGGAATTGAAAGATTGAGTGCATATTTGAGCTTGTATATCTTGCATCCAAGACTTAAGATAGAACATCCACCTTCTTGAACTTGTTTTTGAATTGATTCATGCATGGTTCTTGTGTCCTTAGTGATCTAAGCCTAGATTGAGCCTTATAATGTTGAATTGAAGCTCATTCTATGCATGCATGCCTATATTGATGAGTTTGAAGTTGTTTTCATGGAAGATTGTTACTTGCATGTTCATATTAGAGTTCTAGTGCATGAATTTATCAGGTTTTGTAAAGATTGGCTCACTAGAACAATTATTTGAAGCTTGAAAGTTGTTTAAAGTCTTGCATGTTCAATTGAAATCATGTTCTTGAAAATTAGTTTGAAATTGGGTTTAATTCCCTCACCTTTGGGCCTTGATTTTACAAATTGAGCTTTAAATCATGTCATACTATGTATTTACAAGTGTTTTCCAGGAAATGGGCCCAAAGGAATCGAATTTGATTCATTTGAAGTTGAATTTGAGCTTGAGGTTCAAATCTGGGAATTCCAGATTTTGAACTCACGCTCGAGCGGGGTAACTGGCGCTCGAGCGTGGAAATCGTGCTCCTAGCATTTTGTTCTGTTTTTAAGTCAGCTCGAGCGGGGTAATTTACGCTCAAGCAGTACCTTGTGTCTTACGCTCGAGCGGGTGTCGAGCGCCCAATCGAGCGTGAATTTCACTTATCCAGCACTTTTGATTGTTTTGTAGTACGCTCGAGCGGATAAGTCTACGCTCGAGCGGAAACCTTTGTCTACATGTCCGCTCGAGCGGAGTAACCTACGCTCGAGCGGGACCCCTGTTTTCTGAAAATTCTGAAAATGCTTTTAAAGTGCATCTTTGCATTCTCATTTCATCCTAGGCATTCTTAGGCCTAGTTTAAGGCATCTTAATGCGGATATAGATGTAGAACCATACCGAGTCTAAGTAGGGACTAAATCTTTGTTTCCCGAATGTGAACTTAGTGTGTGTTCATCCTGTAAACTGTGTAGGGTTAGCATCTGAGGACGCGCTCTAGCTTAACTGTAGCCCAGAACTCTATCAGTAACAACTGTGTAAAGATATGTTCAAATATGATTATCTTCTGAACAATTGAACTGTACTGTTTTCTGAAATGATACTATTACTGAATGAATGATGTCCTAATTGTGAACTGTATTGTGGCATTCTTAGCAACTACTGTTACTGTTACTGTTACTGCTACTGTTACAGAGATCTCTGTCGGTTCTCTTGTTGGAACCACTACTGTTTACTGATATGATGGCCATCAACTGACTGTTCGGTCTGATAAGGCCTACTGTACTGTTCTGCTACTGGATGTACCACATATGACTGTAATGACTGAATAACTGATATATTGATTGAATTCACTGCTTTCAATACTGTAAGGACATTCATTCTTAACCTCTTTACGCATTATGTTATTTACTGGGCTTTAGCTCACTGCTCATATATATATATGTAGGTGTTCAGGCACCGGACCGTTGCTAGAAGCGTCGGGGTAAACTCCACTTTTGTCAAGCCAACCTATGTGCCTCACTGCGAGGTTCCGAGCCCGTTCAAGCTATGGCTTAGGGGTGTTTTAATTTCCTCCGTCTGTCTCTGTATCTATTTTGTATTACTGTATAGACTGATACACTGTTACTGTACTGTTTTAACAGGGATTAAGTCCCTGACCTGGATGTATGGGTGTCCGCAGTTCGGTTTGGGACGGTTTGCCGTTCGGTTTGGACCTGCCCACATCTATACGGTTTGGGGAAAAGTCAACCCGCAACCGCCCACAATGCGGTTTGCGGTTTGTGCAGATAGGGTTCGCGGATGTGCGGGCGGTTGCGGGCAGTTTGCGGATTGAACTTTTTTTCCAAAAATTTATTTTTAAACCTTTTTTTTTCCCTCCCATTTTGTCAATCTTTATTTTGGACCTTTTTCCTCATATTTTTTAAAATACTCCAACATTAATAATTAATAAATTAAAACTTATAAAAAACTTATAAAATAAAAAACACAACAAATTCAATTCGTAACCTAAACAAATTATTCAAAATCTACATTGATCATTAACTTACACTCATCCTACATTCATCATTCATAACCCAAATAAAAAAATCCTACATTGAAAATTCAACATTCATCATTCCTAACCCCCCCCAAAAAAAGAAGTAATTCTTCATTAACTTACATTCATCCAAATGCAAAAAAAAATAAAAATTCATTAACTTACATTCATCCAAAACCAAAACGCAAATAAAAAAAAAAAAAAAATTTGTTGTCAAACTTCATTCAACACAAACCCATGAAATAAAATTAAAACACATCCAATTCAACTTCAACTTCATCTAAGATATCAAACTTCATCTTCATGAATCACATCCAATTCAACTTTCACAAATTCCAATTCCATGCATTTGGTTGATGAACCCTACACAAAAACAAATTGAAAAAATATAAACTTTAATCTTCAATTATAGTAAAAAATGAAAAGATAAACAAAAGTCTATATATTGCATTTCAATATAGTAAGAAAATGTGTTGAGTATATGAAAAAAATACCAATGACCAAATGGATATTAGATATCAATTATAGCATCAACATTATAGGTTGAAGTTGAAGATGAGCTTGACTCCAAAGTACCTAATTAGAAGTCAACAAGAGAAGATTAATAAAATTTACATGACATTACAAAATCTTCTAAACCCAACACCCTCCACAAATCTAAATGGCAACTCATCAATGACCACCATCTCCGCAAGAGCCCTTTTACAAGTATCAAAATTAAAAATTGTTGCTACAACCTCAACAACCTCTTCATTTTGTTTCGGTTTAAAATTTAATGTTTGTTGACCATCTGTATCCCTATTTGGATATTCTTTACAATTGGGTGTATGACTCCTCAAATTACTAGTCCCATGAAGTCTTGAGTCAGCCATATACTTTTTCTTACAATATTTACATACGGCTGTACGCTTCCCATCGGTCCCTATAACCTTGTCAAAATGATCCCAAACTGTGGATGGTGCTCTCCCCCCTCCACTCTCACTCTTTCTCTTTGGGGGTCTAGGAGGCTTAGGTTCAAGTTCAGGTTCAGGTTCGACTAAGAGAGGATTCATTTGAGAATTAGAGGATTCCGAAGGTACAAGATTGATTGTGGGAGATTGAATACTATCCTCCATTTAAACTGGATTACAAAAATAGAGTCACAGAATCAATTTTACAAACACAGATTCAATTTTAATTTTAATAACAGATTTAATTCCAAAAATTAAATAACAGACAGATTTAATAACAGATTTAATTCAACAGATTCAGATTTACAGATTCAGATTAACAGATTAAATTTTACTAACAGATTCAGATTTAATTTTAATAATAGATTTAGATTTAATTTAATTTTAATAACAAATTCAGATCAAACAAGTTAACAGATTCAAATTCAGATCAAATTTCATATCAAATTTCAGATCAAACAAACAAATTAAGATCAAATTTCACAGATTCAAGTTAACAGATTCAATTTCACAGATTTAATTCCAAAAAACAGATTATACAGACACAGATAGATTTAATTCCAAAAATTAAATAACAGATTTAAAACAGATTTAATACAAATTCAATACATATTTAAAACAAATTAAATAGATTTCAAAAATAGATTTCAAAAATAGATTTAAAACAGATTTAATACAAATTAAATAGATTCCACAAATTAAACAGATTTAAAACAGATTAATTCCAAAAACAGATTTAATGTCCTACATCAACAAATAACATAAACAAAAAATACAGATCTGTTGCAGATTTAAAACAGATTCCAAAAAAAATGTCCGCCATCAATCCAATACCACATTAATGAACAGATCCAAAACAAATCTATCAACTAATTCTCCAAACATAGACAGATCAAAGATCGGGGAGAGTGAGAGAGAGAAAGACAGAGAGAGAGAGGCTTACTTGTGATCGGTGCGATGATAGAGTCAATCGATCGGTCGATTTTGTGATGAGAGAGAGTCGATCGGTGTAGTAGATGCAAAGCCAAAGAGTGAGAGACTGTGAGATGAAAGAGTAAGGGAGGGAGACAGATCAGAGACACAAAGATCGGAGAGAGAGAGATATAAACAAAGACTGAGATTCAGAGAGGAGCTTACCTGTGAGATGTGCGATGAGGTCGATCGGTTGATCGGTCGATTAGTCCATCTTGCGAAGACAGAGAGAGTCGATCAGTGGGTGTAGGCAGTGGAGATGAAAATCGCGAGAGTAAGAGTGAGCGTGAGAATGAGAAACACAGAATGAGATAGATAGAGTGAGAGATAGATAATATTGATTTTTCTTTTTTGAACGGTTGGATTTGAAGGAAAAGAAAAAGGAGTTTTTTTTTTAAACAATTAGATTAGATTTGGACCCAAAAAAAAAAAATGTTTTATGCGGGCGGGTTGGGCGGGTGCGGGTTAAACCCGCAACCCGCCCGCAACCCAAAAATTACATAAAATCCAAACCGCACCCTACCCTAATGTGTTTGCGAAACCGCCCATACGTGCGCGGTTCAGATCGGGTAGGGCGGTTTGGGCGGTTCGGATAACCCTATGCCCAGCCCTACCTGGATGATTGCAAATGCTGTACAAACTGTTTTGCACTGATTGTATATATATATGAAAAGTCTTTTTGCATACAGACTGTCACAGCTCATTGGACACTGTTTACTTACTGTTTTGGCTTTCGCCATGCCCCTGTACTCTATATTAATGTATTACTGTTAAGTAGGCCTTTGGTGATCTCGGATTACTGGCCGGTTATGGTGCTAAACCTGTAGGGGCGGGTTTGGGCAGTGACAGAGTGGTATCAAAGCAATACTTAACCACGAGTTACACCGCACACACGTGTCCAAATGAGCTATAGGGTGTCCTAGAAGAGCAATTTAGGCATCACATGAGCATGAAAAGTGTGTGTGGACATGACATGAATATGTGTTAATGTGTTGAAACATCTAACTGCTTATGTTTAAATGTTTAAAGTATGCAACTTCCTATGTTTATTATTACTATGTTGCATATAGTGAAATGGATAATGCAAGCACTGCTAATGAAACTGAATCCTCTGAGGCAAGAATGGCGAGGTTAGAGAGAATAGTGGAACTACTAACCGCAAGACTAGAACAACAACAGAACCAACAGCCCCCACCTCCTCCAGTACAACCAGAGCCACCTGTTAATGATGATATCATAGGTCTGACACAGAAATTTAGTAAGATGAAACCGCCATCCTTTCAGGGAGGCTTTGAACCCTTAAAAGCTGAAGCCTGGGTTCTTGAAACAGAAAAGTTATTTGAAGTGTTTCCGTGCTCTGAAGCACATAAAGTATTGTTGGCTACCTTTACCTCGCAAGAAGAGGCGAGAAGGTGGTGGATGCTAGTTCGTGACACGAACACTGTTGTAGCTTGGGCTCAGTTCAAGGAGTCCTTCTTCGAAAAGTATTTCCCTCAGTGTGTTAGGGACAGAAAGGTGACTGAATTTGAACAGCTGAAACAAGGTACCATGTCCGTAGGAGAGTATGAAACAAAGTTCACCGAACTTGCTAGATATGCACCACACATGGTTGATACAGATTACAAAAAGGCCAGGAAGTTTGAAGGCAGCCTGAATGTGGAAATTCTTGACAGAATAAATGTACTGAAACTGTTGAAATATGTAGATGTTCTTGACAGAGCCATCATGGCCGAAGCAAATATCGAAGCTTTGAAACAGACTGAAACACCCGCAACTGAGTGGCGGGGGAAGAAACGGGGTTTTAAATTCAAGAAAGGCAGGAGCAACCCACTGAACAAAAAGCAAAACTCAAGGTCAACCACCAGCTCTAGTCAGGAAAGTGGTTCTATACCGCCCTGTTCTGAATGTGGTAAGAAACACAAAGGGGTTTATTATAAGTTATCTGGTGCTTGTTACAAGTGTGGCAAGGTGGGCCACATGGTAAAAGATTGCTCCTCTGCTCCTCAGGGCAATAGTAAAGCTGCAGCCAGCAGCGCAGCATCAACTGCTCCACCAAAACCCAACCCCAAAGCTACTGGGAAAGAGCCTATGAGGCAAGGCCAAGTGTTCGCACTCGTACCGGGAGACGTACAAAATACTGAGACCGTCGTGTCAGGTATCCTCTCTATTTGTACCCAAAATGCTTATGTACTGATTGATTCGGGGTCTACACATTCATACGTGTCGCATATTTTTTCGCGAAAATTGAATAGACCATTAGAACCCATGAATTATCTGTTAGTTGTATCTTCACCTATTGGGGGATCTATGACTTGTGCTTATATGTACCCTGCATGTGAAATTATTGTTGGGGATATGCATCTGTATATTGACTTACTGCCATTCAGCATTGACCATTTTGATGTAATATTGGGGATGGACTGGTTACAAAAATATCATGCTACTATTGACTGTGTAACTAAACAAGTGATTTTCCGTTCACCTGGTCTACCCGAATTTGTGTTTAATAGGGTTGAAGTAGTACCTCCCCCGTATCTGATTTCATCCATGAAAGCCTGTAAATTGATTAAGAAGGGGTGTAAAGGGTATCTGTGTTATGTATTGACTGTACCTACTGATGATAATGTTAATGTGAATAGTATTCCTATAGTCAGAGAATTCCCAGATGTTTTCCAGATAGTCTACCAGGGGATTTGATTGATAGGGAGATTGAGTTCACTGTTGATGTAATTCCGAGTACATAGCCAGTATCTAAAGCTCCATACAGAATGACACCTACCGAATTGAAAGAACTGAAAGTTCAGCTGCAAGAACTGTTAGACAAAAAGTTCATCAGGCCTAGTACTTCACCGTGGGGCGCACCTGTCTTATTTGTGAAAAAGAAAGACGGCTCACTGAGACTCTGCATCGACTACCGTGAATTGAACAAGGTAATTGTGAAAAATAAATATCCATTGCCGCGTATTGATGACTTATTTGATCAGTTACAAGGTGCTCAAGTTTTCTCTAAGATTGATCTTAGATCCGGATATCATTAGCTGAAAGTTAAACCAGAAGACATTGATAAAACTGCTTTTCGAACGAGATATGGACATTACGAATTCCTAGTTATGCCTTTCGGAGTTACCAATGCACCTGCTGCATTTATGGACCTCATGAACAGAATCTTTAAACCATTCCTCGATGACTTTATTGTTGTATTTATAGATGGCATTCTGATTTATTCCAAGAGTAGAGAAGAACATGAACATCATCTGAGACTTGCCTTACAGACCCTAAGAGAACAGAAACTTTTTGCTAAACTGTCTAAATGTGAATTTTGGCTTGATCATGTTATGTTTTTGGGACATGTTATTAGTAGGGATGGAATTTCAGTTGATCCACAGAAAGTTGAAGCAGTGGTAAATTGGCCTAGACCAACAAATGTTACAGAAATTCGAAGCTTTTTGGGATTAGCTGGATATTACAATTTGTCAAAGATTTCTCCAAAATTGCCTTACCGTTGACTCAATTGACTCAAAAGGGGATATCACTTGACTGGACTGACCAAAGGGAATCAGCATTCCATGAGTTGAAAACTCGACTTGTGACTGCACCGGTTCTTACCCTACCTTCAGGTACGGATGGTTTTACCATTTTTAGTGATGCTTCTCACAAGGGTTTGGGATGTGTTTTAATGCAGAATGAGAGAGTTATTGCCTATACTTCCCGACAACTGAGACCGCATGAAAAGAACTACCCGACCCATGATCTAGAACTTGCTGCAGTAGTATTTGCATTGAAAATCTGGCATCACTACCTTTATGGGGCGACATGTGAAGTATATATCGACCACAAGAGTTTGAAATATTTCTTCACACAGAAAGAACTGAACATGAGACAGCAGAGATGGCTAGAATTGATTAAAGACTATGACCTACAGATTTTGTACCATCCGAAGAAAGCCAACACTGTTGCCGATGCACTGAGTCGGAAATCGATCGGGAACTTAGCCTGTTTACTCACCGGACAGAAAGAATTGCTTTGTGACCTTGAAAAGTCTGAAATTGAGATTGTTTTGCGAGAACAAGGTGGAACAATAGCTGCTATTTCTGCTCAACTGGCACTGATTGAAGAGATTAAGGAGAGGCAGCAACAGGATGACTTCTTGAAGAAGATCATCGATGAACGAGAAACTAAACCGAGACCAGATTTTAAATTTGAGAATAATGTACTGAAATTTCAGGGAAGATTGTGTGTACCGAATGACTCTGAACTGAAAAGAAGAATTCTGCAAGAGGGCCACAATTCAAAACTGTCTATCTATCCAGGGAATACAAAAATGTATCAAGATTTGAAACTGAATTTCTAGTGGCCGGGAATGAAGAAAGAAATTGTTGATTTTGTATCAAAGTGTCTTCATTGCCAACAAGTCAAAGCGGAACATCAACGACCCGTAGGCTTACTACAACCCTTACCTATACCGGAGTGGAAATGGGAACATATCACCATGGATTTCATTGTTGGTTTACCTCGCTCCAGTAAAGGTATGGACTCAATTTGGGTTATAGTTGATAGACTGACTAAATCTGCTCACTTCTTCCTGTCAAAACAATCTATAATGCGGACAAATTGGCTATACTCTATATTGATGAGATTGTTAGATTGCATGGAGTGCCTGTGTCCATTGTTTCTGATAGGGACTCGAAGTTTACATCGAGATTTTGGTAAAGCTTACAAACAGCATTAGGTACTGAACTGAGACTGAGTAGTGCCTATCATCCTCAGACAGATGGCCAGTCAGAAAGGACCATCCAGACTCTGGAGGACTTACTGAGAATGTGTGTCCTTGATTTTCAGGGAAATTGGAAAAGCCATTTGCCATTGGCTGAATTCACCTACAACAACAGTTATCACTCAAGTATTGGTATGGCGTCTTTCGAGGCATTGTATGGCATAAAATATAGATCTCCGATCTGCTGGGCAGAAGTTGGAGATGGGCCTTTGCTTGGGCCCGAGATTGTGTATGAAACTATAGAAAAAGTAAAACTGATCCAATAGAGACTGAAAACCGCACAGAGCCGACAGAAAAGTTATGCAGATATCCGAAGGCGAGACAGAGAGTATGAAGTAGGTGATCACGTTTTTGTGAAAGTGACACTAATGAAAGGCCAGACTCATTTTGGAGTCGAAGGCAAGTAAGCACCAAGATATGTCGGACCATATGAAATTATCGAGAAAATCAATCCAGTAGCATATCAAGTAGCGCTTCCTCCTGAAATGGAGCATATGCATAACGTGTTCCGCATTTCTATGTTGAGGGACTACCTCCAGGATCCTTTCCATGTGATAGAGCCTACTCGTGTAGTGCTGAGTGATGACTACACTTACGAGGAACGGCCTGTTCAGATTGTAAACAGACGGATCAAAAAGTTGAGAAACAAAGAGATTCCGTTAGTGAAAGTTGACTGGCAAAACCATGGTGGCGTGTATGCCACTTGGGAAAGGGAAGACGACACGACCAAGAGAAATCCTGAACTGTTCCCACTGAATCCTGTTTTCTTCCAGAATGAAGGTAACTCGAGTTTAGAGGACTAAACTCTTTTTAAGGAGGGGAGACTGTAATAACCCTCACCACTGATTACTGATTAAGCTACTGATTACTGCTAAATTGAGATTGATTATGAAAAGTAATTAAATCGACTGAAATACTGAACTGACTGATTGAATGTGCTAGTTTAAATGCATATGTATCTGTTGACTGTTAAACTTATTTGTCCATGTTTTATGTTTTAAATTGCGAATGAAGGCCCTATCGGCGGCCGAATCTGAAATCGATTGATGTTTTATGATCATTAGAATTTATGTGATTTTATGGTGTATTTATCTGAAATATGATATGGTATGATTTAATTAGATTAAATAAGGATAAATTGTAATAGTCGATTTAATTACCACCATGCCATCCTAGTGGACCACCTCATACAAAACATGTTGAACCTTATTACACTTGACCACAAAACATTTCATCAGCCATTTGAGAGACACAAAATCGACTGAGAGAGAGAGGTAGAGGAACTTGGCTTCATCTTGAATTTTGCTTGGAAATTTGAAGGAATTGAAAGATTGAGTGCATATTTGAGCTTGTATATCTTGCATCCAAGACTTAAGGTAGAATATCCAACTTCTTGAACTTGCTTTTGAATTGATTCATGCATGGTTCCTGTGTCCTTAGTGATCTAAGCCTAGATTGAGCCTTATAATGTTAAATTGAAGCTCATTCCATGCATGCATGCCTATATTGATGAGTTTGAAGTTGTTTTCATGGAAGATTGTTACTTGCATGTTCATATTAGAGTTCTAGTGCATGAATTTATCAGGTTTTGTAAAGATTGGCTCACTAGAACAATTATTTGAAGCTTGAAAGTAGTTTAAAGTCTTGCATGTTCAATTGAAATTATGTTCTTGAAAATTAGTTTGAAATTGGGTTAAATTCCCTCACCTTTGGGCCTTGATTTTACAAATTGAACTTTAAATCATGTCATACTATGTATTTACAAGTGTTTTCCAGGAAATGGGCCCAAAGGAATCGAATTTGATTCATTTGAAGTTGAATTTGAGCTTGAGGTTCAAATCTGGGAATTCCAGATTTTGAACTCACGCTCGAGCGGGGTAACTGGCGCTCGAGCGTGGAAATCGTGCTCCCAGCATTTTGTTCTGTTTTTAAGTCAGCTCGAGCGGGGTAATTTACGCTCGAGCAGTACCTTGTGTCTTACGCTCGAGCGGGTGTCGAGCGGCCAATCGAGCGTGAATTTCACCTATCCAGCACTTTTGACTGTTTTGCAGTACGCTCGAGTGGATAAGTCTACGCTCGAGCGAAAACCTTTGTCTGCATGTCCGCTCGAGCGGAGTAACCTACTGTCACGACCCAAACCCGGCCCTATGGGTTTAGCACCGTAACCGGCCAGTAATCCGAGATTACCAAAGGCCTGCAGAACAGTAACACAGTAAAACAGAGTACAGGGCCTGGCGGAAGCCAATACAGTAAATAAATAATGTCCATTGAGCTGTGAAAGTCTGTATGCCAAAAAGATTTTTCATGCATTCACATATACAAGCAGTACAGTCTAAACAAAATTTACAGTTACACAGTACAGGGACCTAATCCCTTGGTAACAGTACAATTAGTAGCTGACAGTCTATACAATAGTCCAACAGTGTGGGGACAGACGGGGGAAAAACAAAACACCCCAAAGCCATGGCATGGCAACTCGGAACCTCGCAGTGAGGCATAAAGGCTGGCTTGACAAAACTGGAGTCTAACCCGCGCTCCTAGCTCCGATCTGGTGGCTGAGCACCTACATATATATATAAACAGTGAGCTAAAGCCCAGTGAATAACATAATGCGTAAAGAGGTTACGAATGAAATGTCCTTACAGTAATGAAAACAGTTCATTAAACAATACTTCAGTCTTTCAGTCAGAACAGTTATTCAGTCATATGTGGTACATCCATTAGCATAGCAGTAAACAGTAGGTCTTAAAGACCGAACAGTAATGATGGCCATCAGTCAGTAAACAGTAGTGGTTCCGCGAGGGAACCGACAGAGATCTCTGTAACAGTTGCAGTAACAGTATACAACAGTTGCTAAGGATGCCACAATACATTTCGGAATATAGGACATACATTCAACAATTAACAATAAGTACTTCAGAAAATAGTTTCGTTAAACAGTCAGAAAACATTCTCAGTTGAACACATCTTTACACAATTGTTACTCACAGTGTTCGAGCTACAGTGTGCTAGAGCGTGTCTCCCCAGTCGCCAACCCTACACAGTTCACAGGTTGAACACACACTAAGCTACACAGTTGGGAAATATCATAATTTAATCCCTAATGCCTCGGTGTGTTCTACATCTATATCCTCAACAATATGCCTTAAACTAGGCCTAAGAATGCCTAGAATGGGATGAGGATGCAAAGATGCACTCAAACAGCAGTTTCAGAAAAACAGAGTCCCGCTCGAGCGCAGGTTTCCCCGCTCGAGCGGACATGCAACAAAGGTACACGCTCGAGCGTCAACTTTCCCGCTCGAGCGTACTGTAAAAGTACTGGATGGGTGAAATCTCCGTTCGACGCCCGCTCAAGCTTGTGACACGAGATTCCGCTCGAGCGCCCAATCCTCCGCTCGAGCGGACTGTAAAACAGTTGCAAGACGCTGGATGCTCGGATTCCTCGCTCGAGCGGCACTTACCCCGCTTGAGCGGAAGTACAAAATCTGGAAATTCCAGATTGCACCTCCAAGCTCAAACTCAAGTTCAAAAGCATCAAAACCGATCCTCTTGGGCTAATTTCTAGAAAAACACTTGTAAACACACGGAATAACATGATTCAAAACTCAATTTGAGAAATCAAAGCCCAAGGGTGTTTAATTCAAACCCAATTTCAAACCAATTTCATGAACATGAAGAACATGCAAACATGCATGAATTCAAATCAATTCAAAGCTTCAAAACGTGCTCTAGTGAGCCAATTGATTCACAAACAAGATGAAAACATGGCCTACACTCAAGACATGAACATGCATGTGACAATTTGCCATGAATTCAACTCAAAACTCACCAATTCAAACATGCATGCATGAATTATGTTCCATTCCTACATGTATGAACTAAAACAAGACTTAACTCTACAATTAAAGCATGAATCATGCAAGAATTAGCTCAAACACAAGAATGAGAAGATGAAATCCTTACCTAAGTCTTGTATTCAAGGTTTAGGAGTCCAATATGACAATTTACACTTCAATTCCAAGCAATTCAAGCTAATTCAACAAAATGAACTTAATTTCTCTCCCTCTCCCTCTCTTGGTCGGCTAAGGCAAGGAGAAAGCTAAGCAAATGTGTTATGTGGTCAAGTGTAAGGCTCAAATATGTTATATTGAGTGGGCCACTAAGGGTGGCAATTTGGTAATTACGGCAAACTTGCAATTAACTCAGTTTAATCTAATTGAATCAAACCTAATCAGTTTTCAGATAATTATACCATAAAATCACATTAATTATGAGGATCATAAAACATTAATCACTTCTGGATTCGGCCGCCGATAGGGCCTTCAATTAGCAGTTTAAACATAAAAACACGAACAGATCAAATAAACAATCAACAGATAAATGCAATTCAAACATACACACTTAGTCAATTCAGTTCCAGTTTTTAGTCAGTCAGTTCAGTACTTTAATCAGTTCAATTATCGGTCATAATCAGTTCAGTTCTCAGTCATAATCAGTTCAATTTAACGGTAATCAATGTTTATCGGTAAGCATTGGTGAGGGTTATTACACCTACACTCGAGCGGGACCCCTATTTTCTGAAAATTCTGAAAATGCTTTTAAAGTGTATCTTTGCATCCTCATTTCATCCTAGGCATTCTTAGGCCTAGTTTAAGGCATCTTAATGAGGATATAGATGTAGAACCACACCGAGTCTAAGTAGGGACTAAGTCTTTGTTTCCCGAATGTGAACTTAGTGTGTGTTCATCCTGTAAACTGTGTAGGATTGGTATCTGAGGACGCGCTCTAACTTAACTATAGCCCAGAACTCTGTGAGTAACAACTATGTAAAGATATGTTCAAATATGATTATCTTCTGAACAATTGAACTGTACTGTTTTTTGAAATGATACTGTTACTGAATGAATGATGTCCTAATTGTGAACTGTATTGTGGCATCCTTAGCAACTACTGTTACTGTCACTGTTACTGCTACTGTTACAGAGATCTTTGTCGGTTCTCATGTTAGAACCACTATTGTTTACTGATATGATGGCCATCAGCTGACTGTTCGGTCTGATAAGACCTACTGTACTGTTATTCACTGGGCTTTAGCTCACTGCTCATATATATATGTAGGTGTTCAGGCACCGGACCGTTGCTAGAAGCGTCGGGGTAAACTCTACTTTTGTCAAGCCAACCTATGTGCCTCATTGCGAGGTTCCGAGCCCGTTCAAGCTATGGCTTAGGGGAGTTTTAATTTCCCCCGTCTGTCTCTGTATTTGTTTTGTATTATTGTATAGACTGATACACTGTTACTGTACTGTTTTAACAGGGATTAAGTCTCTGACCTGGATGATTGCAAATGTTGTACAAACTGTTTTGCACTGATTGTATATATGTATAAAAAGTCTTTTTGCATACAGACTGTCACAGCTTATTGGATACTATTTACTTACTGTTTTGGCTTCCGCCATGCCCCTGTACTCTGTATTACTGTATTACTGTTAAGCAGGCCTTCGGTAATCTCGGATTACTGCCCGGTTACGGTGCTAAACCCATAGGGGCGGGTTTGGATCGTGACAAAAATTTACAGATAAAATGACACAAACATGTTTAAGAATAAGTTCAAAACACACAGAAATAACTTTTTTCAAATTCATGTAGTTTTTATTACGAAATTGAAACCCTAATTTATAGAAGGTTAATATAAAATGCAATTAACTGTGTTTCCAGAGAGAATCAAGTCGTTTTGTAGAAAAAACTTACCAGAGTTAGGATGAAACTTTAATGACGAGCTGATATATCCTGAGATGAAGATGCGACGTGACGAAGATGAACTGAGATGATGATGAACAGTGAAAACGGGGTCAGAGAAATTTGTGAGGAAGGAATGTATGATTTTTGCAGAAGATAACGAAGCTCTAATGTCGATGGTGAAGATGATATTGAAACCCTAGTTCTGCTATTCTCTTATTCGTGAAGATGGTTGGATGCTTGGAATGGAACTCAGTCGTTGGAATCAGTTTCGTCTGTGTGTTGATTGTGTGAAGGGTATTTTGGTAAACAAAATAATTAAAAATGCGCGCCATGTTGTTGAGGGACTTGATGCATCACTCTCTTTTTTTTGGTGTCCTTTATCCTCTAAATTACTATTGTTAGGGACCTTAAAAAAAATTCTCCTAAAAAAATTCATTATAGCGATTGTCTAGGACTTGTTTGGTAATCATTTCGTTTTCAGTTTATATTTACAAAATTTTTAAAAATTGTCATAAAAACTTGTTTGATAATTTTTTTAGTTTATAAATGGTTGTCTCAATTTATAAATTTGAGAAAAAAATGTAAACTCAAAAAATGAGTTTACGTTGGTTTTTAAACAGAAATTTAAAAATTTGACTAACAATTTTTTTCACCTAATTTTTTTTCAAATAATTTTTTTTCAATTAAATTTTCTTCCAATTAATTTTTTTTAATTAATTTTATTTTCATTTATAATGTGTATGATCTCATTGACATAAATAATAAAAAATAACTATAAATATTTTAGGCTTGAACAAACATATTTTTTAGTTTATGTTTTTAAAATTTTTCAAATATTTTGTTCAAATCAAACACGTTTGTAGTTTATGTTTTTCTAAAATTAAATAAAAACCAGTTTATAAATTTTTTTTAAAGATAATCCAACAACGTAAACGTTACCAAACGCTACCCTAAGGTATTAGGTACACTATTTTTTTTATTGTTCATGAGTCCACCCTTTTCTAAAATAGTTTGGTAAGAAGTCTTGAAAGATATTTTATTTCTAATTTTATTCTTAATTTATCTATTCTGTTTTTTTTTATTTGTTGACTTTTTGTTGACTATCTATTTATATTTATCTATTCAAATCTTTTTTCTATCTATTTAACTTTACATCTATTTGTTCAATTTTTTTTTTATCTATTTAAATTTTTCCACTTATCTGTTTAAAATTTTGCTCTCTGTTGAAATTTACCACCTAACCTCCTGAATTTTTACCTATTTGTTCAAAAAAAAAAATTTCTATTAATTCAATTTTTTCCTGTGCAAATGTTATCTGTACAAATTTTTTTATATGTTAAATTTTTTATTAGGTGTAAAAATAGCAATTTTATATGTTAAAATAGCATTTTTTATCCATTGCAACATATCTGATCTATGGAAACATATTTAGGCCTCGTTTGAGAATAGGTTTTTTTTAGTAATTTTTTGGCTTTTTGGTTAAAATATGATGTAAAAAAAATAGTATATTTGGAATGACTTTTTAGTTTTTTCGAAAAGATATGCAAAAAGTAGAGAGAAAATGAAATCTTTGACTTTTTTGTATAAGCTGTTGGCTTTTTTATTTTTTTTAGTGACTTTTTGACTTTCAAGCTAAAAAGTAATGTTGTCAAATGAGGCCTTAATCTTTCTTACTCTCTCTAGAAGAAAAATAAATTATAAATTAATTAAATCAAATCAGATCATATCTTTTTTCTTTTGTTTTTTTATCTGATCTTTCTCACTCTATCCATAAGAAAAAGAAGAAAGTAGAAGGAAATTAGAAAAGAAAAAAAAAACTAATCTATTGCAAAGTTTCATTATAGGAAATTAAAAAAAAAAAAAAACTACTCTATTTCAAAGTTTCACCATCATCAATATCAACAACAGCAACTACTATTACAGAACTCAGATTTAGAGAGAGAGAGATAAAGAAACATGAAACAAACATGTATATCTATATCTATATCTATACTATTATATTAAGCGAGGCCTAAATTTGATCTCCTGAAACTTCTACCATATGTAAATTGAATAAAAAAAAAAAAAATTCCCCTACACTTACACACATTCTTTACAACAGTTTAACTACCATAGTAGTTTCAAATTTTGAAATTCAAATTTGCAAGTTTACTTTCAAATTTGAATAATAATATGTTACACACACGTAATGTGTGCACCCTTTTCGTATATATATATATATATATCAACGATGATGATGAAGATCCACTAGTGGCAGAGGCGAAGATCTATGAACTAGACCGATCTGGGATATAAACCTGAGAATACCTCCAAATATAATGAAAGATGTCGTGGCAAGCATATGTAGATGATCACTTGATGTGCAAAATTGAATGCAATTACCTCTTCGTCGCCACCATTATCGATGGCAGTAGCATTTAGGAACCTTTGGCTCTCAACACTGCGGCAACGGCGCTCGTGGTCGTATCGGAGGAGGCGACATGACAATCACAATGGTATCGGAGAAGGTGACGACATGATAGGCAATGACGTGAGAGGCGATAGAGGAGTAAGTGAAGAGAGAGAGTAGAGAGAGCGTGAGAGGCGACAGAAGAGGAAGTGAAGAAAGAGAGAGTAGAGAGAGTAGAGGAATGGTTTTATTTTTTTGGCAGTGTATATCATATATATAGAGAAAGAGTATTTTGCTTATTTAACCTTGACTTGTCTTTATGGACAAGTGGGCCTCTCACCAAACAAAATTCAAAATTGGATTTTTTGTTTGAGCACCTAGATTTAATATATTTATAAATATAAATATTATTAAATAATAAATATGAATGTATAAATCAAATAGTTAAGTAATAGAAGTATAGAAGTACTTTAAATTTTTTTTGTTTTAAAAGAAAAAAGTTGTAACAACCCCGTCATGTGATTAGTTTATGATAATTGATTAAGAAGGCCTAATAAGTAATTAAGATGAAATTCTACGTTAATTGCATGTGTTATATGTTATTTGCATTTATATATGTCTGTCATAGAAATATCTGTTTGTGTTTCTGTTCTATTCTGCGAATTAAAGGCCTTATCGGCCACAAAATACGAAATTGACTCCATTTATGTGTTATCTGAAATTTTTAGAACATTATGGTAAATTTAATTAGAATTCGATTTTGAACTAAATAATTAGAATAAATAATGCCAATTAATTAGTCATTAATTAAACTCCTTGATCAAACCTATATAAGGCAACTTGTTGACTTAAGGCCATTATTTACACTTTCATTTCTCATCTTTTTGACTCAAAAAAGTAAGAGAGAAAGAGATCAAGTGGCAGAGCTTGAAACCAAGGGAGAGGAAGAAGAATTGGAAGAATTTGACTTGCATGTTCAACCAACTTAGCAATTAGACCACATTGAATACCTAAGGTAAGAATTCAAGCCTTTAGTCTTGCAATTGTGTTGGTAGATTCATGAATTCAAGAGAATTGAGTAGATAAGTATGAGAATTGAACTTGGGTAGATGATTTTGAGAAGGAATTATGCATACATGTGCATTCTAAACATTTTGAAGTTGATTTCAAGTAATTCTCTCATGCATGTCATTCTTTCACCTTGGTTTTGGAAATTCATCAAGTTTCATGCCATTTTATATCATTTGATCATGTTTTGGAATGTTGGAGTTCATAACAATTTATGCATGTTATGTTTTGGAAGTTTTAAGTTTTGTTTTGTACAATTGGCAAAACTTTTGGGCTTAATTTTGTGAAATGGTTTGTAATTCATCACATACTATGAGTTTCTCAATGTTTTATCAAGTTTTGGTCTAAAGGATGTGTTTGAAGCTTTGAAATTGAGTTTTGAATTTGGAAAGCAAATTTGGAAATTCCAGAATTTGCACTCTCCACTCAAGCGCTAGAGTCTGCGCTCGAGTGAAGAAATCGAGCTTTCAGTACTTTTGTAGAGTTTGGGGGTTAGCTTGAGTGGCAAAACCTGCACTCGAGCAACCACCTATATATTTGTACCTCCACTCGAGCGAAGAAGTCTAAGCTCAAGCATAAATTTCTTGCTCTTAGGAGTTTTGTAGAGTTTTACAGACTGCTCGAGTGACCGAAGTTGTGCTCGAGCGGGGCCCTATTTACTCAGTCTTTGGCTTGAGCGACCATCGAGTGTAAAAATCATGCAACCAGTACTCTTGCAGACTTTGCAGACTGCTCGAGCGACCGAAGTTGTGCTCGAGCGGACTGTCATATTTTTAAAAATTTGACTAAGTGTTTCAACTTATATTTTGGCATCCTCATTACATCTTAGGCATTCCTAAGCCTTAATTAAGACATAATAATGAGGATAAGGATTAGAAACACACCAAGATAGAAAAGGAATAAGTTATGTGTTTTCCGAGTGTGTGTTCAATGTGCATTTGTTATGTGTTTGTGTAGGTTACGCACCAAAGGTTACCCGATTTGTCTGCTCTGTCCATTTTGCTATCTGAGCTATCTGTGAGTAATAACTGTATAAAGCTTTGTGTAGACACCCCATTTTTGACGGCCCTTTAAGACTTGGATGTTCTTGCAGATACATTCGATAACGAGTTTGTTTGCTCACCGAACGCTCGAAGTTCTTAGTGGAATATCACAGTTTTGAGCCTTTCAAACCCTGCATCCATTTTGTCTCATTTTTGGCCCATGTCTTCGTCTTTTCCATTTGCAATCTCTAGTGGCCTGCCGGCCATCCTTTCTTGTCTACCGGCCATTGATGTGCCTTTTCGGCCATCAATGATGGCCGGCCAGCCACCAATTTTCTGCAGATATTTTATGTCAGCTGTGCCAGCTATTTACACAGATGCTTGCCTCTGTCCATACGTGGAGGGTTGGATCTCCTTGTATAGATTTTATGTTTTTTATATATAGGGACCCTCTCTCTCATGTTTTAAGGTTTCCTTAACCAAAATTGATCACTTTTAAGCTGAGGTCCCTTAAGGTCTTGTTGGAGCTCTTGAAGGTGGTTTTGACTTGTATTTGTGCCTAAAGTTATGCTTGGCTTCAAGAGGTATAACATTTGTCTTTTAACTTGTTTTGGTACACATGTTTCTCTATCTTTTCCCACTATTTGTGGGCCATTTTTGAGTTGTAAAAATCTTTGTTTTAATGGGTTGAAATTGGTCTTTTAAGCCATTTAAGGTTTTTTTTTTGGGAGGGGGTGTCTCACATTTCTTTATTCTTTGCTTCTAAGGCTTTTGCATTTTTGTTTCCCACTTTCAAACCAACCTTTTTGGGCCCTTAACCACTGAATTTTAGAGTACTTTCAGTGGTAAAAAACATGTTTTGAAGTCTAAAATTGGAGGGGTTAGCCTCCCCTTTGTGTCTTGTTTGCTAGCCTAGTTAATTTTATATGTTAACATGATTTTCTAGCTTTTTGTAGCTATATTCTAGCATGTTTTTTCCATTGTTTTAAGCTGCTTTAGCTCTGTTTTGGGCTATTTGGGTCAGTTAAGTCTTGTTTTGCATGGCTGTAATATAATAGTCCTCACAAACTTCATGTTTTAAGCCATTAGACACCACTTGTTTCAATTGATTGCATGTTTTTAGAGCTTTTCATACTTCATTTTAGCACTAATCATCTCTGCAACCTCCCTTCTTTCTTGGCTTTTCATTTTGCTTTGAAAGTGGTGTCAAGACATTTGTTTGCCTAAGTGCGAAATTGAGGTTTCATGCTTAATGGTTTAACCCCTTAGAGGGTTCATTACCAACGGTATGAGACTTCTTTCATACCCAAAACAACTTGTGTCTTGAGCCTTTTTTCCATTAGAGGACTTTAATTCACCTTTTGGACTTAATTGGATTAAAGAATGGTTGGTAAGTTAAAATGAGTAACTAAACAACTTGGGACTAAAATTGAGCAAGATAATAATTTGTGTGTTGTGTGTTCAATTGGACGTTAATTGAACACAAGGAAAATTGGGACATTTCATACTCAAAGTGATGAAATGTGTCAAGTTTCCTAGGTTTCCACTGCCCTTGATCATATATGATAGGGTGATGGTTCTTGTGTGTCCTATTTTGCATTTATTGAGCTTGCATGTCACGACCCAAACCCGGCCCTATGGGTTTAGCACCGTAACCGGCCAGTAATCCGAGATTACCGAAGGCCTGCAGAACAGTAGTACAGTAAAACAGAGTACAGGGCCTGGCGGAAGCCAATACAGTAAATGTATAATGTCCATTGAGCTGTGTCAGTCTGTATGCCAAAAGATTTTTTTCATGCATTCACATATCCAAACAGTACAGTCTATACAAAATTTACAGTCACACAGTACAGGGACCTAATCCCTTGATAACAGTACGGTTAGCAGTTAACAGTCTATACAGTAAACCAAACAGTATGGGGACAGACGGGGGAAAAACAAGACACCCCAAAGCCATAGCATGGCAACTCAGAACCTCTCAGTGAGGCACAAAGGCTGGCTTGACAAAACTGGAGTCTAACCCACGCTCCTAGCTCCGATCTGGTGGCTGAACACCTACATATATATATAAACAGTGAGCTAAAGCCTAGTGAATAACATAATGCGTAAAGGGGTTATGAATGAAATGTCCTTACAGTAATGAAATCAGTTCATTAAACAATACTTCAGTCTTTCAGTCAGAACAGTTATTCAGTCATATGTGGTACATCCATTAGCATAGCAGTAAACAGTAGGTCTTAAAGACCGAACAGTAATGATAGCCATCAATCAGTAAACAGTAGTGGTCCCACGAGGGAATCGACAGAGATCTCTGTAACAGTACAGTAAACAGTAGGTGCTAAGGATGCCACAATACAGTTCAGAAGATAGGACATACATTCATTCAGTAAACAATATCAGTTCGGTAAACAGTTCAGTTCAGTATTCAGAAGATAATCATTTGAACATATCTTTACACAATTGTTACTCACAGAGTTTGGGCTACAGTATGCTAGAGCGTGTCTCCCCAGTCGCCAACCCTACACAGGTAACAGATTGAACACACTAAGCTACACAGTTGGGAAAGATAACAACTTAATCCCTAATGCCTCGGTGTGTTCTACATCTATATCCTCAACAAGATGTCTTAAACTAGGCCTAAGAACGCCTAGAATGGGATGAGGATGCAAAGATGCACATTTAAAAACATTTTCAGAAAAACAGAGTCCCGCTCGAGCGCAATCTTCCCCGCTCGAGCGGTCATGCAACAAAGGTACACGCTCGAGCATAAACTTTCCCGCTCGAGCGTACTGTAAAAGTACTGGATGGGTAAAATCTCCGCTCGACGCCCGCTCGAGCTTGAGACATGACTCCGCTCGAGCGCCCAATCATCCGCTCGAGCGGACTGTAAAACAGTGCAAAGAGATGCTGGATGCTCGGATTTCACGCTCGAACGTCACTTTCCACGCTCGAGCGGAAATGCAAAATCTGGAAAACCCAGATTGCACCTCCAAGCCAAAACCAAGTTTTAAATGCATCAAAACCAATCCTCTTGGGCCCATTTTCTGGAAAACATTTATAAACACATAGAATAACATGGTTCAAAGCTCAATTTGAGAAATCAAAGCCCAAGGGTGTTTAATTCAAACCCAATTTCAAACCATTAACATAAACATGAAGGACATGCAATCATGCATGAATTTAAATCATTTTGAAGCTCCAATTTGATGCTCTAAGGAGCCAATTCTTTTCAAAACATGGTGAAATCATGGACTACACTCAAACATGAACATGCATATAACATTTTGCCATGAAAACAACTCAAAATCCAACAATACTAACATGCATGCAAAGATTGGGCTTCAATTCACCATTAATGAACCAATTCATGACTTAGCTCTAAAATTGGACATGAACCATGCATGAATCAACTTAAAGACAAGTCAAAATGATGAAATTCATACCTAGGTTCCTTGAATGCAAGTCTAGAGGTTCAATTTAGAAATCTACACTTCAATTAGCAAGCAATTCTCCAAGTTCCAAGTAATCCAAGATGAAAACCAATTCTCTCACTCTCTCCCTCTCAAGGTCGGCTAAGCACAATGAGAAATGGCTGATGAAAACGTTCTTCAAGTGTGTACAAGGCTCACATATGTTATATTGAGTGGGCCACTAAGGGTGGCAATTCGGTAATTAAGCCTAACTCTTTAACTAGCTTATTTAATCTAATTTAAGCATACCTAATCAGTTTTCAGATAGTTATACCATAAAATCACATTAATTATGACGATCATAAAACATTAATCAATTCCGGATTCGGCCGCCGATAAGGCCTTCAATTAGCAGTTTAAACACTAAAATACGAACAGATCAAATAAACAATCAACAGATAGAATGCAATTCAAACGTACATACTCAGTCAATTCAGTTCCAGTTTTCAGTTAGTCAGTTCAGTATTTTTAATTAGGTCAATTATCAGTCATAATCAATTCAGTTTAACGGTAATCGATGGTTATCGGTAATCAATCAGTCATTAATCGGTAAACAGTATGAGGGTTGTTACATTGCACATCTTGAATCACACACTATCATGCAATGAAATTGCTTGGATTGGTGGTTTGTGGCTTAAGTTCACAACTCTTTGGATTTGTTCATGAAAATGATGGATGAATTCTGCAGACAATCCTTGGAAATACCCTTTCTTTGCTCTGTTTGTCCTTTATTGCAGCATGATGATCCAGTGCATCAGTGGCCGGCAAGCCACTTCCATAGCCAGTAAGTGGCCGGCAGCCTTAACTAGTTTGTGGCTGGCCACTGATGTAAACCTCAGAAAAATGTTGGTAAGGTGGAGCAAAATGGTTCTCGAAGTGTTCAACTCTGCAAACAGAGGCTTTCGAGAGCGAAGCGAAGGTCTTTTCGGGCGATATTCGAGCATGTGCATCTTCCATTTCTCGAGGCGGAGTAGTGGCAGTGTAGTTAAAGACTTTAATTATTTAGTATGCTTGCATTTGTGTTGTAACTTAATTAGTTAGCTTACTAGTTAGTTCATTCAAGTAATGCAATAATTAGTTAATTAGTTTAGCTATTTATTTCATTTGGTTTGTAATAATTAGCGTAATTAGTTTTAATTAGCTTAGCTTAGTTGCTAGTTAGTTTAGTTTTATTCATTTGTGAAAAATCTAGAAATCCCCTAGATATTGATTTGTGATTATGTAACAATTTTAAGCAGTATATAACAATCCCAATCAAACAATCAAGACAAATCAACACAACAATTTTAATGTGAAAAAAACCACAATTGGACACCTCCAACTGTGATTAAAAAACCACGGGCAACAGCCACAAAACAATCCACTAAGAAGATTTAAGGGAATTACACAGGTCTACTCTCAATTACCTAGCGAATCCACGCCTAATTGAACTAACCTCTATGTGCCTCTTCCAACCCCGTCTTCACCTCGGAATTGTCTTTACGATGAGCCACTCTAGAATCCACCGAAGCTTCAGGCTCGAATTCTTCAGAATCCACCGAAGAATAACTCTCTCTCTCTCTCTCTCTTGTGTATAACAAACAATATAAACCTTAAGAACCAAAAAGAAGATCTGGAGGAGTTAAATAGTTTTGGGAGAAAACCAACTATTTATAGAAAATCCAAAAGTAATCCTAGTTTTGGAATAAATCCAATTACTTATAGAAATCCAAAAGTAATCCTAGTTTTTGAAGAAAATCAACTTCTTAAAGAAATCCTTGTCAAACGGGATTGCCAATAATAAAACCTAACAATCTCCCCCTTTGGCAATGCCGTGACAAAACACACCTAACAAATAAAATCCTAATCACCCCAACCCATTACAACCAACAAACACAAACTTCTTTCTCAAGATTAAGATCTGCAAAACAGTTATTAGTGCCATAATCTCCAAAACAACTATTAGTGCCACAAGAGTATATGAAAAAGTAATAGACATATGACACGATTATCTTGAAACATGAGATGAAAAACATGAATAGATGAAAACTAAGACTCATGAAAAACAACTCTCAAACAACAAAAGCAAGATCATAAACCACACAAGCAATGATATGACGATGTAAATACTAGGAACATACAAAAAGAAAATAATTAACAAACAGTGCATAGCAATTTGCAAAACAATTAAAGCCAATCCCCCTTACCGAACATATCAAAGTGTTCATGCTAAACAACTCTTGCAATAAAAAACCAAACTCCCTTACCAACCCAAATCAAGATGAACCAAACTCCCCCTCACTAAAAGTAACCACAAATACTGAAAACAGTGAACAAGAAGAAAACGATAAAAATAATATGGTGGAGCAAGCAAGGAATTTCAGATTAGTACCTTAAAACACATAAGATTATCCAAGAAGCACAATTGCTAGTAAACACAATGTGCACAGTCTGTAGAAGATTCCTCATGCAAGAGAGTGATGCATTATGTGAAAAGCATAGATCCCATGATAAAAGTGTGTGTGTGACACTTGGAGTTTGACAAACACTAGATTCAATCCTAGTAGTGATATGAAAGCTGGACCTCCGACAAGAGAATCTTAAGCACGACAACGGAAAGTCAAACCACTAGAAATCAAGGGGTATTTGGTAAGTAAAGGCGGAGGCTCTCCCTCAATCAATGAATCTTTTCCTTTTTTTTCTTTCTTTCTTTTGCACATTTTTTTTATTTCTTTTGCATATTTTGTCTTATTCTCTTTCTTTTTCTTTTTCTTTTTTCTTTTGTACAATCATTGGCGGCTGACATGCTCAAGAGTATGGAAACCGAACCAGAGAAGCATGGATATAATAAAGATGGCCTGGTTGGTGACTCTAAGGTAGCTTTTTCCTCATGGCTAGATTGCAAAGAATTAAGGGGAAAGCCATGGAGATGCAAAAAGATGGTAGGTGGTTAAGAGACTCAACATCACCCAAGATATGCTAGTATAGGTCAATTCCTCTAGAAAAGCAAAAGATACAATGACAGAAGCCCAAAAAAAAAAAAATAATCACTAAGGCGGAAGATTCCAAAATTTGCTAATCCAAGAGTGTGTACAGAATGAGACATACTAATCAAAAAACACACACTCCAAAACGAGTAATGACCATGGATATTCTCATCAAATCCAATATGCACCAAGGACCACTCAAAAATTTCAAGCTTGCAAAACCATACTAAGAAAATCTTTTTGGGATTTTTTTTTTTTTTTTCAAAACTAAAGCAAGACAAAAAAAGCAAGCACACATTTTTTTTTTCATTAAAAACAACACACAAAAACCCAAAAGCTAAAACAAATAAACAAATTAACACAAGTCAAGTTTTCTCACCCAAACTGCTTTAGTACGAACAAAGTTGTGAGAATTGCAGTTCTTGGGTAGTGTCTTGACGTTGTGGTTCCTTTCCCCTGCAATACGAACCCGTCTCGACATGGTTTCCAACTTCCTATTCCTAGGTTTAGGCAAATACACTTTCCCATACAACTTATAACAATAAAGGGCGAATATGACCATGCATACCACAATGATGACAAATAAAAACAAGGTGTACCTTCTTTTCTTTTACCTTACCAACTCTAGGAAGTTTAAGAAGTCCATCCTTATGTTAAATTTTTTGTTCTCCCTTTCCTTGAGTTCTTGTATCATGAGATGTTGAAGCACTCTGTTTTTGCTCTTTCTTACCACCAAAGCCAATGCCACTCTTGTCAGAACAGATTTGTTGAGACCCAATGATATTGTCCAAAGTCTTTGATCCTTTGTTCCAAAGACCAATGGTAACCATGGCACACTTGAGCTCTTCCTCTTTCTTGATCATTAGTTCTTCCAAAGCAACTTGTGACATCTCGAGAGATTCAATCTTTTATTTATACATGGCATGGGTTTGCAGTAGCTCATTCCTCTCTGTCTCACAAGTCAACAGTTTTGCACAAAGAACTTGTCGGTCATCAGCTACCTTGATAGCATTAATCCTGGTCTCGGAAATCTCCTCCTTCAGTTTGACATTCTCACTTTCACATGCTTTGAGTTTCTTTGTGAGGTTGTCATTCGATTTGAATAAGTTAAGAGACTCCTTATACAACTTTTCATAAGCTTGCTCAAGCTCTTCATGATCACTCTCTGATGATTCATCATCAGTGATATTCTCAACTGACCTCTTCGGAGAATCTGTTTGTCCTTCAGCTTCGGAAACCGCCATGAAAGCAAGGAATTGTTTATGTCCCTTTTCGCCTTAGTCTCCGTTGTCACTTTCATCTTCATCAGATTCTGATTCATCATCCCAAGTGATGGCGAGGGCTTTCTTCTTCCTCAAACGAGTAGGGCATTCTGAAGCAAAGTGGCCATATCCTTGGCATTCATAGCATTGGACTCTTTCAGAGTTCCCTTGTATCTTTCCTTTCTCCTTCTTGGCAATAGAATTAATTTTGAGTTTATCTTTGCCTTTAGATTTATGAGTATGAGTAGAGTCCAAAAGATTAGGATTCTTTTTCAAAAAAGATTTTTTAAATTGTTTAACAAAAGCAGCTGTAATCTTGGAATCAATCTCATAATCCTCATCAGAATCCTCTCCAACTTTATGAGCACTACTAAAAGTAATATCTTTTTGTTTCTTTTTAAAATCTCTATGTGCCTCATAAGTTTGGAGATTTCCAACCAACTGATCCAGCTTGAGGTTGTCAACATCTTGAGCCTTCTCAATAGCTGTAACTTTTGGTTGGAACCGATCGGGCAAGGATCTCAAAATTTTTCCCACAACTTTGGATTCTGGTATTTTTTCACCTAAATTGAAGCTGGAATTTACAATGGCACTCAACTTCGCATAAAATTCATCAAAGGTCTCACTATCTTTCATTGAAAGGTTTTTGAAACTAGACGTGAGCCTTTGAAGTTTTGAGCGTTTAACAGAAGGAGTACCCTCATGAATAGTTTGTAAGATATCCCAAGCCTCTTTTGCGACTTCATAATTGCAAATACGACTAAACTCTTCAGGTGTGACAGCGCAAAAGAGAGAATTGATAGCTTTACTATTCCAGCTACTATTTTGGTAATCAATTTTGTCCCACTTTTCAATTGGTTTCGGGAAAGTTATTCCATCAACGGTAATTGTTGGTTCGGTCCACCCATTCATGATAGATTGCCAAACTTTTTCATCTATTGATTTCAAAAACGATCTCATCCGAGCTTTCCAAAAAGAATAATTGGATCCGTCAAGTAGGGGTGGTCGAACCATAGAATTTTCCTCACGAATTGAGTCCATTATCACAAATCAAACAAGATCTCGTTCTAAAAGAATATTTTTTTAAAAAAAAAATAGAACGACCTGCTCTGATACCAATTGAAAAATCTAGAAATCTCCTAGATATTGATTTATGATTATGTAACAATTTTAAGCAATATATAACAATCCCAATCAAATAATCAAGACAAATCAACAGAACGATTTTAACGTGAAAAAAACCACAATTGGACACCTCCAACTGTGATTAAAAAATCACGGGCAACAGCCACAAAACAATCCACTAAAAAGATTTAAAGGAATTACACAGGTCTACTCTCAATTACCTAGCGAATCCACGCCTAATTGAACTAACTTCTATGTGCCTCTTCCAACCCCGTCTTCATCTCGGAATTGTCTTTACGATGAGCCACTCTAGAATCCACCGAAGCTTCAGGCTCGAATTCTTCAGAATCCACCGAAGAATAACTCTCTCTCTTTCTCTTGTGTATAACAAACAAAACCTTTGATGTACTCTCTTTAAACCATGAGTTGAATACTTAATAAAATATCAAAGAAAACTAACAAAATATCCCTAGATATAAACCTTAAGAACCAAAAAGAAGATCTGGAGGAGTTAAATAGTTTTGGGAGAAAACCAACTATTTATAGAAAATCCAAAAGTAATCCTAGTTTTGGAAGAAATCCAATTACTTATAGAAATCCAAAAGTAATCCTAGTTTTGGAAGAAAATCAACTTTTTAACGAAATCCTTGTCAAACGGGATTGCCAATAATAAAACCTAACAATTTGGACTCTCCTTCGTGAGAGCAAAATGTAATAATGTGTATGTCTTCCAACCCCACGTCTTTCTCCTTTTTATTTAATCGCTTTTGATGGTTAAATTAGGGACATGTTTCAATTAACATACTTTATACTTGCATCCATTCATCTTGTCTTGCATGCATCGAGGCTCGGTACATCACTGTCGTTTTAATTCCTTCATTTAATACATGTTTAGCCGCATGTATTTAATTGATTCATATGACATATTAGTAGCCGAGCTTATTAATTGCATTATTGCATGTGTTGCATTAGACATTTAACATAGTTAGGAATCATGCACATATTTTTAACTCATATCTTTCTGGCATGAAGTACTAGGTGAGTTTTTAGTGCTTTAGCATACTTACATGAGTGTGAGTGATTGTCATGGCTAGCATGTGTTGCCATAAGGCTAAATGCTTACTTGATAAACTGTTTGAATGCTTGTGGATGAAGGCTTGTTGCTTGAATTAGAATAATTCAATAAATGTACGTTTTAAGCCCACTATGTCTAGTGACAAATTCACAGTTTTAAGACCACTTTATTTGGTGGCAAATTCATAGGTTTTAGCCCACCTGAGGTGGCAAAATCAAACTTTTTTCACAAAACAAACATGAATTTGAATTGTTCCATTTTGAGCAAACTACTCTATACTTGCTTGTGCGCATCACATAGTAAAGTTAGCCTAATAACCGGAACAAGAGCACATAATGTTTATAAAAATTATATCATGATTAGTAGAGGCCGATCTTTGATTGGGCGAGCGGGGTGCTCAATCTATGACCTTCTCTTCTTGTACCTAAGTTCCCGAGCTGATGCAACTTTGGTGATGACGAACACGTGGCTTTTGGCATGAGCCATGGGTTTTCTAAATTTTTACAAAATAAAATAGTTAAGTGGCGACTCTGTATTTGGCAAAGCGGTCCATTTTTGGCATTTTTGATTCAAAATCAAATTTTCAAACAATTTGCCGGATTTGAACTCTTTGATGTTTATCAATTTCACATTGCACTTGTGAGATTAGATTCAGAACCGCGGGAGTCCGGACTGTAAGTCTTCTTCTGAGCTTCCGAGAAGGGGCACGAAAAAGCTGAGCTACACTATGTTTGATTATAAGTATTTTCAAAATGATAAGATATGATCTGTTTATGAACTACAATTTTATAAATAATGAATGAATGTCTGATTCTCTGAAATGTATTTGTGGCATCCTTAGTTCACATGGCCATCGTCCGAGGGAACCAATATTGTGGCTTATGATCATATGGCCCTTACCCGGGGGAAACAATATCGTGGTTTATACATAGCCCTTGCCTGAGGGACATAATGCCATGGCTACTTGTGCACAAGATATGGACCTTTGAGGTCATTGGTACCGACTATGCGTATGGGTCCCAAAACCAAGATGATATGATAGCTAATGGATGTACTACATATAACTACTCATGACCTTTGGTTATGTATATGAATTTGAATCTGTTTCTAATATGAACTCTAATTTTTTAAACTGCTTCGATATCATTCATAAATCCTTTACTCTGTTGTTATTCATTGGGCTCCAGCTCACCGTATTATTATGTATGTATGTAGGCGACCAAGCGCATGACCAGGCTTAGAGCTGATTGCTTGGAGTTTTGTTCTGTCAGCCAGCCATAATGCCTCCCGAAGAGATTCTTATTTTGCAGTGGTCAAGTCTTTGTGAATCATGTTAAAGGTCTTTTTATATTTCTTTTGTTAAGTTCGAACAAGCCTTTTGTTTGTTTGTATGTATGGATAGTGACGTGGACATGGCGTCTTAATTATGTAAATTAAGTTTTAAATTTCAGTCTTATGTATGTCTACACAGCTTTATGGACATTATATGTTTGTATTTGTTTCCGCTAGCCCCTGTATATTATTTATTTGTTTAGAGGCCTTTGGTAATCCTAGGATTATTGGTCGGTTACGACGCTAAACTTATAGGAGCGGGTTTGGGTCGTGACAAAAGTATATGTCAAAAAAGAAAATTTTATTAACACCTTTTGCTATTATCTCAAATAAAAATTTTAAGATAGATTTTATAAATTAGATTCATTTTAATATAAATATATTAAAAACTTAAGAATTGTATTTTTTTAAATTAAGAACTTTTTAAGTATGATGTAAACATTATAAGATGAGAATATTTGTTAGAAAATATTTTTAATATTTGTTAGAATATTTGTTTGGCCAAAGGTCCGAGGGGAGCTTCTATTTACACACACCTATTTCCTTCTTTACACATCTTTTTTAATAAATAATTGGTTCGGAAGTAGATTTTTGAAAATGAGCAATTGGTTCCGAAGTAGCTTTTCGAAAATAAACAATTGGTTCGGAAGTAGGCTTCTGAATTTTTATTATTTTTTCGACATTCAACTTCTGAATGTGCTTATTTGATGTCTATGAAAGTAATTTTACTTGAAAAAAAATTTATAATAAAAATAATTTTTATGAAGTGTGTGCAAAGAGGGGAATGTGGATGTGTAAATAGAAGCTCCTAGCTCCGAGCCGTAAACAATTATGCCTATAAGGACATAGTTGTGTGTAATGACCAAATTACCCATATTATATATATATATATATGTACACAATGACCAAATTATCCATATTATATATATGTACACAACTTAGCGTGTTCTCATTTTACGCATTCTTTATCTCTCTCCTCGTCTCCTCTCTCTTTCTCTCTCATTCTATTCTCTGCCATCACTATCGCAAAACCCCTATCTCTTTGTATTCTCTCTCTCATTAACCATCTCAGATCTGCTATCTTCTTTGTTAGCTTATTCTTCGATACGTCACTCAACATAGTCTTCTTCACTTCGCCGACGCTAGACTTGTCCTTCTAGCCATCGCCATGGTCGGAGAAGTTCTTTGACGTTCTCTTTGGCCGCCGCCGCTAAAGATACAGTTCCCCAATGAATAGATTCCAAATCCGAATATTTCAAAGCCCTAAGATTAGGGCACAAATTCGACGAATCTTCGCTAGATCAAACGTTCTTACTCGACAGATGGGAGAGCTGGACCGTCGATTCGGCGTCGCCACTCCATAGATCTCGACGGCATCACTGCTCGCCTAGATCCCAACGGCAGAAGAGTGGCGGCAGTGTACTAGGATGTGAAGAACTTGGTAGATTGAGCTATGGTGAAGGTAGAACAGAGATATCTTCACTACCACAACTCACTTCTGCTGCCGATCTCTGTCTCTTTCCTCTTCCATCTTCTCCGACTTCTTTATTGGCGGCGGACTTGACTTCAACTTGCAAATCTGGTGACGAGATCTTCGACGACAAGGTAGATCTGGCCGACGGGAGGTTTATGATAAATGAGGCGACAGTGAGACACATTTTTCGGAGGATGTGTGATCTGTTGTTGAGTTGAGATGATCTGCAATGGAAGTCTTGAGTTTCAGAGGTATCACAAGATGAAACAGAAGTACATCATTAGATTCATTCTCCCTTCATCGTTGACTATTGAGAGAGAGATGAAGAGAATTATGGTAGAGAAGTTAATGGGGTAATCATTTTTGTCTATATATATTGTTGTTGTTGTTGTTGTTGTTGTTGATGATGATGATGATGATGATGATGATCATGATGATGAATATGAAGAAACAGATTTACAGATTAAAAAAAATTGACAGATAGGACATATTAGTTCAAAATATGAACAGATTTGTTCAAAATTTCAACAGATAAATAAAATTTGAATAAAAGCTTAGTTATTTCAATAACAAAAGATTTGCATTTCAACTGATAATGGATAATACTTTGTCAATTATTGCAACAAATATGGTTGGTTTAGCTCTATATTTCAACGGATATGATTTGGTTTGGCTTTTATTTTGCCCGATAATAAATTTGGGTAGATATTTGAACAGATAAGAGAAATTTGAATTGAAAGATCACAAAATTAAATAGATTGGGTAAAAAAATTTAAACAGATAGTCAAAAAAATTAAATAGATAAATGTTTTTAACAGATAGATAAAAAATTTGAATACATAGATATAAATTTGAATAGATTGTCAACAAATAGAAAAAATGAACAAATAAATTGAGGGATAAAATTGAAATTAAAATGTTCTCCCAAAACAACAAGATACTTGTCATCAAAATATTTCAAAAAAGGTGAATCTCTCACCAATAAAAAAAAAAAAAAATCTAATAGGCCTAATGTCTTGTACCCTCTTTAAATTAGATTTTATCAATTCACTCTTATTAATTATCAAATCACTATCTTTACTCTTTTTTTTTTTTTAAAAAAAAAAAATCACATATTTTTATAAAAAATTAAAGGGTTAATTATAAAAAAAAATCCTAGGGTTTTGAGTGTTTTTTAATTTAAACTCCAGAATTTCAATTTTGACATATTAAACCCTAGAGTTTCATCTATGTCTCAATCCAGCTTTATCATATTAAACCAACGGAAATCTGGGTAGAATTTCAAATTTAAACACACATGTTCAAACACTTGTAACTCCCTTCTTGTAATTCCATTTCGCCTCATTTTTGCATCGTAGGATTCACCTCATGACCTAGTTTCCATTCTACTCTTCATACTTCTTGTGTCCATATCTTTTTACTTGCCGTCAGAGCTCCGAAAGTTGGCCAAAAATAAGATTTTTCTCTATTTAGGCAAAATTTTCATATTTAAATCTACATATTCAAGCACTTGTATCTTTATTGTCGTAATTCCGTTTCACCTTATTTTTATATGGTTAGATTCAATTCATGGCCTAGTTTTGAAGATTTCTCTCTCTCGCTCTCTCTCTCTTACTGCTATCGCAACATTATTCTTGGCAATGGAGATGCAATAGATGATGCTTGATTGGAAAGCAAGGTGCCCTAGCATGCTCAACAACCCATTTGGTTTTTGATGTTTATGTGTAGTTGTATACCTATCATTACTTGACGACACCGTCACCATTACTACCACCACCGCCTCATCTTGCAAATAATGATGATGAAGCAACATTCAGTAGCAGCAAGCCAGGAGCCGCGGAGGAAGAGGAGGAAAAAGAGAAAAAAAAAGAAAAAAGAAAAGAGAAAAAGCTTATTTTTGGCCAACTTTTGGAGATCCAACAACATGTAAAAAGAGGTGAAACAAAGCATATGATGGGTGGAATAAAAACTAGGCCATGAGTTGAATCTAACGACACAAAAAATGAGGTAAAATGGAATTACGGCGAGGGAGATACAAGTGCTTGAATTTGTGAATTTGAATATAAAAATTTTGCTCAAAGAGAAAATTTTTATTTTTGACTAATTTTTAGAGCTCCGACAACAAATAAAAGATGTGGAACAAGGTGTATGAAGAGTAGAATGAAACTATGCTATGAAGTAAATTCAACGACGCAAAAATGAAGCAGAATGGAGTCACGACGAGAGATATACAAATATTTGAACATGTAAATTTGAATTTGAAATTCTACTCAATTTTTCTTAGTTTAATATGACAAAAATGGATAGATGGATCAGATTAAAATACGAATAAAACTCTAAAATTTAAATTAAAAAACAAATAAAACCCTAATTTTTTTTTAAGTAACCCAAAATTAAAATAACTAATTTCCAAACCAACCACCCAACCTTGACTATAATTATAGGTGTTAAAAAAATAAAAAATACTAAAGCAAGATGTTGGCTACATATTTTGTAAAAGCCAGTTACAGTTCGACACGTGGCATAGTAAGGGTAATAAAGGAAGGTTATTCAAGCCTTTAATCCTGATCGTACACGTGACAATAAACATTGGTCCTCACATGATCCGAGTAACACTAGATCAAATAAACGGGATGCAAGATGACGTGTCTTCAAACGGTTACTCATATTCAAATCTAAGTACAAGAGGGAAGCTCAACTGCCAGTAATGGCGTAATGGAGCTACTTGTAAGGAAGCATGACCAGCGATCATGGAGGAGCAGTTCGACAGTTCGAAGTGCAGTTCGAAGGTCATCACTGACGAGTATAAATAGCAGGGTAGCCCCCAGAAAGAGGGACGGACTCAGATCATACAAACCAGTCATTTACTTCATATATTTTCTTTCCAGTCATTTACATTCCCAGTCCTTAAATACCTGTTCTTTAAATACCTGCACTTTAAATACTCGCACTGCACTTCGATTCATAGGAGTAGCTTCAAGTAGATTCAAGTAGATTGCTGTTGTAAACCTCTCCGAGGCTGAGTTCGGACCATTGTAAGTGTTCATTTTTATGAAATACTTCAATTGTTCTTCATATTACTGTTATTTCTCTTAATTTCTCCTAAGTCAAGCCACCAGTAAAAGTCCTCTTCATTGAGGCTGAAAAGAACTAAAACACAATCGTCTGATAATTGGTTGGCAATTATAATTTCTGTAAGGACTGATTGATCCTTGCTGGCACGCTCATATTCACAAAAATACCCTTCGAAAAGCCAAAAAGCCAACATATATTTTTGGCACGCCCGGTGGGACTTAATTAAAAATGGCTAGAAGAAGACGACAAGGAGAAAATGAACGCTTCGAAGAAGGCGTGGAAGGAGAGGTAGAAATACCAAATCCAGAGGATAATGTGGTAACACATCCTGTGGAAACTCCTATATTGTCAGAACCCATGGTCGAGCAGACCAGTACTTCTGGACAAGAACCATATGTTCATATTATTGGACAAAACCAAGGAATTGGACCGTCCACTATGCCAACAAATCCATGGGATGGTTTAGTGAATGCCATGGGACAACAACTAATGAACACAATGGAAAGGTGGGCAACATCCTTTTTGGATCGAATGAATAACCACCAACCAACAAACACAAGACAAACGGAGGAAGTTGTAAATGTCCCCCAACAAAGATTGGCTAGAGAAAAACAGCCTATGCAAGTTAATGGTCAAACTAGTACCCAAAACTTTGAAAGACCATCACCTCAGTCTTGGTATGAACCCATTTCAAGGCCTATAGCAGGCCAAAATACCTCAGCACTTAATAATGAAGCCACACAAGTTGGTGGATCTGGCCAAGTACAAGAAACTGGTGTAAGAATGGTTACAAATCCTATGTTCGAAGCCATACCTGGCACAAGAGGGTACACCAATCCCTTATTCGAATTTACACCCGGGGGGTTGGAGGGTTTTCCTACAAATGGTAGGGACACGACACCTGTCCCAGCACCTGTTGCAGGTCCTTTCGCAGGTCATGCTCAAAGGGGTTACCCATACCCTCAACAGCAACCTGCACCGCAAGGACAACCAGCCCCAAATTTACCACCTTATGGACCAAGAGGACCACAAGCACAAGTTTATCCACCAAATCCTGTGTTTGCCCCTCCAGTAGTGGTTCAGCAGGCACAAAATATGGTCCCTAGAGACCAGATTGTTGATATTGTTAGGGAGATATGTGGACCAATGGCTCGGGGGGTCCAGACTCCTATATACAGAAAACCATACCCAGAATGGGTAGATAGGGTACATGAATACCCAAGGGGATTCAGGATACCAGATTTTACCCTTTTTTATGGGACTGGAAATCAATCAACGGTAGAACATATTGCTAGATTTGCTGCTCAATGCGGTGAATTCACTAACCATGATTATATGAAACTGAGATTATTTCCAAATTCCCTAACGGGAGGAGCATTTGTATGGTACATCAACCTTACACCTGGCTCCATTCAAAATTGGCAACAAATGGAAGAGGCATTTCATGCCCAATTCTTCCAATCAGAACCAGAAGTATCTATGGCAGATTTGGCTAGGTTGAGTCAAAGGCCTGAAGAAAAGGCTACTCAGTTTATTGCCAGATTTAAAAGGGCTCGAAATAAATGTAGAGTCATCCTGCCAGAGCCAGAATTCGTCAGATTGGCTCAAAATGGTTTAGAATTCAGGCTTCGAAAGAAGTTTGATTCAACTGAATTCAGAGATTTGGTCGAACTGACCTATAAGGTGTCTCGATATGAAACATTATTAGAAGAGGAACAAGATCGAAATAATGCATCATATAAGACATATTATAGAGATCCTAATTATGAAATAGATGCAGCAGAGATTGTAGGCAAAGAACCTGTAATCTGTGAAGCATTAATTCGTAAGGATACAACTATAGACCAGCAGTTTAAAAAGAAAGACTTTCACAGAAAATACTCTTTCGATTTAACAAAAGCAGATGACATCTTTGATCATTTGCTCGCGGCTAATTTCCTTAAGTTGCCTAAAGGAGTAAAACTACCATCTCCGGATGAACTGAAAGGAAAAGTATACTGTAAATGGCATAATTCTTGGTCTCACTCGACTAAAAACTGCATTGTTTTTCGAGACAGGATCCAAGAACAGATTCGGAAAGGAAGTTTGAAGTTCTCAGCTAAAACAGAAAAAGCCATGGGAATTGACAGTGATCCCTTTCCAGAAGTTGGAGAGGCAGCAGCCAATGTCATTACATCAGATTTCCAGAACTTGTCCTTGACAGAATTGGAGGAAGTCAATGTGCAGATGCATGTTGCTAATCAAACCAACGTCAAGAAGAATACTAGAAGACTACCAGTTATTGAACAAGGTTCCTCACACCAGATGGAATGTTCTGATGAAGAGTCACTGGATGATGATTCTTTAGAAGCAGCAGTGATGCAGAGAATGTGCCCCAGGTGCAGACTCAGTTACAAGTGGTTGAAGGGACTTCCAACTGATGGGAAGCAATACTACAGGGATGTTCAGAGACGTCCTAAATCAACCAATGCTTACAACAAAAGGCCGTATCCGGCTAGTGATAGGCAGAGACCACCAGTGGTTGAGCCTGTGGTAAACAGAATGCATGACAAAGGCAAGGAACTCTTGCATGAATCCAGACCACATAACTATTACAGAATGCAGAGTAGCCATTCTGAAAGAAAGCTGGAGAGGAGTTCAGTCCATGGAATCAAAGCCAGAGATTGGCTCCCTAGATCAGTTTCACGCAGGACAGAAAATGGTCACCCTTATCGAAGGTCTGAACCAGATTCAAAACATGAGGACAAAACCAAGCACTTACCTTCACGGCCAGTTTCGAAGATGGCTTCGAAGGTGGAAAAAGGCAGGTCAGCTTCTGAATCAGTAAGCTCATGGGTACCTGGGGTCCCGGATTGGTTTGTAATGCAAAACAAACCTAGGGAGGTACGTGCTTATGGAGATACTGTAAACCAAGGCAGGATGATCAAGCCTCCTATGGTGGCTCCGAACAACTGGGTACTGCTTAAACACCCAAAGACGAGGGAACCCGACATGATCCCAGTCATCTCGAGATCACAGAGGAGAAAAATTCAGCGCAGGTACACCCAGTACCAAAAGGATCTGAAGGAAGGTGGAGAAAATTCTTCATCAGTCAAAACGGAAGGGAGGAAGAACCTAAAATCAGACCATGCTCCAAAGCCAGTTCCACAAAGCACAGTGGTCTGCAGCCGAGAACAGTTGGCCAAGGTTCATTCTGAACTGAAAACCAGAGAAAAGGCCAGTTTGGTAGGGTTGGAGAAAGCTCTGATGGAAACAGATAGTGAGACTGAAGAAGAGATTAGCGTGAGTCAGAAGAAAGAGGTTGTGGAGGAAGAGATGTTTGAAGCCTTCATGGCTGAGCAAACGTTTCTGACTAAAGAGCCAGTTGAGAAAAATCCTTCGAAGGGATCAGTTAGTGATGAAATACCAGAATGCATCATGCAGGATGTTTCTGAGGGAGTCAACCAAAGTAACCAAGAGGGGAAACAAGTACAGCCAGCCATCCAGTTTGGCTCGTTTCCCCCAGTATCAGTAAACATGGTGCACATATTGCCACAAGAATTTCAAGCTGGAGATGAGAATCAAGAGGGGCAGGAAGCTGACCCAGTTCAGATCTCCAGTGAAGATTCACAAGCAAGTATGGTGCAAGATAACTTCGAAATGGTCATCCCGATGGAAGATGGATATGAGAGTGAAGAGGTGGTAAGCATCAATCTATCATATCCATTTGAGTACCCCTCGGATTCGATGACACAGCACGTCAGGCCCTTGTACATCAAAGCTTTCTTTGATGGGGTACAGCTGAACCGAGTCCTAGTAGACAATGGGGCAGCAGTGAACCTACTCCCGAAATCTTCTTTGAAGAAACTAGGGAAAAAGAATCCCAGGTTGATACCAACCAGCACAACCATTGCTGGATTTGCTGGAGATAAACAAATGGCTCAGGGGATTCTACCCATTAATTTAAGTGTGGGAACCAGGGATTGTATGACAGCATTTTTCGTAATCGACAGTAATGCTAAATACAATGCTTTGCTTGGAAGGGACTGGATCCACACTAACAAGTGTGTGCCTTCTTCTTTACATCAGAAAATCATGATGGCCTTGGGCAATGGAGAGACAGAGGAGATCGACGCAGATCCTCAACCCTTCATAGCCTGTGCAGACTTTGCGGAGGCTAAATTGTATATTGAGGGAGTGACACCTCTCAGTATACTGATGAAAGATGACAATTCAGCCGAAGTGACGGCTGATGAGGAGGTGACACACCTGAAGCACTTAGTCCAAAAAAGTGCTGGTGAAGAGGTTGTCCTTAGAGATGACAATGATGCCTGGTTATAGGCAAAGAGAGGAATCACCAGAAGCCAAGTCCTTGGCTTTGATCAAGTTTTCAGCATTGGACATAAAAGCAATAGTCCAGAAAGTTCAGGAGCAAGAGAGAGAGGCCATGATAATTGGCTGCAAACAGCAGCAGCAACAGGCTAGAGTCTTGACTCTTGGTAAGTACTGTGCCTTGGACATTGAAACAAAAGTCCAAGAAATACAGGAAGAGGAAGCCTTGTGGACAGATTTTGTCTATGAGGAGGAGGGCAGAGATATTGAACTGAAGAACTTAGGGGCAGAACCAAGCTCGAAGATCACTTCAAAGGCAGCAGAAACTAGAGGGAGTTCTCATGCACAAGATCCTTTAGAAGAAGTAAATCTAGGGGAAGGTTCTGTACAACAGCCCACTTATGTAAGTGCTTGTTTGAATGCTCTGGACAGAAACCAGCTTTTGGTTGTTCTGAAGAAATACAAAGATTGCTTTGCATGGTCTTATAATGAACTACCAGGATTGGACAGGTCATTAGTGGAACATAGGCTCCCTATGAAGCCTAATTTCAGGCCCTATAAGCAGAAACCAAGAAGGATGAGTCCAGAAGTAATTCAGAAGGTCAAGGAAGAGATCCTTAGACTCCTCAAGGCAGGTTTTATTAGAACAGCCAGGTATGTTGAGTGGCTATCTAATATTGTGCCTGTAGTCAAGAAGAATGGCAAAATGAGGGTATGTATCGATTTCAGAAATTTAAATCTAGCAACTCCCAAAGATGAGTACCCTATGCCTATAGTGGACTTGCTGGTAGATAGTTCAGCAGGTCACCAAGTCTTGTCAATGATGGATGGGCATTCCGGCTACAACCAAATATGCATTGCAGAGGAAGATATCCACAAGACAGCGTTCAGATGTCCTGGGAATATTGGCACCTTTGAGTGGGTTAAAATGCCATTTGGTCTAAAGAATGCTGGAGCTACATACCAAAGAGCCATGAACACTATCTTTCATGATCTTATTGGAGGATATCTGGAATGTTATATTGATGATATTGTAGTTAAATCCCAATCCATGAAAGAGCACCTGTTTCACTTAGAAGCAGCTTTTGAAAGGATGAGGAAGTTCAAGTTAAAGCTCAATCCTCTTAAATGTGCTTTTGGGGTATCTTCTGGAAATTTCTTGGGCTATGTTGTTCACAAGAAAGGAATACAGATTGATCAGAATAAAGCCAAAGCAATCATCGAAGCCAAACCCCCATCAAGTAAGAAAGAATTACAAAGGTTCCTTGGGCAGGTTAACTTTCTTCGAAGGTTCATTTCTAACACTGCAGGGAAAACTAAAATATTTTCTTCCTTGTTAAGGCTGAAAGATGAAGAGGAATTTGTGTGGACAGCAGAGCATCAGATTGCTTTCGAAGGTATCAAGGCCTACTTGGCTAAACCTCCAGTGCTGATGCCACCAAAGGGGAACAAGCCCTTGAAGTTATACATAGCTGCAGCAGAGGATTCATTGGGAGCTTTCTTAGCCCAAGATAATGAAGAAGGCAAGGAGCAAGCTATTTATTACCTTAGTAGGTTTTTAAGTTCGTGTGAATGTAAATACTCAGCTGTTGAAAAGCTGTGTCTTGCTTTGTATTCTGCTGCAATAAAATTAAGATATTATCTTTTGCCTACAACTGTCTTGGTAATTGCAACCACAGATTTGGTTAAATATATGTTATCTAGACCAATGTTGAGGGGAAGAATTGGCAAATGGATACTTGCCTTATCAGAATTTCATCTAGAATATGTCCCTCAAAGGGCAGTAAAAGGGCAGGTTTTAGCCAATTTCTTGGCAGACCATCCATCTCAAACTGAGAGTCAGGAGATAATGGAACTTGGTATGACCAGTGTTGAGCCATGGCAAATGTGGTTCGATGGGTCGAAAGCAAATGGGTTAATTGGAATTGGTATTGTAATCAAGTCTCCACAGGGGACAGAAACTACCCATGGTTTTAGAGTGGATGAAGCTACCTGTTCCAATAACCAGGCTGAATATGAAGCCTTAATTGTGGGACTAGAGATTCTTATTGGATTACAAGTACATGCAGTTGACGTATTTGGGGATTCTCAATTGGTGATTAACCAAGTGAAAGGAATTTTCAAGTGTCAAAGCATAAGTATCTTGCCATATTATGTTGTTGCATTACATTTGCTTTCTCAGTTTCAAATAGCAAATGTAACCCATGTTCCAAGATTCTTGAACAATAGAGCCAATGATGTGGCTCAAAAGGCTTCGAACTTCAAGAGAAGGGATAATACCCAAAGGGACATAAGCCAAACAACATATCAGAGATTAATTCAACCTTTGAATAAAAGGAATGTGATCTTGGAAGTCAATCATAATGACTTACAAGAACAAGATTGGAGGCATCCAATAATGCAGTACTTGGTTGGTCCATCTTCGAAGGCCAGTAGAAAAGTTAAATTGCAGTCTATGCAATATATGATATATGGTAATGCTCTCTACAAAAGGGGGGGAGATGGCTTATTGTTGGAATGTCTAGGCCCAAAAGAAGCATTAACAGCCATGGCTGAGGTTCATGAAGGCATCTGTGGTGCTCATCAACCTGGTGTAAAAATGAGATGGTTGCTTCGAAGGCATTCCTATTATTGGCCAACCATTCTTAAAGACTGCATAGAATATGCAAAGGGGTGTCAGGCGTGTCAAAAGCATGGCACAATAAGGCACGTGCCCATAACTGACCTACATGCAGTAGTAAAGCCTTGGCCATTCAGAGGGTGGGCCATGGATATGATGGGAAAAATACACCCACCTTCTTCGAAACATCATTGTTTCATTCTAGTGGCCACTGATTACTTCACTAAATGGGTCGAAGCTAAGCCATACAAGGTTGTAGACCAAACAGAGGTTATTGGTTTTATTAAAGATTTGATCCATAGATTTGGAATCCCGCAAACCATAACAGTTGATAATGGAACTGTGTTTGATGGGAAGATGGTGAAGGCTTTTGCGGCAGAATTTGGAATTAGCCTTGTTAATTCCACACCCTATTATGCACAAGCTAATGGTCAAGCTGAGTCATCCAATAAGTCCTTGAAAAAAGGAATACAAAAGGTTGTGGATGACAATCCCAGGGATTGGCATAACCTATTGTTGGATGTTCTGTGGGCATATAGAACCTCACCGAGGTCAAGCACAGGGGTCACTCCTTATGCCTTGGTGTATGGACATGATGCAGTCTTACCAGTAGAGATTAATGTCAAATCTTTGAGAGTAAGATGTCAAGATCAATTGAATCCTGAACAATACCATCAAAGTATGTGCTTAGAATTAGAAGGCATAGATGAAGCCAGAATTTTGGCATTAAATAGCATTCTTTTCCAAAAGAAGAAAGCAGCCAAGAATTATAATAAGAAAGTCAAACACATTGGCTTTGATGAAGGTGATTTGGTATGGAAGACAATACTCCCAATTGGGATTAAAAGCCATAAGTTTGGCAAATGGTCACCTAATTGGGAAGGTCCATATCAAATTCATAGGGTTCTGCCTTTCGGAGCATACCATTTAAGAAATTTGAATGGTTATGTACATCCCAAAAAGATTAATGGCAGATTTCTAAAACCTTATTTTCCAACCGTTTGGGAGACACAAGGGATAGAGTAAACACCATATGCAAAAACACAAGCTTGTTCAAATTATATTCAAAATAGTGTGCTTTCATAAAGAATCAAGTACATTATGCCACAAGTTGGCCCAAAAATCATTACAATGCTTTAATTGTTTCTGTACAATAGCTTTCCTATTACTAAGGGAAGGAAATAATTGAATAGCTGCAGCCATGTTTTCTTTTCGATCAGCCAGTCCTTGATTGGTGATGTGCAATTTCTTATCAGTTCGAACCAAGGCTTGGTTTACTGCAGCTAACTCCTCTTCGAGCTGAGCTTTCTTCTCCAGAAGTTGGACTCGAAAGTGGGAGGCAGAAGAGTGTTGTTCTTTCAGAGTTGATACTTCAGTATGCACCTGAGAAACAAAACTCTGGTCCTTAACCAGCTTATCATCCGCAGCTTTAGCAGCATGGCAAATGTTGAGATAGAAATCAATAGTAGCCGCAGCCTGAGATAGATGACTTGAAACACTCATGGCAGACTGCTCAGCAATGTTACAGCATTGAAGGAACCCGTTCCTGATGATAGGCCTTTGTAGAGCCTCGAAGGGGATCCTCGAAAAAGAAGTCAACAGTTGCAAGCATGTGTCCAAATCTACTAAAGGTACAAAAGGCTTGTTTCTGGAGGAAGGAGAACTCTCGAAGATTTCCAAAAGGGAGTTAGCCAAGGCTAATGGCTCAGCTTCAGTAGTAGAAGTAGGAGAGGTAGAAGGAATGTCAAAAAGACTAGCTAGTCTTTCTTCAAAAATGTCTACCTCATCCCTTGACATGAAGGGCATAGAGAGTGTTGTGGTGGAAGACACAAAGGGCTGCATAGGGATGGGAGAAACAGATGGAGCATCTTTGGCAGCCTCTATGGTCTTGGCCACCAGCAAATCAAGTGAGGAAGGGCTGGAAGTAGGCATTGGTGATGAGTCATGAATTGGAAAATTATCGGCATCCCCTAAAGAAGAATCAACTACCATGCGAGATGAAGTAGCAGTAGGAGGAAGAGTGAAGATCGAAGAAACAAACTGAGGCAGATCAAGAGTCAAGAAAGGGAGGTATGGCTCTAAGCCAAGGAAAAGAGATGCAGGGATACTCGGCCTCGGTAAAGACGTATCGAGTATAGGCTTAGGAAGTGGGAGCGTGATTTGAATGGTTTTCACGCGTTGCATCTGATCAACTTCGACTGAAATTGGGGAAGTTTCCGTTGGGAAGATTAATGCAGTGGTCGTTGCTGTAAAAAGAAGAAAATGTGAGGTAATGTCAAGTCTTAGTCTTGAAAAGTCGACAAGAAAAGAATAAAGGCATGCAGAAACTTACTTGTCCCAAGGAATTGTTGCTGCTGCCTCTCCTCAGCTCTTTCAAGAACAACTATGGCTTTGAGATATTCTTGTTCTGCAACCTCATGGATGGGATCTTCAAACGAGCTGGTAGCTAGAACAGTGATCTTCCTCCTCTTTTCTATTACTTGAGCAATTGTCTCGGAATCAGAATCTTCGGTAAAATCGGAAGGAGAAACGGTAATTTTTCTTCTCCTTTTCCTTTGAGTTGGAATCATTCGCTCCTCCATTGTCTTCTCGACCTTTTTAGGTTGGGGTCCAGACTCTTCAAAAGTGAGCTTCTCCTCTTCTTCCCTAGCGGCTATCCCCTCTTGAGCCAATTGAGGGTCTCTTTTGTTTCTTTTCAAGGGAGACTCCTGTTCTTGATCATTTTCTTCTTCCTCCATCTCTGGAAGTTCAGTTTTTTCCCTTTCTAGCTCAAAGAGTCTCTTCTTCTTTTGTTGTTGACCACCTTCATAAAAGAAGGATTAGAGATAAGATAGCAAGCATTATATGAAGAGGTTAGAGAAAAGGAGAAAGGGGTACATACTTCGAGTGACTCTGGGAGGAATTGAAGCAGCAGAAGTAAACTGAGTTGTAGCAGTTACTGTAATTGGAATAGTGGAAGAAATGACAGTCTCAGCTTCTTTGGGCTTGGGCACATCCAGCACCTCCAATAGGTTTTGAGAGGAGATGGCCAAATAAACTTCCATGTTGCTCACCCACCAATTTTGATATCTCTTCAATTCAGTACCATGAGGGGAGAAAGGGATGAACTCAAAACTGGCCAAATCATCCATAAACTTGAAGGTTGCCTCTTCTAATCTCGATTTTCGAACCTTCAAATCCCTCTTAGTAAGACTCAGATTGGTGTTGCTGCAAAGAGGTATTGGAACTCCTTGTGTGAGGCCAAATTGTCTAGCAAATTGAGCAGGACAATAAGGCTCAGCTATGCATTTATAGGCTCTGGGGTTGGTGGTCCCAATAAACAGTTCCCTAGGGATCAGTAGGGAAGCCCACATATCTTTATGAATAGGCAAAGCACAGAGCCTATCACTAAGGAAGTGATTTAACCAGGTTGGACCTATGCTAGCTTCGAAGGGACGGAAACGATGATCAGGGAGAGCAGCTGGTAGTTGATGAAAGAAGGAGAAATAAAAGGCAAAAGTAGCTGGATAAAGTGAAGCATTGGCCAGTTTTATGCCATGAGTGAGGGAGTGTAGCCCAGAAAATTTAAGACATTTGGATTGTAGTTCAGAAAAATAGGCAAAGAGCCAAAGCTGAAGAATCCAAAATGGTCCCCCTTGATTGGCATCTAGGGGTTTCTCACAAAAGAGGGAACAAACTCTATATACATGACCCAGAATGTATGGGGCTAAGGCTATTCTTTTCTGCAAAACCAAGGCTTTGGCAAGAGGAGCAAATTCGAGCATGATTCTTTGGGAGGAGGTGCAGAAAAGAAATTTGCAAAGCCAATATAATAAAAAGGAAAAGAATTCCCTATCAGTTACTGGACCCATTCTTTTGTTCTCGACTCTAACAAAATCACTGTAAGATACATTAAGAGAGGGGAGGGAGAAAGGGACTACTAAGTCAGGAAAATCTGGTGTGATGGGGGTACCAATGGGGGATACTCCTAATAGGTGGCAAATATCAAGAACAGTGGGAGCCATCATCCCACACCTAAACTGAAAGAAATTGAAAATAGGGTTCCAGAAACATAAAGCAGCGGGGATTAGAAAAGGGTCTTCTGGGATAGTTACCCTAGATAGTCGAAGAGCATCAAGAAGGCAGAGTTCTTGAAGGTCCAATGTCCTAGCAGGGACAACTCGGTCGTACCATTCTTGCCACTCTGGTCTCATCGTGGGCCAGCATCGGTGAGGACGATTGACTTTCCAGCCTTGCCAGTCGAGACCACCTTCATACAGAAGGCATTGATTCTCCAAGCGAGGATATAGGGCGGGAAGCTCGGAAGGGATCTCCTTGAAAATAGGTCCTAGCACGTACTCTCGCTGCACATGGCGACGAGGGATAAAGAAACGCCCATCGATAGCACTTTTCTCATCACTCTTGTATTTCTCACATTCAGCATCAATAAGCCGCTTCAAAGCCACAGATGAGCTTACGCGCTCTATGGTCGGAACTTTTGATGGGGAAGAAGCCATTGATCGTGGGTTTTCGGAAAATATAGAAGGGAGTAGAGAGAAATGGAAATCCAAAGGGGATTTGAATGTGTAAGCAATTCCGGGGCACAGAGTGAAAAGGTTTTAAATAACTTTTGTGTGCGGGGATACATCTCGTAAGTCATTAAGTACTAAAACGTGCGAAAACAAGGAATCTCTTTCAACATCGATAATTTCTGGAGGGAAAAGCACATTGATGCCAGCTTCGAAGCCACATTTTGGCGCTAAAATTTCAAACAAAAAACGGCTTCGAAATGCAGGAGCCGACTTCGAAGCATACTGCATGCTTAAAAATGTCTGAATATTCAAAGTATTGGTCTACTTTAAAAAATCTAAAGACCTGTTCGAAGTGATAACATTCGAAGCAAGCCCTAGAACTCTTTAAGGAAAAAAGGGCATTGTTCGGAATATCCAAACCAGTTATTGGTTTGAGCAAGAAGGAATTGCCATAGTTTGCCCTTCGAAGCCAAAAGAGATCAGTTTCAAATTGATTGGCTATATCAGCTATGACCATATATTGGTTACAGTTAATATAAAGTCATTGAAATCAAAGTACTAAAATGATATCTGCCAGAATTGTCAATTTTACTCCATGAATTGGAAGAAGACATGATTGGTTCTTTCAGTACTTCATTAAACAGTTGATTCGAAGGATGAAATTGTTCAATTCAAAGTTATGAGTTAACTTTTAGAGATAAAAGGAAACAGAGTCAAACAGTGTTAAGTACAGAAAGACTTTGTTTATTACATTAAGTAACTCTATCTCGGTACAAATTCAAGCTCATAAAAATAAGGAATAGAATAAATAACAAGGTCATGAAATTTTGTCCAGCAATGGTCAATAAATTTCTGTTCTTTCTTTATTATTTCTTCTATTTCTTCTAAAGTCGATTGCATAAGCTGATGAGCCCTCACTTCATAATAGAGTTCTTCAGCCTTTGCTTCGAAGGCCTCTTCCCTCGATTTTTGTTCCAAGTCATCTATAACCAAACCATCCCAGTACGTAGAATCTTTATTCCTGAAGTCATCGAGCTCTTCGATGAGATTCTCTGCTTCATATTGGGCATGAATTCGGAGAGATAAAAGTTCATCCAGATTTTGGATGGTGATCTTAGAATTCTGATGCCAGTAGAGGAGCACTGGGAGTTGGTCCAAAAATAAATGGAGCTCTGCTTGAGCAAGAGGGTTGAGGACATGACCCCTAGTGAGGATATCACAAGCCCATTGGAAATTCTTAAGAGGAATATCATCCTCAAGAACATTGAAGGGCAGGTGGGAGAAAGCCGCAAGCAAAAGTTGAGCTTGCTTTCGCTCAGCTGGAGTAGGGGGTGACGGAGGTTGGTAAGGTGGAAAGACTTTGTCCATTGGAAGGGCAAGTCTTAGTTTTTCTGTCCAGGAAAGGATGGGAGGAGGAGAAGGAGAAGATGATTCTGCTTCAGAAGACGAAGGGGAAGGAGCAGGTGTTTCTATCTCAGAGGATGCAGATGCAGAAGAAGGTGTGGATGCTTCTATTATGGGAGATGGCACGGGAACAGAAGGAGCAAAAGCATTAATATAGTCAAGCCAATCAGAAGAACAAATCTTCGCCTTTTTGGCTAAAAATGAAGGGGTATACCCTTGTGCTTCTTCTGAACGTTGGGCAGGATGTATTATCTTCGTAGGCATGGAAGAAGTGTACCAAGCCACAAGCAGATTCTCTTCCAAGCTACGTCGAAGGTCAATGGGCGCGTAAGGGTAGACCACTGAGCTTCGAGCGTAGGAGGGAAACTCCAAAGGGTCAGTAAACTCAACAAAATGGTGATTGATTCGCTCCCTTAGATCGTAAGTCTCAGGAGTGGACCAGCTTGTCCAGCCAGAAGCTCCAGAGGATGAAGAAGTCACAATTTCATCCCATGCAGAGGTTTGTGAAGAAGAGTTTCCTAGATCCATATTTTCAACTTGTCGAAGCAAAGGCTCGAGGGTAGTTCGGTCAGAATACAAAGGGAGCTTAGGGGAAGAATTCTTTGTATCTGTAAGTTTGTAAACCAAGGGATTAAAAGCAATGTGTTCATAGTCCAGAGGTTTATAATCTACAAAAGCCTCCATTACCTGAATATAGAAGGGCGGGTAAAGGTGGCTAATGAATGCATGGAGGTTCTTTCGAGGGGGAACAACATCACTCAAAGGCTCTTCATATGCTTGATCAATAGAAAGGGAAGTTGATGCAGCCATAACCTGTTCGAATACTAAGGTATTGGGATGTTCGACGAGTTAATGTAGATGATCTCCAAATGGATGACGGTTGTATTTCCAGAATATGGACTTCATACACGTTCTGGAAGCGCGGGAAAACTGCAATCCACTAATATCACCAAGTATTGGGTATATTAGTGCGGGGGGTAATGTTGGCTACATATTTTGTAAAAGCCAGTTACAGTTCGACACGTGGCATAGTAAGGGTAATAAAGGAAGGTTATTCAAGCCTTTAATCCTGATCGTACACGTGACAATAAACATTGGTCCTCACATGATCCGAGTAACACTAGATCAAATAAACGGGATGCAAGATGACGTGTCTTCAAACGGTTACTCATATTCAAATCTAAGTACAAGAGGGAAGCTCAACTGCCAGTAATGGCGTAATGGAGCTACTTGTAAGGAAGCATGACCAGCGATCATGGAGGAGCAGTTCGACAGTTCGAAGTGCAGTTCGAAGGTCATCACTGACGAGTATAAATAGCAGGGTAGCCCCCAGAAAGAGGGACGGACTCAGATCATACAAACCAGTCATTTACTTCATATATTTTCTTTCCAGTCATTTACATTCCCAGTCCTTAAATACCTGTTCTTTAAATACCTGCACTTTAAATACTCGCACTGCACTTCGATTCATAGGAGTAGCTTCAAGTAGATTCAAGTAGATTGCTGTTGTAAACCTCTCCGAGGCTGAGTTCGGACCATTGTAAGTGTTCATTTTTATGAAATACTTCAATTGTTCTTCATATTACTGTTATTTCTCTTAATTTCTCCTAAGTCAAGCCACCAGTAAAAGTCCTCTTCATTGAGGCTGAAAAGAACTAAAACACAATCGTCTGATAATTGGTTGGCAATTATAATTTCTGTAAGGACTGATTGATCCTTGCTGGCACGCTCATATTCACAAAAATACCCTTCGAAAAGCCAAAAAGCCAACACAAGAATGGCGTAAAATGGAGGCTACAGTGGCACTGCTCTGACTTTCTCCACGAAGAAGCAAAGCAAAAGCCCCCAATATAAATTGCTTGCGTTGTGATTGTGAAGCAAGCAAACACAAACAACAATCCCATAGAATTGTCGATATGGGCGATGGAATATCGACAAAACTTCCGATTCCGGGAAAGCGAAACATTCTCATCACTAGCGCCTTGCCTTATGTCAACAACGTCCCTCATCTCGGCAACATCATCGGCAGTAAATAAATTCTCTTTCTATGCATATATATATATACAAATGACATTTGTTTTTGTTCGTGTGTAATTTGATTTGATTAGATTACACTCTGTTTGTTTGTACCTATTTGAAAGGTGTTTTGAGTGCTGATGTGTTCGCACGGTACTGCCGACTTCGAAGTTACAACGTTGTATACATATGTGGAACTGATGAGTATGGGACTGCCACTGAAACCAAGGCCATGGAAGAGAATTGTACTCCTCAACAGATTTGTGACAAGTAAGAATTAGACTCTGGCCTGTTTGTTTGTTTGCTTGTTTGTTTTAGTCAAAGGCCATGGGATTGGAATAGTAATCCCATGGTTTTGGGACTATTCTTAATACCCTCCAAGGAGGGGGGAGGTGGGTTGCGATTGGAGAATTAGAGGGGAGAAGACAGTTTTGCCCTATAACAAAGTTACTTTTTATATGAAGATATTTACGTAATTTCATATATTTAGTCCTAACCAATTAACACACAAACAAATACAATATTTATTAGTCCCCTCACTAATAATCCCACTCAACCTAACTCTGCAAACAAACAGATATTTTTGTTTTAATTCATATTATTTAGTACAAACTTCACTTTACCCTTTATAGTTTGGGCATGTGCAGTTTACTCCCTAACTTTTACAAATCACCATATAACCCATGCAACGCGGTTTGTGTACTAAGGTGCACTGTTAGGTCTGTTAATCATTTAATAAAAAGACTAAAATACCCTTGTATACAAGTAATTTAAGTGTGAATTATGAATATTTTTGTCATTTGTTTGGAATGCAAAGTGCATTTTAACCCCTGTACTTTATTTCATATTCACGTGTGATTTACTTCCTTGAAGTTTGAAAATGAGTATATAACCCCCTTATGTCTGCCACGTATTTCATACTTATTGTTAAGTTGGACGGAATGTTTAACGGTATGCTTTGGTCCACAAATCACCACATGGGGGTTATGTGGTCAATTCCAAACGTTAGGGTATACACCGCACATGGCCCAAACTACAGGGGGTAAAGTGAAATTTTCCCTATTATTTATTTAATTATTTCTTTTAATGTCTACTATGCTTAGGTGGGTTATATTTTAACACCAAATTAATGAAAATTACAAGCAAAACTTATGGATGGAAGAATTCATATAGGATAGGAATAGGAATAGGACATCTAATATTATACTATTTAAAATTTAAGTGAGCTGCTATTAACACCTACTTATTTTCTTAGGACCCCCTTTCTTCCATTTTTTTTAATTCCAATTTTGTCCAAACATAAAATTTCATTTCTACCCTCATCCTTTACTCTTTGCATCTAATTTTCCAAACCCTAACCCTAACCCTAATCCCTAATCCCTAATCCCTAATCCCATCCCCTTACCTGTGGCAGTCACCACCCCCATTTCACCACCTTCGGTTAGTTCCTGACCACCACCACCACCAATTAGGATGGTCACCTCCTCTTCTTCTCCATCTTGAAGCTCTACATTCACTCGGAACAAAAATTCACAAAACCGCTTGCTCTGAGGCAAAGAAAACAAGATCGGAAACAATATTTACATAACCAAAGAACATATCAAAAGTATGTCACAGAAAAAGAATCCAATAAATAGAACGATTTGAGGCAAGAATTGATTTTGAGAAAGAGCAAAAAATGGTTCTCCGATGACCGGAGATGCCTACTCTCTCTCGATCCCTTCAGTTAATACTATTGCTGGAAAACAGATTCCGAGATGTCGATGCACTGGAGAACCGTCTAGATACAGAAAAACAAGAGAGAGAAAGTAGAGAGATAGAACCGAACAGAGGAGCAAGAAGAAAAATCTTTGGGACTTGAGGAGGAAGAAGAGATGAAAGCGAGAGAGAAGAAAGCTTCAGGTGTTGACCTCTCCACTGCTAGCGAGGTCAAGTAGCAGTCTGACAGGAAGGTGCATGACATGCGTTGAGGGTGAGGAGGGTGAACGGCTAGGATGGGAGCGTGGGTTAGGGAGAGGGTATACTTGGAACTAAGGAGAGGGTTCAAAGATAAAATAGAGGGGACTCATTGAGTTGGGTGGGGGTTCAAAGAAATGGAGGATCCAAAGAAATTACGTAGGTGTTAATAGCAGTCCTCATATAATGATATACAAACTCTACAAAAAATTTAGGACTTTACCCCTGGTCATTTTTCCACTTTGGCCCTTTTGTTTTTGTTTTGTTTTTTTTTTTTCCTTTTTGATCCTTCATATTTCAATTTTTTTTCAATTTACTCCAAAAGCGAACTTGTGTTCAAAATTAGACAGAAAATGACACATGGACAGTTATGTGCCATACAAATATTTTATTATGAATAACTTATGCATCTTACACAAACCCAAACTCTAATATAATAATATATTTTTTATGTTATGTGACAGTTAATGTGATGGTTTTTTTGTTTAATTTTGAACAAAAGTTAGCTTTAGGAGTAAATTGGAAAAATTTGAAAAATGAAGGGCCAAAATGGGAATAAAACAAACTTAAAGGGTCAAAGTAAGAAAATGGCCAAACATAAAATGGATAAAGTGTAATTTACCCAAAATTTTATCTATCTATCTATGTTATGATATACTAAGCAAAATATAAAGTTGGTGTCTTAAAGCATTTGCTCTAAAACACACAAATATTTTTATCATTAATTTCAATTTTAACTAATTTATTTTTAATATTAAAAAAAAAAAACTTCTCACTCACAAAACAGTTACAACTACTCATTTTTTTCATTTTTATGTATATAATTTTTTGTCATTATATATATATATATATTTATTAATTTGGCATGCGCTTTTCCTTCTAGTACATAAATATGTTTCCCTTTATTCTCCTTTCATTTCCAACCGAGACACCGTTCATTATGACTTATAATTTCTAACAATTTCACTATCAAATCATCTTGGTTGAGTTTTTTATGGGAAAATTTTGTTTCTAAATCATTTTCCTAAAAGTTAAAAACTTTTTGGTTTTGTTTTAATTTATTTTCAGTTCTGGAAAGTGGAGATAATGAAAATGGCTTGCAAAACCCATTGAGAAAAATATTTATGTTGACTTTTTTATTTATGTCGAAACACTTCCTCATTGTGGGTTGCTTTGAAGAGACCTATGAAGCACGTGTATGGGTACTGGTACGGGTATAGATATGTTGATGCGATATAAGTAAAATTAAATGTTATTATATTAAATAACTTACAAACCGAAGTTTAATTTTAAATCATGCTTAGCATAAATAAAAAAATAAAAAAAAAGAGTAATGAAATTGACCTTACTTGTAAATAGAATAAGATATTATTCCAGTTGAGGTACAAATTTGGTATATACTACGTACATTTGAGGCATGGCAAAAACTAAGAAGAAAAAAGTTAGGTATGTGTTTTGTGTATGTGGTAAGTATGTAGAAGTACCATACAAAGTGCTAGTACGCAGGAAATACCCGGTATGGGTACAATATGTTTATCGAAGTACCCATGCTTCATAGGAGGAAACTAGGCGGCATTTCTCCACATGGGTGAGTGAGATCATATAGATTTCTAATTTGGAGTAGTTTGTTTATATGGTATTATTAAAAGTCCTCTTTTGTGTTTCAGAGATCACCTCAATATTTGTTATCTTTGATGACATAGAGATGATATCTTCCCAGGATGACATCTTGAAGTTGACTGATTGAAAGCTCAGGCAGCTTCTAAAACCACAAGGATTAGTATTTTATTGGACTGATGAAATGAGCACACAAATACCTTGTATGGTATAATTTATATGGGAACCCAACCACATCAAATGAAAATTCGCCATCTAAATGCTATTCAAAATTTAGGAACTGTTTGGTACTGTTTTATATTATTTTACGTATCTAGAGTGGCGAAAATAAAGATTCCGTACTGAACTTATTTTGCAGAGTGCTCTTGGGGACTTCTTATTTATTCTCAAATGATTTCCTCATATCAAGGCTTATTGAGGAGACCATAGAATGTATTTCTCTGTGTGGTTGATTGTTTGATTCGATTTTTTTGATTTCAATTAGTAAAAATTTCCCTTCAAAATAATTGTCTTGCAAGAAATCTTGTGGAGTACTGTCTATTTAATTCCAATAACTTCAAGATGGGGAATGCTAACATTTTCTATAATAGGGTGGCCATAGTGAGGTCCCCACTATTTCCATTGACGCCTATTTGCTAAAACCCTATAGGTGTGAAACCAAATACCCAACTTTTTTGAAGTACTTCTTAAGCATGTGATTTCAAATTTGAAGTTAAATAAGTGGAAACATTGGCCATATTTGTTGGTTGAATTAGAGGGGAGGGATTGAAACTAAAAAATATGTAGGCCCCACATGTCCCCCTTATATGCTGTACATTGTTTGGAAAAAAATGCCTTAGTTGGGATTTAGCTCTTATCCATCATATGCTCTATGAAATGGAGGATAACTAATCTGACTCCCCCATGAGATTTGGTTAATCCTTCCCCTTGGGATTATTATCGATCCTTACCCAATGGTCAAAATTAATCCTCCCCATTATCCTTTTGATGCATATTGTACGGGGGCGAAATATCCTCTGTTTTCCGTACTCCTTGATCGTCAAGCTTCTTGTGACGGCGTCTATCTCTGCAACACAAAAATGGTGAGCTGCCCGGCGGTGGTGTGCCGGAAAGACCCTCCGACGATCAAGTCAGGCCACTAGCTAAAGAAGAAGGCTATCAGAGAGAGAGTTTTTGATAGGATGAATTCGCTTACCTCCAATGTCCCTCTTCCTCCATATTTCTAGGCTGGCCATGCAGCCTCAAGATTGTGCGCGCACTACCTCTGCTGTCCTTCCCTGGACAGGTGGCAGTGCTCGCCTCTCACCACCTTACGCGTGTAAAGGCTTAGTCCTCCCTCCAGTACACACAGAACTGCCCAATGGTATTGAGGCGTGCGTGGAGCGGATGTCCTCTCCTTCACGCCATTGGCCCAGGTGGCATACTTAACCAGAGTACCACGACCGGCCTGTCACTTGTGGAGAGTCGCTATTACATGCTCATAACCGACCTATGTGTCGCCGACCTATAACTTGGAATCAGGCGAAAGCCTGCCCACCTCGGCCGAACTATTATTGGTCGGTTCATCATGACCATCCGGTTGCGAGGTATGCCGGCCTCCAACCGGTCTACCTTCAATCTTGGTCACACGAAGCCACTTTTTATCGACTGACCAATCCAAGGTGCACCGGGCTTGATCGCGCCCACGGACTAGCTCGGGCTACCTTTTAGCCCGGTCAGCATCCGCTAACCCAAGCTCCGTCCAACACGTTCAAGACGCAGCTCAGCTATGCCAGTTGGTGCCTGACCGGTCTGTTAGAATTTACCATCACCTTACCATCACCTACCACCACTACCACCTCACCTACTCCACTAAACCTAACCCACTACACAACTACCACCTCACCTACTCCACTAAACCTAACCCACTACACCACTACCACCATCCACTACACCTACATCTATATAAGGAACCATTTGTAATAGACAGAACATTAAATCAAGATATCAATCAATATATCAAATACATCAATCAATAATACATTTATTTTTTACATGGTATCAGAGCAAGGTTGAGAAGCTAGTAATTCTGCTTCACCGGCGGGCGGCAGCCTCGCCTTGGCCGCCCGCCGGACCTCTACACATATCTTCATTCCGGACCTCAACCTATTCCATTTATTTTCTTCACATACCTTCCCATCATTGTCCAAATACTTTCAGACTATGTCTCCATTGTGAGTCTTGAGAGCCTTGACAGCTTTACCCCTTGATACACCTGCCTGTGTCATCACCAAATCAATGTCACGTGGCTCCACCCCAGTCTCGTCAATCTCTCCCTCTTCAATGTCAACTGGAACGCCCTTCTTCTGAGCTCTATCAACACAATCACTCTCTCTGCCGCGACCATGGCAGGACTTGCAGCAAGCAATACTATTGCTGCCATTGGAGTGCCACTTTTTGCTTTTAAATTGTCATCAACACTCTTGTTTTGTGCAGCCACAGGGATGTTGATGGTGATGAACAAGCTCCAACCATCACAACTTGCTGAAGAACAGCGCAGCGCTGCCCGGTTGTTTAAGCAAAGCTATGGAAAAAATTGAAATCATTCTGGCTCTTCGCGACGTCAATCAAAATGATGTGAATGAGGCAATGGAGAAGGTTTTGGCACCTGACCAAGCATACCCACTTCCCTTACTTGGAGTCATGCTTGAAAAGTTTCCTTTAACATTTGAGCCTGCTGTTTGGTGGCCTTCAAAACTTGCCCAAAATGAAAGAAAAGTATATGAAGACAGAGAGGTTAATTTGAAGAAGAGGGAGAGGAAGGACAAGAGAAAGGCTGCAGATGCAGCTGCTGATAAGAAACAAAACGGTTCAAAGAAGCGATCTACTGCTCCTCTTTAGTCCTGTGTTTAAGCTCACCTCAGCTGGATCTTCTTGTTTCTCTTCTTTTTTCCGTCTCACTTTTCTTTGATAGAATGCGATGATTATTGTTCTCTCTCTCCTTGTTCTGTGGATAGCCTCAGGCACTCTCTCTCTCTCCACTCAAGGACACCCCCTAGCCTCAGGCTCTCTCTCTCTCTCCACTCAAGGACACCCACTCTTCTTTTCTTTAAACATAAAACCCTCTCTCATATCAGAGCCACTTTAATCATATCCACCACCATTCACCTATCTTTATCTCTTTTCTCTACAACTCTCACCCGCGCACATGCTTTCCTCCTTAATATATTATTATTATTATTATTATTATTATAAAACCAAAAAAAAATAAAAAATAAAAAATAAAAAATAAAAAAAAAATAAAAATATATATATATATATCTATTTTTATATACCGCACACCGTTGCAGCTTTCAATTATATTCTTATTATTTCTTTCTTTCTTTTTCTTTCACATTATTTTTAATCTTTTTTCAAATTCCTTTCATACCATATAGCTTTGCACACCAAACTAAATTTTATTCATCTCAGGGCTCAACCCCGATCACAATTTTACAAAAAAAAAAAAAAAAAAAAACAAAAACAAAGATTTGTTTTCTTTTCTGCAGGCGGCCACCCACCGACCTCACTTCTTCGCCTATTCCGCCAGTCTCTTCTTCTTGCCTCCGTCCTGGACGGCCCTTGCCGGTGTTACCTCCGTGTTTCCCACTCCACTGGGCACGATCACAACTCCCTGCTCCTCCGCTGCAGCATATGGCGGCCCTCCAAATCGGAACATAACGGTGGCCTTCCGCTTCAGCTCCTTATTTTCCGCCTTTAGTACACTTATCTCTGCTCGCGCATCCTTATACATGCGCTGGAGCAGAGCCAGTTGGGCGTTTAACTGCTGCACCTCATTTGTCCTACTCTGCAGCCGGTGCGACAAGTTTGTGACCGCAGTCATGGTTTCAACACAGGACTTCAATGTATACTGATTAGCTTCAATATCCGTTTGCACTGCCATTTTTTGCTCCACCGACCGCATCGGAAAGTTCAACGGAGCAAAACCAGAGGTGTTTGGTTGAGGTTCACAGGCCACCGCACCAGTTATCTCTCTTGTTGACTCGTTGAGGTCGGGAAAGAGAGTGAGCAGACCACGGGAAGAAGAGGCTATGTTCTGGGTAGCTGAACGGGAAGAAGAAGCCATGTTTTTTGGGTTGCTGAGTGTTTCAGAGCAGGGTTGGTTACAGAATGTTACAGAGAACGAAGAGGTTTCAACTGGTTTGTTATGCTTCCAAGCCTCAGACTTCGCTTTGGTTTATAAAGACAGAGACGACGAGGCCGACACGCGCTCTGTCAATCACGTGCATCGCCGCGTGTCAGGCGCCCCTTTTGATGGCTCGACGCTTTCTGTCGGGCACGTCTTTTGATGAAGTGGGCGCGCCTTTTGATGGCACGCCTTTTGAAAAATTGGGCACACCTTTTGAGGGTGCGACTTTTACAAGGGTCCGACAAGACTCTGTAAACTGTCCCGACATAGATTCCGGTTAGTTTCTACAAGGGTCCGACAAGACTCTGTAAACTGTCCCGACATAGATTCCGGTTAGTTTCTACAAGGGTCCGACAAGACTCTGTAAACTGTCCCGACATAGATTCCGGTTAGTTTCTACAAGGGTCCAGCAAGACTCTGTAAACTGTCACAACAACTGTCACAACATTATCTGCTACAACGGTCCGACATGACCCCATAAACTGTTTTCTACATCGGTCTGACACCGCCATCCAGTGTCCTCTACACCGTTATGACACCACCATACAGTGTCCTTTACAACGTTATGACACCCCCATACAGTGTCCTCTACAACGTTATGACACCACCATCCAGTGTCTTCACCAATGGTCTGACACGACCATACAGTGTCACCTATCCTTTTTTTATTTTTATGTATTTTCTTGTTTTGTTCCTCTCTTCAAACTCAAGTTGGTTAGTTTCTATCCTCCTTGAGTTTGCGGGGGGCTGTTAGAATTTACCATCACCTTACCATCACCTACCACCACTACCACCTCACCTACTCCACTAAACCTAACCCACTACACTACTACCACCTCACCTACTCCACTAAACCTAACCCACTACACCACTACCACCATCCACTACACCTACATCTATATAAGGAACCATTTGTAATAGACAGAACATTAAATCAAGATATCAATCAATATATCAAATACATCAATCAATAATACATTTATTTTTTACACGGTCAATATTTCTGACCGTGCAAGGCAGGCCGCTGGCCACGTCAACAGAGATTACCTCGGCACTACGCGGTCCGTCACGTCTGACGTTATCTCAGCTCGGCCGTACAGTCAGGTGCAAATCTCCCCTCTCAATTGCCCCTTAAACCCATCCGAGCTATCGTGATTGCGTTTACCTCTGTGACCGAGCTAATCGGTTGAATTGCGCCATTACCGAGCCGAGCATCATGGGGAAATATCTGGCGCCGAGCTGTCCCGTTCGACCGGCCATCGTGTCGACAGTCTTGTCAAGGGTCGTACGGCCGTACAGCCGTACTGACAGCCGCGTTTCCAGTGCCAAGTGGCTTCACGCCATTGGGTCGTGCAGCCAGCTGTTCTGTACGCGCAGAATTCAAACGGCTGCGCCGTTTGGGTGGTTTCTCCCCTTTTTATGCACAGACCAAGGGTCATTCGAACCCTTCACTCTCCAACTTCTTCCAGAGCTCCAAACCCTAGCCTCCCATCGCTCCAAGCTCCCAACCGTTGCTGCCCCTTGCTGTGTTTGCCATTCCTGACGTTGCAGTCGAGCTCTCGAGGCCTAACTCACTTCTCATTCGTTTTCGGTAAGTCACACTACCCCTCCCTTGTATTTTCTGCTCCCGTTTTCCAGTTCTCCCTGTTCTCTGCGTTTTTCTGCCACTGTGCTTGGTGTTCCCTGCCTGGGACCTTTAAGGTTCCTCATTTTTAGTCCAATAGTGCCATACCTTAGGAAAACTGGGACTGGTGGAGTGGAGGGGGCTTTCATGCCCCTGTTTCCCCGTAGTTTGAACGAATGAGCCTTGAGCATAGAATAAACGAGATGAACAGGATGAACACTGTTCAAAACCGAGCTAAATGCTCGTTTAGATCCGTAGAGAGAGTTTAAACCGAGCAAGAATGGTTTGTGGATGCTTGCCGAGGCCGCAACCGAGCTAAATGCTTAATAAAATCGACAAACAGGTCTAACCGAGCTAAAACTTGCCTTGACTAAACCAAAGATAGAATCAGAGCCAAACCAGGAAGGCTAAATCAGCCGTGTCGTCCAGCCGAGATAGGGATAGACCGACCAAAAACCCAAAAACATTCACCGAGCTAAAAAATCCAGCGTGAGCCGTGTGGTTTATGCCGTGCTAACCCTTAAAATTCTTTCTTAATCAATGCAGAACAAACTAGGACCGACCAAGCCCTTCAGCGTTACCATTGGTGGAGCTCAAAGTCCGAGCAAATACACCAGCATTTTTGACCGGTATACACACTAAACCAAATAGAACCGAGATAATGGGGAAGTACCGATTTATGGTAAGCTCGCCTGGCGCGATGGCCGAATTTAGAAGGGAGTACAACGTTCCTGATGACGTCATCTTAGAACTTGCCAAAAAAGGAGACACACCATGGGGCGACTTAGACCGGTGCCCCTTCACGGTCGTTTCCATTGTTGAAGGAGGGCTTCGCTTCCCCGTGCAACCTTTGATCTGCGAATTTTTGAGGCAGACGAGGCTTTGCCCGACCCAAGTTTCAAATAACATATACAAAATAATAAACGGCGTCGCCGAGCTGAACCGGAGGCTCGGTTTAAATCTCGGTCTTGCAGAAATTTTCCACCAATATAGCCTAAGTAGAAATAAGAGTGGGCTTTGCTGGTACCTCAAAGTCAAGAAGGGCCGAGCAAAACTCATTGAAGGCAACCCAGACAAAGAAACTAACGACGACGACTTCCTCTGGGTGTCCGGTGCTTACGAGGACACCGAGGCGCCCATACCGGGCTGGTACATTAGGAAAGATTTTGGCAGTGCTGGTAAGTAGCCCGGCTGACCGCACTATCCTTTTTCTGTATTTCATTATTATAATTTTGCACCGGTCTAACACTTAACCTCCTTTCTGCAGATAAGTACCTAGCAGCGGACTACCACTACGCCAACTAAGAGGCCATTAGAGTCCTGCTTCGCCATCCAGCCGAGGAGAGGGAGGCACCAAAACTTCTCGATTTCGACCAAACCTACCATTACCAAGCGCCGCGCAAGAGCAGAGTCACCGACTTCCTACGTGCGCCATCCCCTGAACCAGATCCCAACTTGCCACCAATCAGACTCGTCCCCCTTACAGCCGAGCAAGAAATGGCCAAGATAAGGGCGATCAAATCAATGATTACTGGAGAGGAAGGGGAGTCCCAGCCTCCAGAGGCGACCGGGGGAACATCTTCCACCCCAGCCGGGCAAACAGAAGGAGCTGTGCTTGCTCTCGTCAGCGAACAACCGGCTGGCCGATCAAAGAAAAGGACGAGGAAGGAGATGACCGGGCAAAACCTCGTTGATGAAGATTCAACTGAGGTCGCCTCAACCGAATTGGGGGACCGGACCGAGCAACCGCTGGCCGGCAAATCCAAGGGCAAGGGCCCAGCCACCCTCCCGGTCTGGGCACCTGAGTTCAAATACCAGGGCCGGGCAGTTTCTTCTGAGGACTCCGTCTACGCGGACAAAGATTACTCGCTTGGTTTCAATTTGACCAAGGGGTTAATCTTGCCCGCCGATATGAAAAAACATGACGAGATTTCCAACCTCAAGGTCCTCCGCTCGGCGGTGAAATCCATAGTGCTGGTAAGTTCTCCATTTTTTTATGTCAAACTGTTTGCTCGGTTTTTGCGCGGTTTTTCGAGTACTAACGATCTCTCACTGGTTTTCAGGCCGCGCAAAAGAACTACTTGGCCCATGACCGGATGATCAAAGTGCGGCAGAGCCTGCGCGATGCCATCTCGGAGAACAAGGCCCAGAAAGGCGAGATAGCAAAACTCAAGGCCGCGCAAGAAGCAGTCGTGGCGGAGCGAGATACCTTGCTCCAAAAAGTCGACCGAGCTAGCGAGGAAAAACAACGAGCCATGAAGTCGACGAAAGCTCGGTATCTCGCCGAGCTGCGGAAGCTGCGCGACGCCCATAAGGAAGAAAGGGACAAAGCGGTCGATGAGGCAGAGGACCGTGGATATAAGCAGGGGGAGAAAACCTATGAGCGCCAAGTCCAAGCGACCAAGGACATCTTTTTCCAGTGCGGCTGAAAGGTTGCCGTGGAAAAAGTTGGCCTTGGTCAGGATGCCGAAATGTTCGTGAACCCCCTTGCAGCATATATCCCGGTCTATATGCAGGCCTACGCCAGTGCTACCCAAAACCGGCTCATTGCGGAGGCAAGGAAGGAGGCTGAGGAAGAAGCCGCCGCCGCGCAACAAGCCGAGCAAACTACTGCCGAAGTATCACAAGATGACGAAGTGGCTGATCGGGATGTTGCCGTGGGGGATGGAGCTGACGACAACGCCGAGGAAAACTTGCCCGAGCAGACAATTGTGATGGCCGAGCAGACGGTGCAGGCAGCCGGACAAACTGTAGATCTTGAAATGGATTGAAAATTTCCCTTTTTTTTTTTTTTGCATGTAACCGGGCCAGGCCCCACCTTTGTACTGAATCTTCTTCAATCAATGAAACTTTTGAACCTTTTGTTCGTATATCGTCTATTTCTTTTCGGTTGGCTTGTGTATAAATGTCTCGATTTAAACGTTGATAATTCACAACCGGCAGGTCGGCTGAGCTGCGCAATATGCCAAGCTGAAATCACCCAGAATGTTTTCCAACATATCTGACTGCTCAGCTCCTTGAAAATTTAAATGAACTGACATTGTAACTTGGCCGAGCAAAATCCGCTCGGTTTGAAATGTTTGCAGAATCATACATTTCCATTACATCAATGAGACCGAGCAAAAATCAGCTTGCCTTGTGAGTTGGTTAAGTTGCCAACATTTCCCGTCGGCCGAGCCAAGTCAGCTCGGCCTCTTATCGGTTGGACAAAACGCCAGCACCGAGAAATCCTGCCGAACAAAATCCGCTCGTTTCCCATATTGGACAAGACACCGATATGCCGACTGGGCCGAGCAAAATCAGCTCGGCCCTTACATTGGGCAAAACACCAATGTTTCAGCTAGGTTGGTCATGACGCCAACATTTTGACCGGGCGAGGGGAACCAGCTCGGCCCTAGGCTAATGCGAACTTTTCCCTACGGAAACTTTTTGTGCGGTCTGTCTCCATTCCAGCGAGATGAAATCAGACCGGTCTCATTCAGGGTGGTCTCCTTGCCCCTGGCATCCATGATTGCCTTGTGTCCTTGCGATTTCATTGTACAGAGATGTAATACCAAACAAGAGTGCTATTTTTATTACAAAAGCATTGCTATCTTTTACATCTAGTGCCAAGAGGCTAAGGGTCTGGAACAACATAAGCAAATTACAATTCAAAAGTAAAAAACCTTAAGGTTGGCTGCATTCCATGGTCTGGGGACAGCCTTGCCATCCAAATCTTCCAGATGGTATGCCCCTTTGCCAGCTAGACCAGTCACCTTGTATGGTCCTTCCCAATTCGCACCGAGCTTTCCTTCGCCAGGGACCACCGTGTTGCCAAGTACCTTTCTCAAAACCCAGTCTCCGACCTTGAATAGCCTGGGGTGCACCGCCTTGTTGTATTTCTTGGAGAGTTCTTGTTGATAAGCTGAGATGTGGATTAGTGCCCGCTCCCTTCTTTCCTCGGCAAGGTCTAATTCCAATGCCACGGCTTCATTATTCAGATCAGGCTGGAAACTTTCAGAGCGGATGGTTGGCATGCCAATTCCAACGGGATGACTGCCCCTATGCCGTAGGCCAAAGCGAATGGTGTTTCCCCGGTCGACCTTCTTGGGGTAGTGCGGTATGCCCAGAGCACATTGGGAAGTTCCTCAGCCCATTTCCCCTTGGCTTTTTCAAGCCGCTTCTTTAGCCCATCCAAGATGGTCTTGTTTGAGGCCTCTGCTTGACCGTTAGACTGAGGATAGGCCGGCGTCGAATTGTAGAACTCGATCTTCAACTCTTCGCAAAGTCCGCGAAAGAGCTTCCCATCGAATTGAGTGCCGTTATCTGAGACGAGGGCCCTGGGTATACCGAAGCGAGTAATGACGTTTTGCCAAACAAACTTCTTCACATCCTTTTCCTTTATGGTCGCCAGTGGCTCGGCCTCCACCCACTTGGTGAAGTAGTCGGTGGCGGCGATGAAGAACTTGCGATTGCCCGGCGTTGCTGGGAGTGGTCCAACAATATCCAATCCCCAAAGCACGAACGGCCAAGGACTTGTGAGAGGGAGCAAATCTCTAGCCGACTGGTGGATCTGGTGAGCGAACTTCTGACACTTCTCACACCTGCGAACATATTTCTGTGCGTCCGCCTGTATGCACGGCCACCAGTAACCTTGGGAAATTGCTCGGTATGCCAAGGATCTGCCTCCAGTATGGCTTCCACAGATGCTCTCATGTATTTCGTTGAGAAAAGTCTCCACTTTGGCGGGGTGGACACACTTCAAATATGGCCCGGTGAAGGACTTCTTATACAAGGCTCCAGATGGGGAGAGCCAAAACCATTCTGACTTTGCTCGGATTTTGTGGGCTGCCTTCTTTTCTTCCGGTAGAACTCTGTCTTTTAAGAAGGCGATGATGGGATCCATCCAAGAAGGACCCAAGTCGGTGTAGAGCACCTCGGCTGCTTCCGGTTCCTCAATGCTTGGCCGGGGTAAAAACTCTATCATCAAGGGGTTAGGAAAAGTTGTCTGAGTGGAGGCGAGCCCAGCCAATTCGTCAGCCGAGTTGTTTTCTTCGCGGTTGATCTGTTCCACTCTTATCGCAGGGAACTTCTTGATTTCTTCTCGCACCAACGCTTGATACTTGGCCATTCTTTCATCCCTTGCCTCATACTCCCCTGATACCTGATTGACCACCAGCTTGGAGTCGCTGAAGACCATAAGGGCGGTGGCTTTCATTCTCAATGCGCTTCCCAAACCGGCGAGGAGGGCTTCATACTTTGCCTCGTTGTTGGACGCCGGGAATCTGAGCGTAATTGCTTGCTCAATAATCAGCCCATCTGGTGAGGTCAGCACAATTCCCAGCCCGGCCCCATGCCTGTTGGACGCTCCATCGACGAAGAGCTTCCACATCTCACCAATGAACAGCTTCCAACAATCAGACGGGTTTTGGGAGCTTCTCAATTCAATGTCTCTGGCCGGCTCGTTCTGGTCTTTTTTCTCGTCTCCATTAGGTTCATCCTCCAACGAGTTGTCGAACTTTGCTAGTTCGGTCAAACTTTGCCCTTTTCCCACGTGCGAGCCAACGCTCGTCTCCGTTGCCAAAACCTTGGGTTGTGCTAAATCCGCACCAACCAAATCAATCGGGCAAACTGGATGCGTCCCTGGGGCAAATTCCGCCACAAAATCTGCAAGAGCTTGAGCTTTGACCGCGGTGCGCGGGCGGAACCTGATGTCATACTGCCCCAATTCCACGGCCCACTTCAGAATCCTCCCGGTGAAGTCGGCCTTCTCAAAGAGCACCTTGAGAGGGAATTCGGTCAGCACAACTATTGTATGGGCATGAAAATAGTGTGCCAGCTTTCTCGACGCCATCATTAGGGCTAGCGCCAATTTCTCCAAGGGAAGATATCTTGTTTCGGCCGGGAGCAGGGTCTTGCTTACATAGAAGATTGGTAGGTGCTGGATGCCTTCAGCACGAATCAATACCGCGCTCACCGCGTGTTGAGAAACAGCCAAGTAGAGGTACAGCTCTTCGCCCGGCTGAGGCGTGACCAAAATTGGGGCTGAGAAGAGATACGCTTTCAAGTCCGCCAGTGCACGGTCGCACTCTTCATTCCAGAAGAACTTGGACTTCAGAGTTTTGAAGAAGGGCCTGCAACGATCCGAAGACCGGTTGATGAATCTGTTCAGCGCAGCTGCCATCCCGGCGAGATGTTGCACATCCTTTGTAGAATTCGGGCGCTCCAGCTCTTGTATCGCTTTGATCTGGGATGGGTCGGCTTCAATCCCCCGGTTTGTAACCAGAAAACCCAGAAACTTTCCAGTGCCAACTCCGAAGGCGCATTTGGAGGCGTTCAGACGGAGCTTATGGTGCTTAAGTATGGTGAACATTTTTGCTAGGTCGGTAAGGTGTTCAGACTTCTCCTTACTCTTTACCACCATATCGTCGATGTAGGCCTCCATTGTTCGGCCCAAGAGAGGAGCGAACATTTTTGTAACCATCCGCTGAAAGGTTGCTCCGGCGTTCTTTAGTCCGAACGGCATGACTTTGTAACAATATAATCCTCTGGGGGTGGTGAACGATGTAATCTCTTTGTCCGGTTTATACATGGCTATCTGGTGGTAGCCGCGATAGGCGTCCAGGAAGCTAAACCTCTGATGGCCAGCAGTCAAGTCCACCAGCTGGTCAATCCGAGGAAGGGGAAAGCTATCCTTAGGACAAGCCCGGTTGACAGTCTTGTAGTCAACGCAGACTCGCCACTTGTCATTTTTCTTGGGAACAACCATCGTGTTGGATATCCACCGAGGGTATTGCACTTCTTCTATAGCCCCGGCTTCCAACAAGTTCTTCACTTCTTCCGCCACCACTTCAGCATGGTGCAGGGCTGAACGGCGCGTCCTTTGAATGACTGGCCGTGCGTTGGGGAAAACATTCAACTGATGACAGATGAAGCTCGGGTCGACGCCAGGCATGTCGTAAGGCGTCTAGGCAAAGGCCTCCAAATTGGAAACCAAGAAGTTGACATAATCCGCTTGCTCGGCGCTGGACAAAGATGATCCCAAGAGGAAGAATTTAGTTGGATCGTTTTCGTCAAAGCGCACTTCCACCAAATCTTCGACCGATTTTTCCTCGGCCTTCCTTCCCACGTCTTCAAGGACCTCTTTTTCCTCGGGCCCCTCAATCATTTGGACAAACCCTTTGGCTGCTCGGCTGCCATTTACCGCAACGAAGCATTGCTTTGCCATCACCTGGTCTCCCCAAACTTCCTCTATTTGCCCGCTCGATGCCGGAAAGCGTATGACTTGGTGGAAGGTCGAGGCAACCGCTTGCATGGCGTGCAGCCAGCCCCTACCTAAGATCAAGTTGTAGGTGGATGGAACTTTGAGCACCCAGAACTCCACTTGCTTTACTATTGAACCCGCTTTGACCGGCAAAATAATCTTTCCGATTGGCCACTCTGGCTGTGAGTTGAAGCCGACCAAAGGAGACGTCGCAGGGGCCAAGTCCTTGTCTTCTAACTTCAGCTGTTTGAACGCGTCATAATACATGATTTCGACCGAACTCCCCTGGTCGATCAAGATTCTCTTGATATCAAAGTCCTTGACGCGAAGAGTGACTACTAAGGCATCATTGTGCGGCATCTGAACTCTTTCCAAGTCCTTGGTTGAGAATGAAAGGATGTCCTTTTCTTCGGTCTTTCCTTTCTTTACAGCGGGTTGAACAGAGAGCACTTCCCTCATGTGCTCGGCCTTCTTGATCATCCCCTTCAGCTCGCAAACCCTGGCCGGTTCAATGATTCCGTGGATGACGTTGATTACACCTTGCGGGGGCGCTTCTAGGGCGGCCAGGCCGTTTGGCTCGACTTGGTCTGCTGGCGTGGCCTTGATGCCCCCATCTATGTATTGGTCAAGATGCCCCGCTGCCACCAACTCCTCTAAGTGTTGCTTGAGCGGCAGGCAGGCAGTCCTCTGTTCGGTGCCCCCGTTCTTCATGAAAGGTGCAGCGATATTTTGAATTGAAGCCTCTCTGGGCACTCCCCAACTTGGCCGGCCAACGGATGAAGGGTTCGCTTCGAATCTCGCTCAAAATGCGGTAGATGGGGATTTTAAACACCGTGGTGATCCCGGTCTGCGCCTTCAATTTTCTTTTGGCATCCTCCGCTGCATCACGGGGAGGGTCTGCCCAGTCGTTTCGGCGGCCCTTGTTTCTGTCATCACGGTTTGGACCATGGCGCTGGTCTTTCGACCGGTTGTTTGGGCGGCTATCCTCCTGCCCAACCGAGTGAACTTTCCCCGCGACCCTCCTGTCCGTCGCGACCGGATTAACCTTCTCGGTCGCGGAGGCGGTATCATCCTCCACACGAATGTGCTCATTGATCCGCTGCATCAATGACTCCATGGTTGTAGGTTGATGCATCGTGAGTGAATCTCGCAGCCTATGTCCGATTGGGAGACTCCGTTTGTACTGAGTGATCGCCAGGTTGGTGGGGCAGTTGAGGATCTCATTGTAAGTTTCCCAGTATTTCGCATTGTATGCCTTCAACGAACACCCAGACTCCATCTTGACGCCCAGGAGATGGTCGACCTCCTTCGGCGTTCGTGTGTTGGTTTTGAATCTGGTGACGAAGGCTTCCGCTAGTTGCTGCCACCCCTCTATACTCCCCTCCGGGAGCCTTTCAAACCACTTCAGACCCAGCTCTCCCAAGCTTGCTGGGAATATGAGACACATCAGAGCGTCGTTGCGACGGTGGCCAGCCATCACCTGCCGATAATGACTCACGTGCATGTACGGATCTGTTTTGCCGTCGTACAAAGTGAATTTTGGCTGGTGGAATCCGGCGGGGAGTGGCGTACTCTCAATCTCTGGAGACAGCGGCGTGGCTGTAAGTCGCGCCAGCTCTTTGTCCTCCAGCGCAGGGGCCATCACTTTGGGGGCTGGCATCGCCACTTCCTCACTGTAACGCACTGGAGCGCTTAACCTCTGCAGTGCCGGCACTCTTCGAGCCTCCCGACAGCGCGCCCTCTCTTCCAATACATCCCTCAAGTCCCTGGAATGTGTGGAGAAAGAGGATCCCGACGTCGGCGTCGAGCGTGAGGGGCGGTATGTGTTGTCGCGAGAGAGGGACCTGCCCTCCCCTTGGCTGGAGCCTCCAACCTCATAGTTCCTGGTGATGGAGAGAGAGTGGGTCCTCCCCTGGCGGCGATTGCTCCAACGAGGGGACGGGGTGCGCTCACTGAGGTTGCCCTCTCCAGCAACACCCTTCCCTTTGATCTGGCGTTTCAGCAGCTCCATTTCCGTCGCCATCTTGCGAATAACGGCGTCTTGGTCCTTGAGTTTGTGCTCCAGGCGTTGCGCATGGGACTCCCCCCGGCGTCTGCGGCCTCCAGGACTCTGCAAGCGATCAGCACTCCTTCCGCGTTTGTCTCGCGCACTCCGCGAAGGAGTTTCTAGGCCTGCCATGGCTGGAATATTCAGAGGACCTTCTCTCAAGCGGGCGTACTCAGGGGTGACGCCATCGACGACGGACAGTGGGGCTTCGCCGTTGTTGGCCATGGAAATGATCGAAGAAGCTCTGAGAACAAGGGTTGAGTATCAAAAAACTTCCCACAGACGGCGCCAATTGTACGGGGGCGAAATATCCTCTGTTTTCCGTACTCCTTGATTGTCAAGCTTCTTGTGACGGCGTCTATCTCTGCAACACAAAAATGGTGAGCTGCCCGGCGGTGGTGTGCCGGAAAGACCCTCCGACGATCAAGACAGGCCACTAGCTAAAGAAGAAGGTTATTAGAGAGAGAGTTTTTGATAGGATGAATTCGCTTACCTCCAACGTCCCTCTTCCTCCATATTTCTAGGCTGGCCATGCAGCCTCAAGATTGTGCGCGCACTACCTCTGCTGTCCTTCCCTGGACAGGTGGCAGTGCTCGCCTCTCACCACCTTATGCGTGTAAAGGCTTAGTCCTCCCTCCAGTACACACAGAACTGCCCAACGGTATTGAGGCGTGCGTGGAGCGGATGTCCTCTCCTTCACGCCATTGGCCCAGGTGGCATACTTAACCGGAGTACCACGACCGGCCTGTCACTTGTGGAGAGTCGCTATTACATGCTCATAACCGACCTATGTGTCGCCGACCTATAACTTGGAATCAGGTGAAAGCCTGCCCACCTCGGCCGAACTATCATTGGTCGGTTCATCATGACCATCCGGTTGCGAGGCATGCCGGCCTCCAACCGGTCTACCTTCAATCTTGGTCACACGAAGCCACTTTATATCGACTGACTGATCCAAGGTGCACCGGGCTTGATCGCGCCCACGGACTAGCTCGGGCTACCTTTTAGCCCGGTCAGCATCCGCTAACCCAAGCTCCGTCCAACACGTTCAAGACGCAGCTCAGCTATGCCAGTTGGTGCCTGACCGGTCAATATTTCCGACCGTGCAAGGCAGGCCGCTGGCCACGTCAACAGAGATTACCTCGGCGCTACGCGGTCCGTCACGTCTGACGTTATCTCAGCTCGGCCGTACAGTCAGGTGCAAATCTCCCCTCTCACATATAATATCATCCATTATTCCATGGTATTACTTATTACCTTTTATCGCATGAGGTCAGACTATCATTCCAATACCATAAACAGAGGTAATTTATTTTTTTAATTTTAATTCTGTCTTTTCCATGTTCTTTCTTCTTTGATAGTAACGATGTTGAGGAGACACCAATCATTAACTTCATTGTGGCACCTATCAACCTTTGTACTACATCTTCATCTTGATCAATTGCTTGCATTTGTGACCTTTATTCTCCATTTTGTTGATATTCTCCATTTTGTTGATATTCTCCAAAATAAAAATTAGACTCAAAGTTAGAGATTTAGGAGGCTAAGTAGCATGGATACAAACACATGACATAGACGCACTGACATGGTAATTTTTAAAAAGTGTAGGACGTGACGTGGTGGTGATGCACTAAAAATATATATATTTATTTTTATTATGTCAATATATGAATATAATAAAAATGCATTAATATGTTCAAGTATAATAAAAATGCAATACTGTACTCATTGAAACTAAAAATCCATATAATTTCGGGAAATTTGGCCAAAACCCCCGTATCCTTATCAGACTCTTTTTTGCTGAAAATGATAGCCTAATTTGTTTTACATCATACAACCCTACAGAGGAGGCGTATATTTCATAACCCCCCTTGCGTATATGTCTCATAGATTTGACAACGATTCACACGAAACGAGCTCACCTTTCTTCTTCATTGAGCTTCGTACGAAGCCATGTGCTGCCCTTAACATGACCCTGATTTGCTTCTCGCGAACTCCAATACCAGCAATGAGTTGCTTGCACCATGGTTATCTCATTTTTTGTTTTTAGTTGGTGTCATGATTGATAGCAATACTAGCAAAATTAGCAATGGCTTCATGTCAAAAAGGTAAGGAATGGCCGGATAACCCACAGGGTTTACTTGAATAAGAAATAGTAAAGTATTTGCAGGTAAATTATAGTTTTTGATTAATTGTTTTTTAATTTTTTAATTTTTTTTGATTTGTTTTTGCTATGTGTGATTCGTAATCTTGTTTGTTTACTAGTTTGTAAATATAAAAGTAAAATTTCATCTATACTTGTTATGATTGCTCATTGAAGATGTACTACATTTTTTTTTAATGCCCTGTTCATATGACAGTAACGTGTTATTCTGGTAATTGGTAACATGTTACTCTGAAATGGGGAAACATGTTATTGTTTATGTCAATTTCGACAGTAATTTTTATTTATTTATTTTTTTAAGAATTTCATAGTCAATATTGATCTTGTTTGATAGATCTTGATGAGAAGATTCTAAAAATACTAATTTTATTGAAAACTGACATTTAGATAAAAAGTTATATTATTTTAAAGTTTGAAATATCAAATTATCCACTGAGGATATTTTGGTAATAGTGGTATGTGTTAGACTTTTCAAGAATTTTTTTTTGTGTTTGTCCTTAGTACATTAAAGTTTTATTATGGGGGGATTTGACCTAATCCCCTTATATTTTCTGGCTTAAACATCCAGATACAATCACAGGACACCTAACTAATTATTTTCCTATAACATAACATTGACATGTCGCCTATAATATCAAGTTACACTTATGACACAGACACATTGACTTGAATTTTTTTTAAAAGAGCAACACATGACAAAATGGTGATGCATGGAAAATATGTAGATTTATATATATATATGAATATTTTATTTGAAGATAATAAAAAGGGGAAATTACAAATAAGTGGAATAGTGGAGAAATTATTGCACTGTAGATGGAATTTTTTGTGGTGCAACTCTGACATACAGTAAGAACGTACACCATGCACACAATAAAGTTGCACCACCATGAAAATGCAAATAATTTTGTCCCACTGATTTGCAATTTCCCCTAATAAAAATGCATTATAATACTAATTAAAAATAAAATTCCACATATTCTATAACCTAAACATCAAGATATAATCACCGTAGGCTAATTTATTTTTATTTTTTCCCATTACATAATAATGATGTAGACGGGCTACCCTCGTTATTGTCCAATATTGTAGGTTGTTCGTTTGCTCTTAGAGAGAGAGAGAGAGAGAGAGAGAGAGAGTTATGTTTTTTCATTTCTTATTTTTTATGTTGATAAAAACTGGTTATAGTGGGCTGGTTTAGCAAAGAAGAAGAGAGGGAAAGAGAGAGAAATAAAGAGCTTCAGGAATTGACCTGAACAGTTTTGACAGCTTCTTCTTCTTCTTCTTCTTCTTCTTCTTCTTTGTATATACAGGGATAGGGCTTTTGATTGAACATAACATAAACTTTTTTGTTTGGACTTATTTTTTTACAAGTTAGCACACATTTAAATCTTTCAAAATTTTGCCCTTGCAACGTAATGACGTAGATGTCTCTGATGAAAAAAAAATCAAAAGGGTTAGTTCTCAAATTGGGATACGAATCGTATATTATTATTTTTTTGGTTTTTTGTTTTTTTGAATCACATATCTTATTGTATCATGTATTGTAAGATTTTTTAACGCCTTTAAAATCTGTAGAAAAATAAATATAGTTATAGACAAACAAATATCTTGTGAGAATAAAACACTAAACGATGTATAATCCTTGAAAAAGCGTAAGGTTTTTTAAATCACAGATATGCATGCATCAATACTTAATGCATATAAAATGTATAGTGGAGTTAGAATATGTGTAACAAAAAATATACCATTTTAGTATATTATTAAATTCTTGAACCAAATCTACTCTAAAAAATCATTCTTAGTAATTGTGTATATGTTTTACATGTTGTCTTCACTCACAATTTAAGTTTTAATATTTTATTTAAAACTTTCAAGTTTTCAAATGGCTTATTTGTAGCAGAAAACTTTAAACTTTAACTGTGTAAGTAGGCATAAATCAATAACACAAGAAAATTAATACCATACAAGTAGATATTTGTCGAAAGGGTACGCAAAAATAAAATTAAAAGTACCCTTCCATCTAAAAAATACTATTGTTTAATGAGTTAATGAAAACTTCTGACAATGCATTAATTCATAAAATAAGTGCAATTAATTCTTTTTTCTTCCCGAAATTGCTTAAGAAATTTAAGTATTCATGTAATGTAACATATTTATCGGATCATGTATCACGTCTTGTAATTGCATCATGTATCGTAAGATACATTTAATTTAAGATATGTATTGATGATAGTATCGATTTACCTTTAAATAGTATTGAAGCATAGGATATGTATCATGAATCGTAAGATACTGACAACATAAATGTTGGACACATTTTCCCAGTGTGTTTGATGCATGTCCGTGTCCGACATGTGTTGGACACTTGAATGTGGCCCCTGGAGAGATGTCCATGTTTCATAGTTAGCAGGCACCTTGTCATCACTTGAGAGAACACTGACCTGTCCATATCTTTTGTCACATGTACATCGAAAGAAAGCCAAGAAAGCCTCACTAGTAGAAAACTTGGCTGGCGTTAATTTCCATGTCTCCAATGTCCTACCATTTGCAAAATTTTAAGCATTTTTGAAAAACCCCAACCACTACTACTGGCATGTGTCTAAAGTCAACCAGAGCACCACTGTTGTTGGCAGCCCCTACTGCAAATAATCTCCTTGTTATTGTCAATGCTGTCTGCCATATTTGATTGTTTACTGAAAAGAAAACTACCAACAATGACAAAATAAAAAATGAAGAAAAGCTGAGACATTTTTTAATGTTTAGTGGGCACCAGTCTCTGGGACATTTTTTGTCCATCGAAGTTTGCAGAGATGGCTAACAGCACTCTGCTACATGGGATGGGATATTACTTATCTTGCTGTAAGATATATAGCATCTCCATTATACATATATACTTTTCATCTAATTTTTTCTTGCTTTTGCAGGTACCATGCAGTTCATAAGGAGGTCTATAAATGGTTTAACATAAGTTTTGATGAATTTGGACGCACATCATCCCCACAGCAGACTGAAGTTTGCCAAGCCATTTTCATGAAACTGCTGGAGAACAAATGGCTTTCTGAGAACACAATGCAGCAGGTTTGAACTACTTTGACATTCGCTTGACATTCTTTGATTATAAAGGTGATCTGGACTGCTGTTGGGTGTCATTTTTTTTTCTTCAATTATTTAATTGGTAGATGTTAGCTCGTCTCCTGAACAATATTTCTCAGTACATCTTATTTGCAATTTAATTCTACTGGAATATGTTAATGATGCAGTTATACTGTGATACATGCAAAAGGTTCTTAGCCGACCGACTTGTAGAGGGCACGTGCCCTACACAAGGTTGTAATTATGATTCTGCACGAGGAGATCAATGCGAAAACTGTGGAAAGCTCTTAAATCCGACAGAACTACAAGATCCTAGATGCAAGGTATGTTCATCTCTTCTAGTGTGTACCATTTTGTTATCCCAATGACTTATTGTAAATGTAGTCCGATGGCCTACTATTACTTTCTATATGTTGGCCTAAGTGAGCTCTGATTGGGTCTAGACTCTAGACTAAAATATCCTTGATTGTGTGGCCTGAAACTGAGAGCCTCCCTGGATGATTCTCAACTGGGTGAAATCTGAAGTGTTCTTGAATCTCAACTGAATGAAATCTGAAGAATGCTGGACGAGTGTCACCTGTTATATATTTTGTTCTTTCATATTGTAGAACCAAATTGTGTCTATCGAGGAAAAAAGTTGGGATAGAGCAACATGAGAATGGTGAATATTACGGCCCCATTTGGGAAGTACGATTTTTAGCCAAAAAGTCACTAAAAGTTGTCACATCACTCTCTACTTTTCTGCATATATTTTTTTAAAAAGTCAAAAAACCAACTAAAATAGCTAATTCCTGAACGGGACCTATGTGAAAATAACATCAAATTTCTTGGTTCGTATTTCTTCTAAATAATGCTTGAGCTTGCTTTGTAAACAGGTATGTCGAAACACACCACGCATCCGTGATACCGACCATTTGTTTCTTGAACTGCCTTTGTTGAAGGATAAACTAGAAGAATATATAAACCGCATGTCCGTGGCTGGTTCATGGAGTCAGAATGCTATCCAAGCAACAAATGCATGGCTAAAAGAAGGATTAAAACCTCGCTGTATTACTCGAGATTTGAAATGGGGAGTTCCTGTTCCTCATGAGAAATTCAAGGACAAGGTTAATTAAGGAATATGTTGTTAATTGTAATATTTCACATTTGCAAATTGGCTCTCATATTTGTCAAATAGGAAGCATTTGGACTATAATAAGTATTTTCAGATTTTCCAAATTGGCCATGTTTTGTCTAAAAATAGGTTTTCTATGTCTGGTTTGATGCGCCGATTGGGTACGTCTCAATCACATCATGCTACACATCTGAGTGGGAGAAGTGGTGGAAGAATCCTGAAAATGTGGAGCTGTATCAGTTTATGGGCAAGGACAATGTGCCTTTCCACACTGTGAGTACATTGCTCTTAGTTCCATTTGTCAATGATTTGAGATCATAGTTGTCAAATTGAGAATCATATTGTGATCGAAATCTTAATTTTGTGAATTTTGATTCGAATCAAATCTAGAATAGTAAAATTTGGCACAAACTATAAATAAAAAAAAAAAATGATGTTAAAACAATCGTACATATTGAAAAAAAATTGACTCTAGTTTTGATGGTATGAATATTGACTTTTTTAGCTGTTAATGTATGCCTTTTCCAGGTGATGTTTCCATCCACTCTCCTTGGAACTGGTGAAGACTGGACTTTGATGAAAACAATTAGTGTCACTGAGTATTTGAACTATGAAACGGGTTAGTGAAATACCAATTGTGGTTTAGCAACTTGCAGTGGCAGCTGATTACTTTGGGTGGTTGAGTGACATAGGCCTTGTTTGGTTTGTTTTTCAAAAAAAATTTTGAAAAAAATTCTCTATAAACAAATTTCCAAGAGGAATCAAACCAAATAAATTTTTCTAAAAAAAATCTCAAAATTTTGTTTAGTTACCTACTTTCCAAAATCAGTCTCTCTCATACACATCAAATCAATCACTTTTTTTAAAACTCTCTCTCCAAAACAATTTTCTAAAATCATTTCTGTAAAAAAGCAAACCAAACATGTTTTTTTACTTTTTATCTCAAAAACTACTCTACAAACACAAACCAAACACATCCCTTTTTATGAATCTTTAACATTTTGGTTCTTGCCCATTTTATATAATGTGTGTGTTATTTTGGGTTTTCTGTGCAGGGAAGTTCTCAAAGAGTAGGGGCATAGGTGTTTTTGGAAATGATGCAAAAGATACAAACATTCCTGTGGAAGTATGGAGATATTACTTGTTAACTAATCGGCCAGAGGTTGTACTCTTGCTAAAATATTATTTGACATTGTTAGCAGCCCTAATTTCTCTCTCTATTCTTGCCATTGACAATTTTTGTGGGATTGTAATAATTAGGTATCAGACACATTGTTTACATGGGCAGATTTGCAAGCAAAACTAAACAGCGAGTTGCTAAATAATTTAGGCAATTTCATCAATCGTGTTTTGAGCTTTATTGCCAAGGATCCAGGTAACTGCTTTTTGAAATGAAGCATTCAGTGTTGGAAAATGGTTTTTATTTAGGCCTCGTTTGGGAACAAGCTAATTTAGTAACTTTTTGGCTAATTGGCTAAAAAGGTAGGTAAAAAAAACTTGTATGTTTGGGATGACTTTTTGACTAATTACGAAAAGTTGTGCAAAAAGTAGAGAGAAGCCATAATTGTTGACTTTTTGGTATGACTAATTGGCTAATTGGCTAATTTAGTAACTTTTTGGCTAAAAAGGTAGCATCCCAAACGAGGCCTTAATATGTTTTTGACTTTTAACTGTTTCTTTACTGGTTTTAATATATTTTGGTGTTGCCAAATTTCCTGCATACTGTTTCTTTACTGGTTTTAATATATTTTGGTGTTGCCAAATTTCTTGCATACACAACAATTTATAGCAGACGGGAAAATGTCAAGTGATTCATTTTTTTCCTTTCTGATCTGGTTTGGCACTTCATTGCCATACTTCACTTTATTTTCTTTTTCCCTTAAGATTAAAAGATATGGCATTGGTTCGCAAGCACCTCTCTTTGGACACTACCCTCAGAACTAGAACCTAAGAATCATGGACACACAGACACGAGCACAAGACTCAGCAATTTTAAGAAAATTAGGATACAAAAATAGCTAGCATGTAAAAGTTCCCTTAGATCTCTTGTGAATATGAATCCTAATATGAATATTCAAGGGCTAGGGAATTCCCTGTAAATGACGCGTTGTTCTACTTTGGGCGTTTTGGAAAATGAACATGGGTCTTTGTGATTTCTTCGACAAGAACAGGTAAAAAAGGTAGGCCAGGATTGTAGGTTTAGATTAGCTACGTGGAATATAGGAATACTAATAGGTAAATTATGGAATTAGTAGCTACTATGATTAGAGGGAAGTTAGTCATGTTTACAAGTAGCCAAGTGTGTAGGTGAAAAAGCAAAAGAAATAAAAAATACTAGGTATAAAATTTACTATTTTGGTAAAGACAGATAAAAATGGTGTACGATTAATTCTAGATAAACATCTTCAAGATAAAGTAGTAATAGTCGTAAAATAGGAGATAGAATAATGCTAATATACACTTGTAATTGGAACAAATATAATTGTTGTGATAAGCGCCGATGCACCTGAAATAGGATTAGAAGAATATATTTAAAAGAAAATTTTGGGATCATTTGGATGAATTAATGAAAAAAATACCTATAAAAGAGAAGATAATTATAGGTGGTGCTGGAAATTTGTGTTAATGTATATAATATGATAGTGGTGTTGGTGAAGGATAGTGGCATGTATAGAATATGATAGTGGTGTTGGTGGTAGATAGTGGCATGTATATAATATGATAGTGGTAGATAGTGGTAATATATAATATGTAAGTGGCATATAATGGGTTATAATGATGTTTGTAATATCTCCTATATAAGGAGTGTCATTTGGTCTTGTAAGATAAGAAGTTTTGAATATAACAAAAAATATATTCCTTCTTCCTCATATTTTCGGAGTTCTTCTTCCTCATATTTTCTAAGTTGGTATCAGAGCAAACAAAAAACACAGCAGCCCTAAAACCGTCATAGCCATGTCGGAAGTCACGTCCAAAACCACTTCAACCCCTGCCGCTGCCATTCCGGTGAAAACGTCCAACTCTCACTCTGTCCAAATCACCACCATCCGCCTAAATGGTGATAATTTTCTTCGTTGGTCACAATCTGTCCGGATGTATATCCGTGGGCAAGGAAAGATCGGTTACATCACTGGTGACAAGAAGGCTCCTGCTGTTAATGATCCGCTGTTCGACAGTTGGGACGCTGAAAACTCCATGGTTATGACATGGTTGGTCAATTCCATGGAGGAGGATATAAGCTCTAATTACATGTGCTATACTACTGCACAAGAATTGTGGAATAATGTTAGTCAGATGTATTCTGACCTAGGAAATCAATCTCAAGTCTTCGAATTAACTTTGAAGTTGGGAGAGATTCGTCAAGGAGATGATTCCGTCACCAAATATTTCAATTCGTTGAAAAGGTTGTGGCAGGATCTTGACATCTTCAACACATACGAATGGAAATCGGTTGACGACTGCAACCACCACAAGAAAACTGTGGAAGACAGCCGTATTTACAAGTTTCTTGCCGGCCTCAACATTGAGTTCGATGAAGTGCGAGGAAGAATTATTGGCAGACCTCCTCTCCCATCCATTGGCGAAGTATTTGCCGAAGTCAGAAGGGAAGAGAGCCGAAGGAGCGTCATGCTTAAGAAAAAAGGTACTGGTGAATCAATTGAAATTTCTGCTTTAATTAGCGATGCTGCGGCCAACAAGGCTGCAAATTACCAGCGCAGGTTTGATGATAAGCCACGGGTCTGGTGTGATTTTTGCAACAAGCCTCGCCATACACGCGAAACGTGTTGGAAGATCCATGGCAAACCTGTCAACTGGAAAAGCAGCAAACAAGGAGAGAAGAATCGTGGCTTTCCTACCACTAATGAAGCCGATTCAGGTCCCTTCAACAAAGAGCAGATTGATCAACTCTTAAAGCTGATAAAATCCAACTCCTCATCCGGTACTCCTAGTGTTTTGTTGGCACAAACAGGTAGAAATCCTAAAGCCTTCTCTTGCCTAAACTTCTCTCCGTGGATCATAGATTCCGGTGCCTCTGATCACATGACTAGTTTTTCTCATTTATTTAGTACCTATTTCCCTTGTTCTGGTCATGACAAAATCAGAATAGCCGATGGTAGTTTTTCACCTATTGCAGGAAAAGGATTTATTAAACTAACTGAGAAAATTAATCTCAATGCTGTTCTTCACGTCCCCAACTTAGCCTGTAACCTTTTGTCTGTCAGTAAACTATCTAAGGATTCTAATTGTCGTGTTACATTTTTTGAATCCCATTGTGAATTTCAGGACCAGAACTCGGGGATGATGATTGGGCGTGCTAGGATGCTTGAAGGTCTTTACTACTTTGATGAAGTACCTGTTAGTAATAAAAAAGCTCAGAGCTTTAATAGTACTAGTTCAATCTCTGTTCAAGAAAAAATAATGCTATGGCACTATAGGCTAGGACATCCTAGTTTTCTTTATCTGAAACATTTATTTCCAGAATTATTTAAAGGGATTGATTGTTCTTCTTTTCATTGTGAAAGTTGCATTTTTGCAAAATTTCATCGCTCTACTTATTTGCCAAAACCTTACCAGGCTTCCAAACCTTTTTATTTGATTCATAGTGATGTTTGGGGCCCTTCTAAAATCCCTACTCTTTCTGGTAAAAAATGGTTTGTTACATTTATTGATGACCATACCCGCTTATGTTGGATTTATTTGATGAATAAAAAATCTGACGTGAAAAATTTATTCACAAATTTTTACAATATGATTGAAAACCAATTTCAAACCAAAATTGGTATTTTACATTCTGATAATGGAACAGAATATTTCAATGAGCAGTTGGGTGAGTTTTTAGAAAAAAAGGGAATTTTTCATCAATCTACATGTCGGGATACCCCTCAACAAAATGGCATTGCAGAACGAAAAAATAAACATCTACTTGAAGTAGCACGTGCTATAATGTTTTACATGCATGTTCCTAAATATTTATGGGGTGAAGCAATTTTAACAGCCTCGTATTTGATAAACAGGATGCCTACAAAGGTGTTAACATACAAAACACCTTTTGATTGTCTCAAGACTTTTTTTCCTGACACGAGGTTGGTTTCTGATTTACCCGCCAAAGTTTTTGGATGTACTGCCTATGTTCATGTTCCCAGTCAATTTCGTTCAAAACTTGACCCCCGTGCTATAAAGTGTGTTTTTTTGGGTTATTCCTCAAACAAAAAGGGGTATAAGTGTTTCGATCCTCAAACCAAGAAATTTCATGTGAGTATGGATGTATCATTTGTGGAAACAAAATCCTATTTCCCCAACACTTCTCTTCAGGGGGAGACAAGTGGAGTAGAAGACCGTTTTTGGGATATTTCTATCCCGCTCCCCAATGTCATTTATCCTACACAAAAACCACATCTGTCTGATAATGATCACTCAGGAGAACCAAGTTCTATGGTGCCTAGTCAAGAAGATTCTTGTTTAGGGGGAGAAGTACTACAAAATGATCTAAATCCTGAGCTTCAGGTTTATACTAGGAAGCGATTTCATCTGAGGAATAATGACCCGAATGTCCATCCTAATGACCCGAATGTCCACCCGAGTTCTGGCATCGAAATTTTAGGTAATCCTATTCCTTCTATTTCCGACCTTGATGTTCCTATAGCAATTAGGAAAGGTGTCCGAAATTGCATTAAACATCCTATTGCAAATTACCTCTCCTATCAAAGACTGTCTAAAAACCATAGAGCTTTCACATCTAGGATTTCACACTTGTTTGTTCCAAGGAATATACAGGAAGCATTGGATGATCCGAATTGGAAATTAGCAGTCATGGAGGAGATGAATGCTTTAAGGAGAAGTGGTACTTGGGAGATAGTTGATCTACCCAAAGACAAGAAAACAGTTGGGTGTAAATGGGTGTTTACGATAAAATGTAACGCAGACGGAAGCGTTGAGAGATACAAGGCGAGACTGGTGGCTAAAGGCTTCACTCAAACTTATGGGATCGACTATCAGGAGACGTTTGCTCCTGTTGCTAAAATAAATTCCATCAGAGTACTGTTATCTCTTGCAGTAAATTCAGATTGGCCTCTACATCAACTTGACATTAAAAATGCATTTCTCAATGGTGATCTTGAAGAGGAAGTGTTCATGAGCCTACCGCCGGGATTTGAGCGGAGACTTGGAAGCGACAGAGTATGCAGATTGAACAAGTCATTATACGGACTCAAACAATCACCAAGAGCGTGGTTTGAACGCTTTGGGAAGGCAGTTATCAGTTGTGGCTTCTCGCAGAGTCAAGCAGATCACACAATATTTTATAAACATTCAAAAAACAGTAAAATTGCAATTTTGATTGTTTATGTTGATGACATCATTTTAACTGGTAATGATGAAGCAGAGTGTTAAAATTGATGTATTATTGATTGATATCTGATATTCAGTATTGATTGATATTTTGTATTACAAATCAGAGTGGCATTATATAGGAGAGGGTTTGGGTAGTAGGTGAGGAGTAGTGGAGTGTAGTAGGTGAGTGTGAGTAGTGGAGTGTAGTAGGTGAGTGTGAATGGTAAATTCTAACAGCCCCCCGCAAACTCAAGGAGGATAGAAACTAATCAACTTGAGTTTGAAGAGAGGAACAAAATAATAAAATACATAAAAATAAAAAAGGATAGGAGACACTGTATGGTCGTGTCAGACCGTTGGTGAAGACACTGGATGGTGGTGTCATAACGTTGTAGAGGACACTGTATGGGGGTGTCAAACCGATGTAGAAGACAGTTTATGGGGTCATGTCGGACCGTTGTAGAAGACAGTTTATGGGGTCATGTCGGACCGTTGTAGCAGGACAGTTTACGGGGTCATGTCGGACCGATATAGAAGACAGTTTATGGGGTCATGTCGGACCGTTGTAGTAGACACTGTTGTGACAGTTGTTGTGACAGTTTACGGAGTCTTGCTGGACCCTTGTAGAAACTAACCGGAATCAATGTCGGGACAGTTTACAGAGTCTTGTCGGACCCATAAAGGAGCTAACCGGAATCAATGTCGGGACAGTTTACAGAGTCTTGTCGGACCCTTAAAAAGTTGCACCCTCAAAAGGTGTGCCCAATTTTGTCAAAAGGCGTGCCATCAAAAGGCGTGCCCAATTCATCAAAAGGCGTGCCATCAAAAGGCGTGCCCACTTTATCAAAAGGCGTGCCGGAGTCATCATGGCGAGGCACGTGAGTGCCTTGGTTGGCGTGCCCGTTTGTCGGCGTCAAAAGGCGCGCGATGCGCGTGGCTGCCTCGGCTATAAGACAGAGGCTGAGGCTGAGGCAGAGAAAAAACGGCGAGAGATATTCTGAGAGAGGTTTCTGAGAGAGAATCTGTAACACTCTGTTTTCTGAGAGAGATTTCTGAGAGAGACACTGTGTAACACTCTGGTGCCGAGAAAATGGCTTCATCGTCTTCCCGCGGGCTGCTCACCCTCTTTCCTGACCTCAACGAGTCAACGAGAGAGATAACTGGTGCGGTGGCACTGGAAACTCAACCAAGCGCCCCGGAGTTTACTCCGTTGAACTTTCCGATGCGGTCGGTGGAGCAAAAAATGGCGGTGCTGTCAGATGTGGAGGCCAATCAATATACTCTGAAGGCATGTGTGGAAAGCATGACGGCGGTCACAAATTTGTCGAACCGGCTGCAGAGTAGGACAAATGAGGTGCAACATGTAAACTCCCAGCTGGCTCTGCTCCAACGCATGTATAAGGATGCGCGAGCAGAGATAAGCGTGCTAAGGGCAGAAAACAAAGAGCTGAAGCGGAAGGCCACCGTGATGTTCCGATTTGGAGGGCCGCCATATACTGCAGTGGAGGAGCAGGGTGGAGTGATCGTGCCCAGTGGAGTGGGAAACACGGAGGCAACACCGTCAAGGGCCAGCCAGGACGGAGGCAAGAAGAAAAGACCGGCGGAATAGGCGAAGAAGTGATGTCAGTGGGTGGCCGGCTGCAGAAAAGAAAACAAAGCTTTTGGTGGTTTGTTTTGTTTTGTTTTGTTTTTTTTTTTTTTGTTGTTTTTTTTTTTTTTTTTTTAATGGTGATCGGGGTGGATCCCTGAGATGAATAAAAAAGTGGGTTGTTGTGCAAATTTATAAATTGTTTTTTTTGTTTTTTTTTTTTTTTTTTTGTGAAAAGAAGGGAATCGAAAAAAAATAAAATAAAATAAAGAAAGAAATAAATAAATAAGGGGATGGTGATGAAATGAGGAGCATGGGGATGATGAATATATAATGATTAAAAAAAAATAATAATAAAAGTGGGAGTGGGAACAGACTGTTAATGGGTTGTGAAACAGTGGGATGAAAAAGGAAAAAAATATATATATATAATAAGAATAAGAATAAGAAAAAGAATGGGACAAATGGTGAGTAGGGTGATAAAAAAATATATATATATATGTTCATCATAAAGTGCATGTGTGTGTCAGTTGTGTAGTGTGGTTGCTGGAATGCTAGGCTCAGAAGGTGTTGAGTGGGTTCGGTTTGATGGGTGTGGATGCTGAGTGTGTGCATAAAAATAATAAAAGGAATGTGAAAGAGGTTTGGGTGGAAGAGATGAGAATGATTTCAAAAAGAAGATTAAAAAAAAATAATAATAATAATAATAATAATAAATAAAGAAATAAAAGAAAAAAGAAAAGAAGATTGGTATCTAGGTAGAAAAAGTGGAGCATCTCTGTGCCTCTTTGAAACTAGAGGCTGGGTTTGATCAAAACCGTGGGTCAAATTACCACCCACGTGAGTCCACTGCCCAAGTAGGAAAAGCAGATGTGAGAGAAGCAAAAGGCCTGTAAGAGTTAACATCGGGGGTGTGCTGCGAGAGAACGCTACTCAATAAACCAGCCAGAACACGTTCAGGGGAACCAGAGGAGGACTGCATTTCTTCAGTCGGATGAGAATTTTTATTTATATTTTTTAGTTCACACCATCTGCAGCACTTTTATTCATCCACTGGAATTGGCAGCAACAAGCATGCCTGAGTTCTGCTTCCAGCACACACTGGAAACAAACTGTCAGTCAAAGAGAGGGAACAATATCAGCGACTTGTAGGGAAATTGATTTACTTGTCTCATACGCGGCCTGATATTGCCTTTGCAGTCAGCATGGTAAGTCAGTTCATGCACTCACCAGGGGCAGAGCACTTTGAGGCCGTTTATAAGATCTTAAGATATTTGAAAGGAACTCCAGGGAGAGGCTTACTGTTCAAGAAACATGGGCATCTTCAAGTTGAAGTATACACAGATGCAGACTGGGCAGGAAGTGTTACAGACAGGAGATCAACATCCGGATACTGCTCCTTTGTAGGTGGGAACCTAGTTACATGGCGGAGTAAAAAACAGAATGTGGTAGCTAGAAGTAGTGCAGAAGCAGAGTTCAGAGCTGTTGCCCATGGAATCTGTGAAGTAATGTGGATTAAAAGAATTCTTGAAGAATTAAAGCTTTCTCACCCGACACCTATGAAGGTCTATTGTGACAACAAAGCAGCTATATCTATAGCTCATAATCCAGTTCTACATGATCGCACAAAACATATAGAAGTGGATAAACATTTCATCAAGGAGAAAATCAATGCTGGCATAATCTGTATGACCTACCTTCCAACAGGTGAACAATTAGCTGATGTGCTAACGAAGGGACTACACAAGAAGCAATTTGATAAGCTGACTAGCAAGCTGGCTATGGAAGATATCTTCAAACCAGCTTGAGGGGGAGTGCTGGAAATTTGTGTTAATGTATATAATATGATAGTGGTGTTGGTGAAGGATAGTGGCATGTATAGAATATGATAGTGGTGTTGGTGGTAGATAGTGGCATGTATATAATATGATAGTGGTAGATAGTGGTAATATATAATATGTAAGTGGCATATAATGGGTTATAATGATGTTTGTAATATCTCCTATATAAGGAGTGTCATTTGGTCTTGTAAGATAAGAAGTTTTGAATATAACAAAAAATATATTCCTTCTTCCTCATATTTTCGGAGTTCTTCTTCCTCATATTTTCTAAGTGGTGGATATTTCAATGGTTATTTAGAAAAAAGATAAGAAAAGGGTACGAGAGGGTACATGGTAGATATGGTTCCAGCGGCTGAAATGAGGCCGGAGAAGAAATCTTAGATTTCACAGTAGCATTTGATCTTATAGTAACCGACATCTTGTTTAAAGAGAGAGAACACTTGATAACTTTTGAAAGTGGGTTAAATGAGAGTCAAATATATTATTTTCTTGTAAGAAAAACATATCGCTTAATATGTAAAGATTGCAAGGTTATCCTCGGATAGAGTTTAACATCACAACATAGGCTAGCAATACTAGATATATATAGAGGGTAGAAGTTAAAAAAAAAAGAAAAAAATCTCACGTATGTATCGATGGGTCTCATAGTTGTGCATCCTAAATTTATTTTCACATGTACATAGTAAATAAAAATATATTAAACATATATTGTTTGCCATATCCTCACCATTTGTATATCCTAATTTTGAGAATCTTTGTGCCCTGTGTTTGTACCTATGTCCGCGCTTCTTAGGCTATCCCTAATTTTTTGTGCTTCTTTTTCGTTTTTTTCCTGAAAAACTTATTTATATATCATCTGGTGTTTTAGAGGGATATTTTGTTGATTGACTGTTGGATTATAGACATTTTTAGTTTGTTGATTGACTGATGGATTATAGACATTTTTAGTTTGTTCTTCTAATTGCATTGTCTGACTTTACTTTAGTCACAATGCAAATTGACAGCTTTGGAAGATAGTAGAGGTGTAGGATATCATTCCATCATTCCTGATGCTCCAGGAGCAGAATTACATCAATTAACAAAGACATTTGGAGAGAAAATTGGTGATTATGTACAGCAATATTTAGAAGCCATGGAGAAGGTAATTGATGCCCTACTTGCCAATATTGTGTTATTGCATCAATTGACTTGGAAAAATACTCCCCATTTGCATGCATGAGTATATTGTTCCTGTTTGTAATTGGCATAGGTTAAACTAAAGCAAGGATTGAAGACTGCAATGAGTATTTCGGGTGAGGGAAATGCATATCTGCAAGTAAGCCTGCCACATTTTCTACAGTTTGTTTAGGATGCTTGTTTAGTCAGACATTTTGTTAAATTTTTATCTTTTACCCCTTTCAAGAAAATCAATATTTGCAATATGCTATACAGGAGAGCCAATTCTGGAAACTTTACAAGGAGGACCAACCTTCCTGTTCAGTAGTTATGAAGACTTCAGCGGGGCTAGTATATCTCCTTTCATGTCTATTAGAACCTTTTATGCCATCTTTTTCCCTTGAGGTAATTTTACTGTCTGCGGCTCCACATGGCATCTCTGGGGTTTATGAGATTTATTATGTTCATCATGCCTAAAATATATGCTTTTGCCTCGAATGTCACATCAGGTACTTAAGCAGCTCAATTTGCCTGCTGAAATGCAAGTTTTGCTTTCTGATGAAAAAGGAGATATTGAAAGGGCAAAGAGACCCTGGGAGTTTCTACCTGCTGGTCACAAAATTGGAATACCAGAGCCATTGTTTAAGGAACTGGTATATATGTTATTATTTTGCATCATAAGTTGTCTATTAGCTTTTGTTTTATGCATTTGTTGTATAGCCTACTTATTTTGTGGGGGATTCGGAGTGTGCAGAAAGATGAAGAAGTAGAGTTCTTTAGGCAGAAGTTTGCTGGAAGTCAAGCTGATAGGATTCTGAAGGCAGAAGCTGAAGCCAAGGACCTTGCTGAGCAATTAAAGAAAACGAAAGTTTCAGGTTACATTCTTTCTACTCTTTTCTGTTTCAATGAATAGTCAGTTCTTGTGAATGCCAAATCCAACAGCTTTTTCTTCTTGAAGTTTATGCATTCCATACGTTTAATGTAGTTTTGGAAACTTCTGTCTTTCTTTTGATTTATAGGCATTTGTTGCATTGAGAATTTGGTTTTCAACTTTCCATTTTTTCTTGATGACATGAAATAAATTTATGTTGCCTTTACTCGGTCACACTCTTGTTCCCTGACATTAATTAATTTGATCTGACTTGTTTTTATTTTTTCAATTTTAAGAATCCTTTCTTATTTCTGTTGTTGCATTTCTTTTTTTAAGCAGAAAATTTTCATGAGTTCTCTCTAACTTAATTATGACTGAGGTACGGATTGGTTGAATGATGCAATCAAGATTAAGGAATTATTTTGGGTGTAGAGGGTGGTCCAGTGGGCCCCAAGTAAGAAGGGCCATTAATGGCTTGATTTCTTTACCTGTAGGAAGTGTTTTTTTTTATTGTACTTTATTTAAGTTTCGGGAAATGTTTTGGTTCTTAGTTGAATTTAGGCTTGAATTTTATCTGGTTTTTAGTATGTTACGTATATCTAGCATTTTCTTTTTTTGGTTGTATAAAGGATGTGTCCCTCAGCACATTCTCTAATACAATTTATTTTTTTGTTGCTGATCACAAAATAGCGCCCCCCCCCCCAACTGGTGTGACCTCCCCCTATATAAAGCCTCGACAAAAAACATTCACACTTGTGTAAGTTAAGTGTTAATCACTAAATAAGCTAAATAATGCCTCACCAAGCCTCTTTCCGTTTTTATGCCAAGAATGTTTTCCTCACATACCCACAATGCCCATGCCCAAAAGAACAACTCTTAGAACTCCTCCATAACAACTGATCCTGTGTCGTCCGAGGCTTCTAGCCTAGGCAGTTTTGCCTGTTCTTGAGGGTCCTTCAAGATAGAGGGAGATTGGGCGGATGGGCCTCTGCTCTGGTTCCTGTTATCAGAGGAGGAGGAGAGTTCTTCGTCAGTATATAAATTATTGATATTGTTTTTGTGTATCCCTAATCTAAGGAAGTCGTCTTCCCTCCAAACGGAGAGACAGCAATTTTGACATAACTCGTACTGAACAAAATTTCGACTTACAAACAAAATATTATTTTCTGCCCATTTTTTTACTTCTTCATTTAAGAAAGGAAATGAATTAAAGGGGCTAGTATATGGAGGCCTCTCTCTTTTGTAATGATCCCTCGACTTGCTGTTGGCGAGTGGAGTTTTTCTATATTTGGGTGGTAAATCCTCCCATTGGTTCCAGTGAGATCGAAAAATCTCGGGTTGAAGGTTTGGATCTTCTTCGTGCATTGAACCATGGTATGAAGGTGAGGGTTTCCATCTTCATGGAGCTCCCTTGCGACAAGTATGTAGTATGGCTGACAGGCTAGTTGGAGGAGAGATTGGAGGAGTTCTAAGAGTTGTTCTTTTGGGCATGGGCATTGTGGGTAGGTGAGGAAAACATTCTTGGCATAAAAACGGAAAGAGGCTTGGCGAGGCATTATTTAGCTTATTTAGTGTTTAACACTTAACTTACACAGGTGTGAATGTTGTTTGTCGAGGCTTATATAGGGGGAGGTCACACTAGCTTGGGGGGGCGCTATATATAATATTACTAGCGCCCCCCTGTTGAAATTGTACCCGTTAGGCAATTTCATCCATTGATGGACGTACGGATGGTGACGTGTAAGGCGGAGATTAAATCCGTACTCACACCAAATAGTAATCACTATTTGGTGTGAGTAGCCGGGGCTTGGTGTGAGTAGACGTGGCCATCTCCTGTCCACTCACGTGTCACGATCGTGGTGGTTTTGCTTGGATATAAAGCAAAGGTGCACAGAATTCGGTGTGAATGAACAGTAATGGGCGAAAATTCAAATTTTAAATTCCGAATCTCCATATTTATAGCTGTCTATATATCTGGGTGTAGCCTCAGATATTTGTCGGTGGAGAGAGATTAGAGAGATATGCTTTTGCAGTTGGAGAGTTATTACACTGAGGTGATTTTCTGGTACCTTGTTTCGTCCCTCCTTTTCTTTCTGCCATTTTTGTCGATTTATTTGGTATACAATGTTGTACTCCTTAGAAGAGTATCCTGAGAATTACAGGCAGTTCACTCAAATGTGTGTAGATCGCTTTTTGACGTGGCAACTAGGACTGTGGGAAGAGAGCCGGCGGAGAGCTTTGGTGAAGTTTGTTCCGGTGTACGAAGAGCAGAGGGCAAAAATATCAAAGCTAAGGTGTCTGAACAGAAGGGTTAGCAGAGGTAACAGATCCTGTAGAAGTGTTCGTATAAAAGATTTGGAGTTATTTATAAAAAATGGAAGGAATAGGAAGTAGCTATTACCGGACCCCCCTTGCGTACCGGAGGTCAAGGACACTGGCGGCCAGTGGATATAGGCGTAGTTACCGTAGTCGTGCACCTTTTAAGACCCAGTATGTTCGCAGACGGTACGTTCAGAATATTCTCCGATTTATTAAGAAGACTAAGAGGGGAGTGTAAGAATATGAAGTCTTACACTGGTGTAAGTTGCTCTCTCCCTATATATGTGTATTGTGTAGTCCTTGGACATTTCTTACACATGAATATATTTCTTCTTGCTGGTTCCTTACTGGTATTCTCTATTTAAGAGTGAACTGATTCATTTGGTTTTAGAGATAATGTGGTTTTTTACTTGTTGAATGATTAATTTATTCATATTTTGTTGGTTTATGATTAGTATGTGTTCTTTTCTTCGTGTTATTTGACGCTTGTAGATACTCTTTAGTATGAGACGATGCCTGATTTTTCTAGCTAGTTTTTGCCTGTTAGCTTGGGCCCTGTAAAGAAGAAAAGTACAAAATTTTGACTTTGTTGCTTTTGCCATGCATGTGTATCTTTTTTTCTATTAAAAAGACTACTTATTTTTGTCTTCTCTAAACTTTTTTCAACTTTGAGTCAAATTTTACTTTTTAGGTCCATTTCAACCACACAATTATAAAAAAAACTTTTAAAAATTGATGTCAATTTGAAAAAGTTCACTAAAGACGAAAATAAGCAAAATTTTATCAAATAAGCTTACAAAAATTGGATTGTTTTGTCTTATCTAAACTTGTTTTTTAAAAGGTTCCAATTTTTAAAATTTTTAAGCAAAATTTTCTCAAATAAGCTTACAAAAATTGGATTGTTTTGTCTTATCTTAACTTGTTTTTTAAAAGGATCCAATTTTTAAATTTTTTCCGATCGTCTAGTTGAGATGAATCTAAAAAGTAAAGCCATTTGAATCAATTTAAATAAAAGTTAACAAAAAACGAAAATAAGTTAAAACTAAAAAAACCCAACTCCCAAAAAGAACATGCATGCTGGTGTGAATTGTCGAACATAATAATGTGGTCCAGATTGTTGCTTACTACAAGCGTGTTGTCGTTTTTGACAGACGGAAGGGGTAAGAAACAACAGCCAACAAAATCTGTCGCCGATGCCAAATTTAAGGGCAGTGTTGAAGCAGAAGTTTCGATAAGCAGACTTGATATCCGTGTTGGTCTTATTACAAAAGCTCAGAAACATCCTGATGCTGACTCTTTATATGTGGAAGAGATTGATGTGGGTGAAGGACAACCTAGAACTGTTGTCAGCGGACTAGTCAATTATATTCCACTTGAAGACATGCAGGTTTTCTGTTCTCTGCTTTTCCAGTTTTTTAATTTACTAAATTTCTTTTTTCTACTTAATTATGGCTTGTTGTTTTGCTAGTTTGTTCATGATGATGCTCTTTTTGTCAGAATCGGAAGGTCTGTGTTTTTTGCAACATAAAGCCAACAACCATGCGGGGTGTAAAATCACAAGCAATGGTTCTTGCTGCATCTGACAGTGATCACACCAAAGTAAGTAATCCAGTTATACTTTGTCTTGCCTAGCCACCAAATGGAGCAGGAACAAGAAGAGAGAAAAAGAAATGGGGGGAAAAAAAAAAAGATGAAAAGAAAGGAAATGTCCTATAATAACTTTTGACAGGATGCTGTCGGGTTTGGGACGGGGTGATCCTTCCTCAACCCCTCCCCAGGGGTGGGGTGAATTCACTGGCACGCCAAAAGATTTTGAAATAATTAAAATAATGTGTTGGACACTATCCACATGTAAAAAATCAAGGGGCTATTAGAAACTTTAGAAGTTTGAACTAAAAAACATGCAACATGCCTACGCTCTTCACTCTTCTCATCTTGGATTATGGTAAATACGGGTAAACTGAACCTTTACTTAAAGCAAGGTTATCAATGCTTCCACACATTGAAAGCGGACCACCATTTACAACTTGTTATATGAGTATTGAACGCTAACAACTTTGGTTAGAAATTCGTTATCTGATGTAAATATTTTTGTGACTTAAAAATATAATGGAGTCAGAGTGGGACATGGGACCTTTTTACTTCACCCAGCTCTCGACGTGTTTCGGGTGCTTGTTTAGTTCCAAAGTTGCTAAAACGTGTAAGTTTAAAAATTTCAGGACAGGACACAACAGAAACATGACTACAAGTAAATTGATTTTATGTAATTTCCCTTATTTTCCTTATAAATTGTAATCTAGTTCAATATATATACTTGGTCTCACCTTGCAAGAGGTAAGCCAATTTTACCTATTTATTTTTACACTTCATCTAGGCCCTTAAATAGTCTTTGTTTTGAAAATCCAGCAACCTGATACTTTTCACATTTTCCACCTAAAAATCTTAAAAGCCTTCTTGTACCTTATCGAACTCTAAACCTAGCAATTTTTGGCCTTCGGTGAATTCCTTTTTTAGGGGGATTCTACTGTTTTTGTTGGCTGGAGATTGGTTGTTGGGGTGTGACATGTAGAAGTTTGTTGACGTGGTCTTTGTTTGGGTTTTATATTTTCTATCTTATTTGTAGGGGATGCCTTAACCTTTTTTCTTTTTGATTCATCAATAAAACTCTTTATTGTTGATCACAAAAAAAAAAAAAAAAAAAACCTAGCAATTTTTCACGGCCAAACCCACCATAATTCTAATTGCAGCCTTACACCAAGATTTTTAGAAATTTTCTTTTTATATTTATCAACAACAAAGTTTATTAATAATAGTCAAAGTGAGTACAAATAGAGTGACAACAAGATATTCTCCTAAAGAAGAAAGTGAAAAGGTATCCTCATAGAAAGTGTTTGTGCTAATCCTGAATGATCAGTAAGAAAAGAGAGTAAGAAAGAAATTAATGCACTCCAAACATTGATATAAATCCATTTTCATAATCTTCTGCTTTTCAGTCCCATGTCTTCTACAACGGAAAACTATTGGTGTTTATGAGTATGGTTGAACAAGTCTTCATGTTACAATATATATGTATATATTTGGGTTTTGTTTTTAATGTTACATTCAAAATGATTTTCAATAATTGTTTGAATTTTAGAATATATTTGGGTGAATATTTTGACTTCCTGTTACTAAACTGATGTTTGGGGCTGTCAAGGTCATATTCTTGTATGATCATTAGGAGGGTTCAGAGATATTTTATGATGGTACATAAGATTATTGGGTAATTGATCATGAATGGATGTTTTAGTTAAGAGACAGTTAGGAAATGTAAATCTTGATTTGATGGTGGTGCAATTTCAGGTTGAATTGGTTGAGCCACCCCAATCTGCTCCTGTTGGAGAGAGAGTAACATTTCCCGGGTTCAAAGGTGATCCTGATGATATTTTAAATCCAAAAAAGAAAGTCTGGGAAACAGTTCAAGTGGATCTGCACACTGACAAGGAGCTGGTTGCTTGCTACAAAGACGTTCCGTTCACCACATCCGTAGGCGTGTGCAAGGTTTCATCCATATGTGGTGGCTCAATAAGGTAGGCAGATCTCCACACAAATTTTGGGTGAAACACAGAAAAAAAATAACAAAATATTTTGCAAGAAAAATCAAAATTCTCTCCTTGTTTTATTTGATCTCCACAATGTCATTTTGTTTTCTATTTATCTCTGTAGTGGCTTTTTTTTTTTTTTTTTCTTTCTCAAAATGGATTATGTAAAATACTAATTACAAGCACTTTGCGGTTGCCTAAAGCTGAGTGGAGCTTTATGTACGTTTTCAAAGTGTTGCTAGATGGGATAAATTCATGGTATGCCTAGACGTGACAAATTCATGGTATGCCTTAGCTGAAAAATAGAATATACTTTACAATTTTTTTTGTGTGACTTTGCATGTTTTTATCGATTAAGATTTCTTGTTATTGAAATTTGAAAGTAGATTATACGGGTTCATAGTATTTTACTGTTTTAATTACATCAAAACTGCTGTGCGATTGACGGTTAATTTAGCTTATTGAGGTTAAGATTTGTTTATTGGATAAAATTAGAGGAAAATACATTACAAAATTTGTTTTCAGAAAGTCCATATAGAATGATTTAACCATTTCATTTTTACAAAGATATAGAAAAATATGATAAAAATATCCTAATACTCAAAAAATAATATTGAATAATAATATAAAGTTAAAATTATTTTTTTGAAATCATTTATAATTAAATAATACTAATATAAAATTTAAGGGACAATTTAAATTTTCGGGTTGTTACAATCTTCCCTCCTTTTAAAAATTTCGTCCTCGAAATTTGTCATATGTGAAAGCTATCCACTGCGCACTCTGATAAATATATATATTTGATGATTAATCTGATATAAAATATTACCTCAAAAAACTTTACAAAAAATAACTCACTGTTTATTTGTCAAAAACTATTTTAGGGCCAAAATAAAAAACAATGGGTGACTTTCAAAACTTTTCATTGGTTTTGTTTCCGAAAATAAAAATGAATGAATAAATAAAATGAGAACACAATTAAAAAAGCGATTGGAAATGAAATGACAGAATCATATGCAAGAGTTGAAGGAATTTGAGATGAACTGCTATTTTTTTATACGTGAACTTTTCATTAATGGGAAATAGTTTTAAAATCAATATCTTTATAAATTTTGAAAGATTATAAATTTGAACCCACTTCTAAAAAGTCAAAATGATTATTATTATTATTTTTTTGTAATTGTTTTTTTATTCAAAGTATTCATTGTATGCATGAAAGATATATACAATTATATATAAAGTGACAAATAACTCATCTTAATTACAAAATTTGATGAAATACCATAATTATATATACTACGATTGTTGCTACACAAATATTTAATTTAAATATAACCTGTAATCTAGATCAATGTTTCTCCCATCCTATTTGTTCATGTGTCTTATGTTCCGATGCTTTGATAAAAATAAGTTTAAAAACCTAGGCTCTGATACCATTTGTCACAGCCCGCTTCTCGTACCCAAAGGTTAAGCATCGTGATGGCCAGTAACTGAAGTTACCTTTGGCCAATCCTTAAACAAATTACTAAATGCGAGTGGAAAAATATTTAAGTGAGGGTACCAAAATAATCATTGGAGCTTCTATTTTTATAACAAAATTTGTGGACCAGAAATGCCGATATTTACATATGAAAATTAGAATTATAAATATTATAAAAGTGTTATGTGTGTCTATTTCGCAACCCCGCGTCTAAGACTCTCCAAAAGCTATTTCTGAATTGCATTGCTTCTTGAAAATTGGTAAACAACTATAAACACATGGTAGAGTGAGAAATATTATGCCAAGAGTATAAGGGACACAAAATAACCATGGATAGTTATTTAAGCTAAAACATTAACATAACTTAATTTGAATAAACAAATTATTTAAATGGCAGAAACTGAAATACAGAAATTATGTAAATAAATAACCACAACCACAATACAGAACAGAACAAAGGTTGCTGGAGTGACAATCAGAATAGAGGTCAATGGATTCATGACAATACAGAAGTACGGACTCAAGAGGTGGCTCGAATGGATTCTAGAGGTGGCTCTCACAATAGTGTAACACTTAGCTCCGCACAGAATAGAGGTCCATGAATCCATGACAAACAGAGGCCACAAAGTGACCAATCAGAAACCAATGGTTTATTTAAGTCTCCCAAGGCATGGGACTCCCGTGGTAGTACTTACAGAAAATAATTAGTTACAAAATCATTGCCAAATAATTTTTAAAAGTTAAACAAACATATCCATGAGTTTCAATTTAAGCAAACAGGGTTTAGAAAATAATCAACATAATCGAAATATTATAAAACACAAATATGGATAGGACAACCGAGTCGAAAACATACACCAATCAAACATGGATGGGATGAGTGAGTTGAAAGTGGTTGGATCCGAGGTATCACAAAATGAAACAGAGGTATCAAACATGAATGAGATGAGTGAGTTGAAAGTAGTTGGATCTGAGGTATCACATTTTTCAAAGGATGTGTGATCTGTTGTTGAGCTGAAATGATCTACAATGGAGGTCTTGAGTTTCAAAGGTAACACAAGACGAAACAGAGGTACATCATCGGATTCATTCCTCCTTCATCGTTGACTAGTGAGAGAGAGACGAAGAGAATTATAGTAGAGAAGTTAACGGGGTCATTTTTGACTAGAAATCTTATTAACCATTGATACTAATCTCTCCGGATTGAAATATCTATATTTTAGGAGATGTCAAACCTAGCGTAAATTTATTATCAATTCACTCTTATTAATTAGCAAATTGCTATCTTTGCTTCTTTTTTTTTTTTTTTTTGTCCACATATTTTTATAAAAAAATTAAAAAATAAATTAAAATAAAATTTCCAAACCAACCACCCAACATTGAGGATAATTATATGAGGATAAATATAGATTTTTTAAAAAATTTCCAAACCAACCACCCAACATTGAGGATAATTATATGAGGATAAATATAGATTTTTTAAAAAATTTCCAAACCAACCACCCAACATTGAGGATAATTACATTGAGGATAATTATATGAGGATAAATATAGATTTTTTAAAAAAATTTCCAAACCAACCACCCAACATTGAGGATAATTATATGAGGATAAATATAGATTTTTTTTAAAATTTCCAAACCAACCACCCAACATTGAGGATAATTATAGATTTTTTTAATAAATAAGAATGGCTTTCTTCACGAAGAAGCAAAAAGGCAGTAGCAAAAGCAGCAAATTCAAATTGTGTTGTGATCGTGAAGCAAGCAAACACAAACAACAATCCCATAGAATTGTCGATATGGGCGATGGAAAATCGACAAAACTTCCGATTCCGGGAAAGCGAAACATTCTCATCACTAGCGCCTTGCCTTATGTCAACAACGTCCCTCATCTCGGCAACATCATCGGCTGTAAATAAATTCTCTTTCTATGCATATATAAATGGCATTTGTTTTTGTTCGTGTGTAATTTGATTTGATTAGATTACACTCTGTTTGTTTGTACCTATTTGAAAGGTGTTTTGAGTGCTGATGTGTTCGCACGGTACTGCCGACTTCGAAGTTACAACGTTGTATACATATGTGGAACTGATGAGTATGGGACTGCCACCGAAACCAAGGCCATGGAAGAGAATTGTACTCCTCAACAGATTTGTGACAAGTAAGAATTAGACTCTGGCCTGTTTGTTTGTTTGTTTTAGTCGAAGGCCATGGGATTGGAATAATAATTTTAGTATAGCCACTCAAATTTAAGCAATTTTTTAGTATACCCACTCATTTATGTAAAAATATTGAATTAGTCATTTGTCAACCATTTCAAACATATTTAATCTATCTATTTAATAAATACTTTATAATTTCTAGATTAACGAAATACAAACAAAAAAATAATAATAAATACCAAGGATTCAAAAATAGTGAGTTAGAGTTAAGATTATATATAATTAAGATATTCTAACTTAGATTATAGGGATGAAAATGTTAATTAATTGAGATTAATAATTTATTATATTTATTAATATTATTATATTATTAAATTGTATATATATTATAAATATTACATATGTTGAAATGATCTGTTTCGATTTAGTTTGGTACCTAATGTGTTTAGATTAATACTGAATCGAAAATTAAAAAAATATGCAAACTAATTCGTATTAAAAAACATACTAAATACGGCTGATTCGATCCAATTTAATCGATTTGATTAATTTTTTTTAAAATTTTTCTAGCATGTCTAAACTGAATAATTAAAGTGTGCCGTTTTCCAACTTCAAAGAAAGGAATCTATGTGGATTGGTGGTCGGTATCCATGTGGATTTGTGGCCGGTGTGGGGGTGGAGTAGGGATAGGGTTGTGGTGACAAATCTCAAAAAACAAAAAGGAATGAGAAAAGTTTGAAAAGGATGAGAATTGCAAAGTGGTGGGAATCTTCCACATTAAAGTAAGGGTACAGGTGAGAAATTATTCAGGAGTAATATTATATTCTATTTATAGATTAAAAATCTAACATAAAATTGATGAATCCCATAATTTAAATTAATAATATTCATTTAGAGCAACATATATGTACGGGGGCGAAATATCCTCTGCTTTCCGTACTCCTTGTACTCCAAGCTTCTCTTGACGGCGTCTACCTGGTAACACAAAAAAGGTGAGCTGCCCGGCGGCGGTGTGCCGGATAGACCCTTCGACGATCAAGTCAGTCCACTTGAGAAAGGAGAAGACAGATAGAGAGAGAGTATTTTCTTTTGGGGGAGAAGTTGCATACCTCTAACGTTCGTCCTCCTCCCTATTTCAAGGCTGGCCATGCAGCCTCAAGATTGTGTGTGCACTACCTCTGCTGTCCTTCCCAAGACAGGTGGCAGTGCTCGCCTCTCACCACCTTACGCGTGTACAGGCTTAGTCCTCCTACCAGTATACGCAGAACTGTCTAACGGTATTGAGGCATGCGTGGAGCAAATGTCCTCTCCCTCGTGCCATTGGCTCAGGTGGCACACCTGATCGCAGTACCATGACCGGCCTATCTCCCGCGAAGAACTATCATTACAGGCACTCAACCGCGCTATGCCCTACCGGACTGCCCCTTGGCAAAGGGGTAGAGGGGTGATGCTCATGGGCCGGGCTGGTATTGACCGGTCTATCGTGGCACACCGGTTGCGAGGCATGCCGGCCTCCGTCCATTCTACCCTCATCCGAGGTTATCTGGAATCTGTCCATCTCGGCTAACCGGTCAGAGACGTGCCATCCCTCACTTGCCCATAGTTTAGCCCGAGCTACCCGTAGCCCGGTCTCGCCACTTGGCTGTGTGCCCTGCCGAAGGTTTGCTAGTCGCAGCTCGGCCAGGCTTAGTTCACGCCCGGTCAGCCGATCTTTTTGACCGAGCAAAACAGACCCACCGGCCCTCTCGATAGAGGAAATAGCACGGCGCCATGAGGTCTGTCACGACCCGCCCTATCTTAGCTCGGCCGTACTAACGGCGCAAATCTCCCCTCTCAATATATTAAATAATTTCTCCCCTTAGGGTGGAGCGGATGTGGTGTGGAGTTAGAATAATATTAGGAATTATGAAAAAAATATCATGAAATACTTTATGAAGATTTCTCATCCTTTGATTAGTGTGTGATGTTTTCTTGTATGTGTGATTTAACGGTGGAGAATCTTTCATGATCATTTTCATAATATTTTTTTCATAATACCTAACATTATTGGTGAAGTTATACGCCGTACCATATGTTAAACAATGGAAGCAGTGGGTTGGTTCAGTTGGGTAGCAAGTTGCAAAATTTTTAAACCACTGTGAATTTAAACACCCAAACCGTACAATCTAATACCACGGTTTTGGGAGGGGTGGGTCTGGGACAATATGGTGGGTATTTTGCACACCATCAATAAGAAACGTAAAATTATAACATCTCCAAAAACAGTGCAAACATGCTGCTGTTGCAATTCAACTTCCTTTATGTTAGATTAATATTTAAATTTCCAAATTATTCCCACGCGAGGCTCTTAAATTGTGTTTGGTTACGCTTTGTCTGGTTGGAGAATTTAGAGAGGGATTTAGGAAGAGAAAGGAAAAATGTGTGCGAAACTAGGTGAAATATATGTATGTTTTATTCACATTTAACTTACCTTTTTAATTTCCTTTTTCAAATCCCTACTCAAATCCTCAACCAAACACAACAAAAAGATTTGATGAGAAAACTAAAAAAGAAAAAGGAGAGAAAGAAAATGATAAATAATTGATAAGATTTGAGTTCCAAACCGTATTTGCTTGAGTTGGAAAATAGAGGAAAAAAGAGCCTAAAGTGAACCGACAACACAAAAAGTGTGATTGTAATTCCTTCTCTCTTTTTTTCCTCATATGTTTTTCATATAACCAAATAAAAAGTAAGATTGCATTTCATTCTTTCTTTTCTCTTATCAAATCCTTCAACTAAATACTACCTTAATTACTCAATTTTTAAGATGGTTTCTTTACACTTCACATACATGACGAGGGCTCCCTGACATATACATACATACATATTCCCATGACAATATGACAACCAATTCTATGGTCGTAGAAAGTCTGTGGGTTCAAGTGTTCACACTGTAAAACCCAAGAAAAAATGCATAACCCATACTAAAACCTCAGTTAGGGAATTAAAAAAGAGGCAAAGGGGTGGGAACCCAATTTCTGGTCATAAAGTATTGTGTGTTCACACTATGTAAAAATTAAGAAAAAGGCATAGCCCATACTAAAGGAAATTAAAAAGAGGCACAGCCCATGCACATAGAATTTGATCAAAACCCAATCCTATCCTATACAACAAACAAAAAGCCTTATCCTTATGACATATACAATAAACAAAAGCCTTATCCTTATGACATATATTATTAAATTTGATCAAAAAGGTGCCGTGTGTTTCTGTGCTACCCAAAATATAAAACCCATGGAAACTGCATAGACAATACCCAAAACTCATAATGGAGAGAGGGATTAGGCTTGTACACAGATTTCTGAACATAATGAAATAACAAAATAAAAGGTTCGGTTAGTAAGGTGCCGTTTGGTAATACTTACGTTTTCAGTTTTCTATTTATATTTACAAAATTTTTAAAAATTCAAAAAAAACTTGTTTGGTAAAATTTTTGATTTATAAATCAGTGGTCTCAGTTTATAAATTTGGCCAAAAAATGAAAACAAAAAAAATGTGTTTCTATTTTGAGTTTTCAGTTTTTTTTTTTTTTGTACCACCCAACACTAGCCACCACCCGCCACCATTTTACGCCACCGTCTTCCGCCACCACCACCCACCACTCACCACCCACCACCCGCTACCACCAGCCACCAGCCACTCACCAGCCACCACTCACCTGCCACCTACTCGCCACCACCACCCACCCCTTGCCACTACCACCACCACCAACCACCACCCACTTGCCATCCACTCGCTACCACCCACCATCCGCTACTACCATCCATCGCCTGCCACCACCACCACCACTCGCCACCTACTTGCCACCACCACTCACCAGCCACCTGCCACCTGCCACCACCATCCACGACCTGCCACCACCAGCCACCCACCACCACCAGCCACCTGCCACTCACCTGCCACCACCACCACCATCACCTACCACCCATCCGTTACTCACCTGCCACCACCACTCACCATCCACCACCACCACCACCACCACCCACTCGCTACCACCTACCACTCGCCACTGTTACCTACCCACCCACCACTACCACCCGCCACCACCCGCCATCCGCCACCCACTTGCCACCACTACCCACCACCACCACCACCTACTCGTTACCACCCACCACCCGCCACCACCACCCGCCACCTACCCGCCACCACCACCTGCCATCCGCCACCCATCTGCCACCACCACCCACCACCCGCCGCCACCACCCACTCGCTACAACCACCACCCGCCACCGTCACCCACCCACCACCACCACCCACCCGCCACTACCCACCACCACCAGCTACCCACCACCCACCGTCACCACTTTCCACTGCCGTCTTCCGCCGCCACTTGCCACTACTTGCCATTTCTCACTCTTTTTTATATTTTTAAAATTTTTTAAACATTTTGTCAATTACCAAACGCGTTTGTAGTTTATGTTTTTTTTAAAAATAAACAAAAAATAAACAAAAATCAATTTATAAAATTTTTGTAAATATAAACTGAAAACGTAAACGTTACCAAACACACTATAAGTGTTCCAGGGGCATAAAAAAAAATATAAAAATATTGTATTTGGGGTATGATTAGGATTTGAGAGATACCGTGTTTTTCTCTAATACTGTATAAAAATATAAAAAATATAAAAATTTATTTTTTTTATTTTAGTGTTTAGGGTTTAATTCTTAAAATTTATTTATTTTTATTTTTGGGTTTAGGATTTATAGTTTAATTCTTAAAATTTATTTTAACTTCAATTTTATAAAAAAAATAAATTTTAAGAATTAAACTATAAATCCTAAACCCTAAAATAAATAAATTTTATCCCTAAACACTAAGGTAGCGTTTGGTAACGTTTACGTTTTTTGTTTATGTTTACAAAAATTTTATAAACTGATTTTTGTTTATTTTTAGAAAAACATAAATTATAAACGCGTTTGGTTTGAACAAAATATTTAAAAAAATTTAAAAACATAAAATAAAAAATATGTTTATTCAGGCTTAAAATATTTATATTTATTTTTATTATTTATGACAATGGGATCACACATATTATAATTGAAAAAAAAAATAATTGAAAAAAAATTTATTTAAAAAAAAATTAATTGAAAAAAAAATTGGGAGCTTTTTTGATAAATCCATTTTCTAAGAGCTTTATTCCATCCAACCCATATTCTTTTTGACTATTCCATTAGGTCCAATTTGAAATAAGAAGACCAAAATACCCTTTTCATCTACTTATGTTCCATTTAGTTCACATTATTTTCTTATATTTCAATAAGTCCTATGGGTGACATAATTACCAAAATACCCCTAATGTGAATGTTCACACTGTCAATGTGAATGTTCACATCGTCAATGTGTAGGGGCCCGGCTCATGTCGATCCTCGTGGGTGCCCAGAAAAATTCGAGTCGGGCCGGGTCGGCCTACAGGCCAAAAAAATAGGCCCGGCCCGGCTCGTTGATAATGTGAATATTCACATTGACAAGTTAACATTCACATTGATAGGAGTGTAAAATTGGCCCGCCGCCCGGGGCGGGCCCGGGCTGGCCCGTTTATAATGTGAATATCCACATTGACATATTAACATTAATATTGATAAGAGTGTAAAATTAGCCCGTGACACGTGGGCAGCCCGAAGCCCGGGCCCGGGCCGTTGACAATGTGAATATTCACATTGACATATTAACATTCACATTGATAGGAGTGTAAAATTAGCCCGCGGCCTGTGGCCGGCCCGAAACCCGCCCGCAGCTCGTGGGCTGCCTTGGGCGGGCCCGGCCCGATCCGTTGATAATGTGAATATTCACATTGACATGTTAACATTCACATTGATAAGAGTATAAAATTAACCCGCGCCCCGTGGCTGCCCGAAACCAGCCCACGGCCCGTGGGCGGCCCGGCCTGTTGACAATGTGAATATTCACATTGACATGTTAACATTCACACTGATAAGAGTGTAAAATTGACTCGCACTCCAAGGGTGGCCCGAAACCCGTGGGCGCCTTGGGGCGAGCCCGGCCCGGCCCGTTGACAATGTGAATATTCACATTGACATATTAACATTCACATTGATAGGAGTGTAAAATTGGCCCGTGGGCGGCTCGAAGCCCGCCCGCTGCCCAGGGCGGGCCCGGTCCGTTGACAACGTGAATATTCACATTGACATGTTAACATTCACATTGATAAGAGTGTAACATTAACCCGTGCTCCGTGGCTGCCCGAAACCCGCTCACGGCCCGTGGACGGCCCGAGGCGGGCCCGACCCGGTTTGTTGACAATGTGAATATTCACATTGACATGTTAACATTCATATTGATAAGAGTGTAAAATTGACTCACGTCCCATGGGCGGCCCGGGGTGGCCCGGGTTTGGGTCCGGGCCTACTGCGGGCCGCGAGCGAGCTTCGGGCAGCAGACAAATTTTACACTCCTATCAATGTTAATGTTAACATGTCAATGTGAATATTCACATTGTCACGGGTCGGGCCAAGCCTGCCTCGGGCTGCGGTCTGGCTTCGGGCCGCCCACAGGCTGCGGGCCAATTTTACACTCCTATCAATGTGAATGTTAACATGTCAATGTGAATATTCACATTGCCAACGGGCCGGGCCCGCCCCGGCCCGAGGTCGGGCTTCGGGCTGCCCATGGGTCACGGGCTAATTTTACACTTTTATCAATGTGAATGTTAACATGTCAATGTGAATATTCACATTGTCAATAGGTTGGGTCGGGCCTGCCCCGGGCCGCCCACGGGCTGTGGGCGGGTTTCGGGTAGTCACGGGGCGCAGGCTAATTTTACACTCCTATCAATGTGAATGTTAACATGTCAATGTGAATATTCACATTGTCACGGGTCGGGCCAAGCCCGTCTCGGGCTTCGGTCGGGCTTTGGGCCGCCCACGGGCTGCGGGCCAATTTTACACTCTTATCAATGTGAATGTTAACATGTTAATGTGAATATTCACATTGTTAACGGGCTGGGCCGGGCCGGGCTTTTGGCCGCCCATGGGTCGCAGGCCAATTTTATACTTTTATCAATATGAATGTTAACATGTCAATGTGAATATTCACATTGTCAACGGGCCGGACCGGGCCCACCCCGGGTCGCCCATGGACCGCAGGTGGGTTTCGTGCCGCCACGGGACGGGGGCCAATCTTACACTCCTATTAATGTGAATGTTAATATGTCAATGTGAATATTCACATTGTTAGCGGGCCGGGCCGGGTCGGGCCCGCCCTGGGCTGCAGATCAATTTTATACTCTTATCAATGTAAATGTTAACATATCAATGTGAATATTCACATTGTCAACTGGCCGGGCCGAGCCCGTCCCGGGCCGCCCACGGGCTGTGGGCGGGTTTCGGGCAGCCACGAGGCGCGGGCTAATTTTACACTCCTATCAATGTGAATGTTAACATGTCAATGTGAATATTCACATTGTCAACGGACCGGGCCGGGCCCTTCCCGTGCCGCGGGCGGGCTTTTGGCCGCCCATGGGCCGTGGGCCAATTTTATACTCTTATCAATGTGAAAGTTAACATGTCAATGTGAATATTCACATTGTCAATGGGCCGGACTGGGCCCGTCCCGGGCTGCCCGTGAGCCGCGAGCGGGTTTCGCGCCGCCACGGGACGCGGGCCAATTTTACACTCCTATTAATGTGAATGTTAACATGTCAATGTGAATATTCACATTGTCAACGGGCCGGGCCCGCCCCGGCTCCCGGGCGGGTTTCGGGCGGCCCACGGGCCAATTTTACATTCCTACCAATGTGAATTTTAAAATATGAATGTTTACATCATTAAATTGCTAATCGTTCAAAAAATATTTATAAGGGTATCAAAATTGAATATAAGGGCATAAGTGTCCAAGAAAATAGTGTAAATCAAGAAAATGGACTTTATGGAATAAAACTATACATATATGGGACTAAATGGGTTAAAAAATTCCTTCATGGACTTCTTGGGTTAAAACACTTCTAAATTGGACTTATCAATAAAAATCCCAAAAAAATTTATTTGAAAAAAAATTAATTGGGAAAAAAAATATTTGAAAAAAATTTAATTGAAATAAAAGATTAATTGAAAAAAAAATTAATGGAAAAAAAAAATAATTGAAAAAAAAATTATTTGAAAATATTGGTCTTAATTTCATATAGTTGATTATTATTTGCTATTATAAATTATTATTATTATATATATATATATATATATTTAATATTGGTCTTAATTTTATAAAATAAAATTTATATATATTAAAAATTATATTGGTTTGGTGTGTTTGTGGGGTTTGGTGTGTGTGATGAGTGTTTGTGTGTCACAGAGAGAGAGAGAGAGAGAGAGAGAGAGAAGAGTGAGTGCGTGGAGTGGCTGGTATTGAAAGCGTGACTCGAAATCACGTTTTCTTAAAAAAATTTATGGTTTGGAACCACGTTTTATGAATTTTTTTTTTTAAAAGCGTGGTTTGTAACCACGCTTTTACCATTTCACAAATTTTCCGCGGGAGGGTCCTAAAAATGGTGAAAGCGTGGTTTGTAATAGCGTTTTAGCTTAGTTTAAAAATTCCGTCCAAATTAAGTCTAATTTAAAAAATAAGGTGCTATTTTGACTTAATTTGAGAAACGGCCCAAGTAATTGTCTTACAAGAAATCCTGTGGAGTACTGTCTATTTTTAATTCCAATAACTTCAAGATGGGGAATGCTAACATTTTCTATAATAGGGTGGCCATAGTGAGGTCCCCACTATTTCCAGAGATGCCTATTTGCTAACACTTAAAGAAGTTCATTTTATCTTAAAAAAACTAGCTTAGAAGAAGCATCTATAAGACCAAACTTAAAACAAGTGAGCCTTTTGAGCTTTTTAAGTTGAAAACCCTATAGGTGTGAAACCAAATACCCAACATTTTTGAAGTTCAACTTCTTAAGCATGTGCTTCAAATTTGAAGTTAAATAAGTGGAAACATTGGCCATATTTGTTGGTTGAATTAGGGGGGAGGGATTGAGACTAAAAAATATGTAGGCCCCACATATCCCCCTTATTTGCTGTACATTGTTTGGAAAAAATGCCTTAGTTGGGATTTAGCTCTTATCCTTCATATGTGCTACGAAACGGAGGATAACTAATCCCACTCCCTCATGAGATTGGTTAATACTTCCCCTTGGGATTATTATCTATCCTTGCCCAACGGTCAAAATTAATCCTCCCCATTATGCTTTTGATGCATATAATCTCATCCATTATTCCATGGTATTGCTTATCGCCTTTTCTCGCATGAGGTCAGACTATCATTCCAATACCATAAATAGAGGTAATTTATTCTTTTTAATTTTAACTCTTTGTCTTTTCCATGTTCTTTCTTCTTTGATAGTAACGATGTTGAGGAGACACCAATCATTAACTTCATTGTGGCACCTATCAACCTTTGTACTACATCTTCATCTTGTTCCATTGCTTGCATTTTTGACCTTTATTCTCCATTTTGTTGATATTCTCAAAAATAAAAATTAGACTCAAAGTTAGAGATTTAGGAGGCTAAGTAGCATGGATACAAACACACGACATAGGCACACTGACATGGTAATTTTTTTAAGAGTGTAGGACACGACGTGGTGGTCATGCACTGAAAATATATATTTTTTATTTTTATTATGTCAATATATGAATATAATAAAAATGTATTAATATGTTCAAGAATAATAAAAATGCAATACGGTACTAATTGAAACTACAACTCCATATATTTTTGGGAAATTTGGCGAAAACCCCCTTATCCTTATTAGACTATTTTTTGGTGAAATGCAGTCTAATTTGTTTTATTTCATAAACCACCTACAGAGGAGGCGTATATTTCGTAACCCCCCTTGCATATATGTCTCACAATCAAATCTGTATCAACGATTCACACGAAACGAGTTCACCTTTCTTCTTCATTGAGCTTCGTACGAAGTCATGTGCTGCCTTTAACATGACCCTGATTTGCTTCTCTCGAACTCCAATACCAGCAATGAGTTGCTTGCACCATGGTTATCTCAATTTTTATTTTTAGTCGGTGTCATGATTGATAGCAATAATAGCAAATTAGCAACAGCTTCATGTCAAAAAGGTAAGGAATTTAAAGTTGGATTAGCAACGGCTTCATGCCAAAAAGGTAAGGAATTTAAAGTTGGATTAGCAACGGCTTCATGTCAAACAAGGTCTGATTTTAAAGTTGGATTTTGAGAAAGCCTTCGACTCTGTAAATTGGGAATTCCTATTCTCATTGTTGTCTAGTTTTGGTTTTGGATCTCAATGGACTTCCTGGATGAAAGCGTGTGTCTCTACAGCTAGAATTTCGATTCTTGTGAATGGATCACCAACAAAGGAATTCTCACCTCAATGAGGTCTTAGGCAGGGTGATCCGCTTTCACCTTTCCTGTTCAATATAGTATCTGAAGGGCTTAATATACTTTTGGGCAGAGCACTTAATCTTGGCATTCTCAAAGGTGTGTTAGTTGGGGCTAATGATGTTCTCTTATCTAACCTACAGTTTGCCGATGACTCAATTCTTTTTCTTGAAGCAGATTGGGATCAAATGGTCCTGGTCAAAAGAATTCTCAGATGCTTTGAAGTTCTCTCTGGTCTCAGAATTAATTTCCACAAAAGTGTGGTGTGTGGTGTTGGTGTGGATGATGCAATTCTGCTCTCTTTTGCAAGGCTTTTAAATTGTAAAGTGCATAACCTTCCTATCAAATTTTTGGGGCTGCCCCTTGGTGCTAACCCTAGTAGGAAATCTACTTGGAAGCCTGTGATTGACAAATTTAAAGCTAGACTTTCCGGGTGGAAGAGGAAAATGTTGTCATTTGCAGGAAGACTAACTTTGATCAAGTTTACTTTATCCAGTCTACCAGTGTACTTTCTTTCCTTATTCAAGATGCCTGAAGGTGTGGCTAGAGATATTGAAAAGATTGAGGTTAACTTTTTATGGGGTGGTAATGCCATTAAAAGGAAAGTTCACCTTGTGAAATGGGTGGAGGTCACAAGGAGCACAGATCAAGGGGGGCTGGGTATCTGAAGGATCAGAGATGTCAATGCTTGCTTGCTACTCAAATGGTGGTGGAAATTTGGAACTCAAATCAATGCTCTTTGGAGGAGAGCTATCTGTAGTAAATATAAGATTGATGAGCTGTGTTGGTTTCCACCAATGAAGCCCTCTTACAAACATTCCAGACTGTGGAAGGACATCATCCCCATAGGGTCTCATAGCAGTATTATTTACAACTTCTACTTGGGCAACTGCATTATTAAAGTGGGAAATGGAAATAGAATCAAATTTTGGCATGATAGGTGGTGTGGTAACTCTTGTCTTAAGATCAATTTTCCACATCTCTTTAATCTCTCAACTGATAAAGAAGGATCTCTTTACCAATTCTTTGCAAGAAAAATCAGCTCAAGTGATTGGATTTTACTCCATAGAAGAGTGTTATATGTATGGGAATTGGCTGAAGAAGCTAGATTGCTTGGTGTCCTTTCCTCAGTTCCTTCTCTGAGTCTTGATAGAGCAGATTGTTTGTCCTGGGCTTGCGCATCTACAAGTAACAGTGAGTTCTCTGTGTCCTCTCTTTACTCCCTTTGTAGCTCTAATTTCGGCCCCAATCTCAGAATCTGTAAATCCATTTGGAATAGAACCACTCCCCCCAAGGTTTCATTTTTCTGTTGGCTAGCATGGAAAAACAAAGTCAAATCTGTAGAATTTTTACAGAGAATCGGCATTTTGGACAGCAGTGTTTCCATTCTTTGCCCCTTCTGCAGAACTGAATTTGAATCTGCAGTTCATGTTCTGCTTCTTTGCCCCTTTTCTTGGCGGATCTGGTCTTCTTTTATTCTTGATTGGGGGTTCTACTGGTGCATCAATAACTCTGTGGATAGCCTTCTCAATTGGTGATTGGGTGTTAGATTGAAGAGCTTTGTTAGGCTTATTTGGAGAGCCTTTCCCCTTATTATTCTGTGGTCTCTTTGGAAGCACAGGAACAAATGTATCTTCTCTGAGATTCAACCCAATTTATTAGGACTGTGTGAATTAATCAAAATCAGGGCAGCTTTTTGGTTGAAAGCATCTATTAAGAACTTCCCACTCTCTATTGATGATTTAGTTTTCAAATGGAATCAAATCAATTTTCATTCCTGAATCCACAGTTGGTCTTTACCTTTTGATTTGCTAGTCTATTTACTTCTGCTCTAATCAGCTAGTCTGCTTCTCTGTGGGGTGTTTTGTGTTGGGTGAGGTTGGTTGCTGCTGGGTGCTTTTTGGTGGGTTACATCTGTTGGGTGCTTTGGTGGGTCTCCATAGTGAGCTTGATTATTGTTGGGTGTTTTTGGAGTTCATCTGTTGAATCTGTTATTCTGCTATGTTTGGAGTCCTTCTGCTGCATATGCTATGTTTGGTCTTCATCAGATCAGATGATGCTGTAAGGGTTGTTTGGTTTGTGCTCTGGCTGAATGGCTTGCATGGTAAGAGGCAAGTGTTCTGTTATGTGATGTTCTGAGAGATTTGCATCTGTGTGAGGAACTGATGTGTGTTGTAGTGTTGAATCTGCTTGTAGTCTATGTATTCTGGGTTTTGGTGTGCTATATCTGTTGTGCAGTCTGCTTGTTTTGAAGCTTGTTCTGCAATCTGAAGTATATCTGATGTTTTCATTTGGAATGCAAATGGGTAGGCTGGCTAATTGTCTTCACCTGGAAATGGGAAGGCTGGTCAATTGTTTCATCTGGTTAATTGCTTCTGCTTCAGAAATGAGAAGGCTGTTCTGTGTCACTCGTTTTGTTCTGTTTCTGTGATCATCTGAAGGCAAATGGATTGAATTGTATAGGTAGGCTGTGGCTCTGAACTTGATCAGAAATGGATGGCTGGTTTAGTGAGGACTGAATTGATCAGAAATGGGTAATGTCTACTTCTGTGAGAGGATATGGCTCTGTGTTTAGTGAGGATTCTGCTTGGGATTGGCTCTATGTTTTTTGCTTCTGTTTGTTGTCCTTTCTCTTTCTCTCTTTTTGTTGGTTTTTCACCAACTGGCGCTTGGTACTTTTCTAGCCCCAAGCTCCTCTTTATTAATGTAATCTTCCATACTTTGTATGTTTCATCAATAAAGATTTCTTTGCCGATAAAAAAAAAAAAAAAAAAAAAAAGGTAAGGAATGGCCAGATAACCCATGTGTGGGTTTACTTGAATAAGAAATAGTAAAATATTTGCAGGTAAATTGTAGGTTTTGATTAATTTTTTTTTCTTTGGATTTGTTTTTGCTATGTGTGATTCGTAATGTTGTTTGTTTATAGTAACATATTACTCTAGTAATCGATAATATGTTACTGTGAAAGAGGGAAACATGTTACTGTGAAAGAGGAAAATATGTTACTGTTTATGTTAATTTCGACAATAATTTTTATTTATTTATTTTTTTTAAGAATTTCATAGTCAATATGGATCTTGTTTGATAGATCTTGATGAGAAGATTCTAAAAATACTAATTTTATTAAAAACTGTCATCTCGATCAAAAGTTATATTATTTTAAAGTTTAAAATATTAAATTACCCGCTAAAGATATTTTGGTAATAGTGGTACGTGCTGGACTTTTCAATAAAATTTTTTTATGCTTGTTCTTAGTACATTAAAGTTTTATTATGAGGGAATTTTGATCAAATCCCCCTATATTTTCTAGCTTAAACATCCAGATACAATCACAAGACACCTAACTAATTATTTTCCTATAACATAATATTGACATGTCACCTATAATATCAAGATACACTTATGACACGGACACATGACACAATGGTGATGCATGGAAAATATGTAGATTTATATGTATGTATGAATATTTTGTTTGAAGATAATGAAAAGGGGAAATTATAAATAAGTGCAACAGTGGAGAAATTATTGCACTATAGATGGAATTTTTTGTGATGCAACTTTGACATACAGCGAGGACTTACACCATGCACACAGTAAAGTTGCACCACCATGAAAATGCAAATAATCCAGTCCCACTGATTTGCAATTTCCCCTAATAAAAATGCATTATAATACTAATTAAAAATAAAATTCCACATATTCTATAACTTAAACATCATGATATAATCACCGTAGGCTAATTTATTTTTATTTTTTCCCATTACATAACAATGATGTAGACAGGCTACCCACGATGTTGTCCAATATTGTAGGTTGTTCGTTTGCTCTCGGAGAGAGAGAGAGAGAGAGGGAGAGAGAGTGAGTGAGTTACGTTTTTTCATTTCTTATTTTTCTATGTTGATAAAAACTGGTTATAGTGGGCTGGTTTAGCAAAGAAGAAGAGAGGGAAAGAGAGAAATAAAGAGCTTCAGGAATTGACCTGAACATTTTTGACAGCTTCATCTTCTTCTTCCTCTTTGTATATACAGGGATAGGGCTTTTGATCGAACATAAAATAGACTTTTTTTTTGGACTTATTTTTTTACAAGTTAGCACACATTTAAATCTTTCAAAATTTTGCCCCCACAACGCAATGTCGTAGATGTCTCCCGATGAAAAAAAAAATCAAAAGGGTTAGTTCTCAAATTGGGATACAAATTGTATATTATTATTTTTTTGGTTTTTTGTTTTTTTGAATCACATATCTTATTGTATCATGTATCGTAAGATTTTTTAATGCCTTTAAAATAGGTAGAAAAATAAATATAGTTATGGACAAACAAATATCTCACTACAACAAAAAACACAAATGGCGACTAAAAAAAAAAAATTCGTCGCTGAAAGTGCATGAAATGGCAACTAAAATGGAATTAGTCGCCGAACATAAGGGTTTTAGCGACTAAAAGAGTTTAGTCGCCGAAAAGCAGGGTTTTAGCGACTAAAAGGAAGTTTAGTTGCCGAATATAGGGCTTTTAGCGACTAAAGTCTGTTTAGTAGCCAAAAGTCACGGTTTTTGGCGACTAAAATAATTTAGTAGCGAAAAGTTATGGTTTTGGCGACAAAAAACAGGTTTAGTCGCTGATTATAGCAGTTTTGCCGACTAAAAACAATTTAGTCACTGAAAGTGACGTTTTTTGGCTACAAAAAAAAAAAATAGTAGCTAAAGGTCAAGAATTGCCGACTGAAATGCATTTTAGTCGCCCAAAGTAGAGGTTTTGGCGACCAAAATTGAGTTTAGTCGCCAAATGTGCTAGCCTTAGGCGGGTTGTAACTGTTTTAGCGACAGAAAAGAAATTAGTAGCCAAAAAATGGAGTATTGGCGACTAAAATTCAGATTTAGTCGCCAAAAGTGCTTACCCTATTTTTTTTTGTAAATATTTTATTTTTTACATAAAATATATTAAATAAAAAAAATTATTTTCATATATACAATTTTGTATTAATACCAGTGAATATAGTATATAAATAATATTTGTTGCAATAATATTCATGTGATTTGGGAGTGGCGTAGTGGGGGAGCAAGTGTTGCTAAAGGCGTAGTGGGGTGCAAGTGTTGGGAACACAGGTTCGAACCTTGGGACATCCAGCAGAGGCAACTTTTTTTTTTTGTGAAATATGGTTTTGGCGACTAAAGGCGTTGGTCGCCGAAAGGTATACCTTTTGGCGAAGAAAAGCTTAGTCGGGAAATGTTTAAATAATAAATAAAAAAAAATCACTATTGGCGACTAAAAATTTAGTCGCTAAATGTATAATTTCAAAAAATGGAATTGCATTTGGCGACAATTTGTTTCGTCGCTGAAGACCTGTGAATTGGCGACTAATAGGTTTTTAGTCGCCAAAGGAATGGGCGACCATGAATTCGCGACAACAGTGGCGACTAAAAGTTTTTGTCGGGAAAAGTGAAAATTCGACCTTTGGCGACTAAAAAAGGACCTTTGGCGACTAAAAATTTAGTCGCCAAAGGTGTATTTTCTTGTAGTGTCTTGTGAGAATAAAGCACTAAACAATGTATAATCCTTAAAAAGCATTAGGTTTTTTAAATCACAGATATGCATGCATCAATACTTAATGCATATAAAATGTAGAGTGGAGTTAAAATATGTATAACAAAAAATATAGCATTTTGGTATATTATTAAATTCTTGAACCAAATTTACTCAAAAAAAAACGTTCTTATTAATAGTGTATATGTTTTACATGTTGTCTTCACTCACAATTTAAGTTCTAATATTTTATTTAAAACTTTCAAGTTTTCAAATAGCTTATTCGTAGTAGAAAACTTTAAACTTGAACCGTGTAAGTAGGCATAAATCAATAGCACAAGAAAATTAATACCATACAAGTAGATATTCGTCAAAAAAGTACGCAAAAATAAAATTAAAAGTGCCCTTCCATCAAAAAAATACTATTGTTTAATAAGTTAATGAAAATTTATGACAAATTCATTAATTCATAAAATAAGTGCAATTAATTCTTTTTTCTTCCCTAAATTGCTAAAGAAATTTAAGTATTCACGTGATGTAGCATATTTATCGAATCATGTATCAAGTCATTGTAATTGCATCATGTATCGTAAGATACATTTAATTTAAGTTGTGTATTGATGATAGTATCGATTTACTTTTAAACAGTATTGAAGCATAAGATATGCAAAAGGATGAAAAGAATTGTCTTGGCTTACCTATGAATGAGGTAGAGCCTTATATTTATAATGAAACAATATTACAAAATAGGAAACAAAGATAAAAAAAAAGGCATTAAATCTCTGATTGACATAATCACGGATTTTATACACACTACCATAATTATAATATCACTATTTTCAAATTCCAACACTTCCATAATTATAATATCGCTATTTCCTAATTCCAACACAACCCCTCAAGCTGGTGTGAAAATATTTAATAAACGCAGCTTGCCGATAGATGACTGGAGTAATGTTGGGCCTACAGACTTGGTGAACATATCTGCTAACTGCTCAGAAGAAGAGACAAAGAATGGTTTCCCAATACCAATCCGAACCTTCTCTCGAATGAAATGTATATCAACCTCTATATGCTTAGTGCGCTCATGTAGGACAGAATCAGAAGACAACATAATAGCAGACTTATTGTCACAAAACAAAGACACAGGAGCAGTCTCCTCAGCACAGATGGGGCAACTTGTAGCCAGACAAACGGCACACCAATCACTGGCCCATCCAAGCTCTGATACCAATTGTAGGACCTTAGCGCTTATCATCTCACCAAAACCCATAGGTTGTGGTGAAGGCGCAACTTTATTCCCTTAAAGGGTACAACGCCAAGCGCTACAAGTTGATTGTGACTCGGTCTTACCTTGGGCCTCCGCCAGGGCAGGATGCTAGCCCAAACCCAAGCCAACAATCCCTTCCAGCACTTGCCCGCAAGTAGCATGCCCTCTAGGGGAATCGAACTTGAGACCTTGCTCTGATACCAAAAGGGATGAAAAGAATTGTTTTGGCTTACCTATGAATGAAGTAGAGTCTGGTAATGAAACAACATTACAAAATAGGAAACGAAGATAAAAAAGGCATTAAATCTGTGATTGACATAATCACAGATTTTATACACACTACCATAATTATAATATCACTATTTTCTAATTCCAATACTACCATAATTATAATATCACTATTTCCTAATTCCAACATATGTATCATGAATTGTAAAATATTGACAACGTAAATGTTGGACACATTTTCCCCGTGTGTCCGATGCATGTCCGTGTCCGACATGTGTTGGATACCTGAACGTGGCCCCTGGAGAGATGTCCGTGTTTCATAGTTGGCAGGCACCTTGTCATCACTTGAGAGAACATTGACCTGTCCATATCTTTTCTCATATGTACATCGAAAGAAAGCAAAGAAGCCTCACTACTAGAAAACTTGGCTGGCATTAATATCCATGGCTCCAATGTCCTACGATTTGCAAAATTTAAAGCATTTTTGAAAAACCCCAACCACTACTACTGGCTTGTGTCTAAAGTCAAGCAGAGCACCACTGTTGTTGGTAGCCGCTACTGCAAATAATATCGTCAATGCTGTCTGCCATATTTGATTGTTTACTGAAAAGAAAACTACCAACAATGACAAAATAAAAAATGAAGAAAAGCTGAGACATTTTTTAATGTTCAGTGGGCACCAGTCCTATGTCTGAGACATTTTTTGTCCATCGAAGTTTGCTGAGATGGCTAACAGCACTCTGCTACACAGGATGGGATATTACCTATCTTGATTTAAGATATATAGCATCTCCATTATACATATATACTTTTGATCTCATTTTTTCATGCTTTTGCAGATACCATGCAGTTCATAAGGAGGTCTATAAATGGTTTAACATAAGTTTTGATGAATTTGGACGCACATCATCCCCACAGCAGACTGAAGTTTGCCAAGCCATTTTCATGAAACTGCTGGAGAACAAATGGCTTTCTGAGAACACAATGCAGCAGGTTTGAACTACTTTGACATTTGCTTGACATTCTTTGATTATAAAGGTGATCTGGACTGCTGTTGGGTGTCATTTTTTTTTCTTCAATTGTTTAATTGGTAGATGTTAGCTCGTCTCCCAAACAACATTTCTCAGTACATCTTATTTGCAATTTAATTCTACTGGAATATCTTGATGATGCAGTTATACTGTGATACATGTAAAAGGTTCTTAGCCAGCCGACTTGTAGAGGGCACATGCCCTACACAAGGTTGTAATTATGATCAATGCGAAAACTGTGAGGAGCTCTTAAATCCGACAGAACTACAAGATCCTAGATGCAAGGTATGTTCATCTCTTCTTGTGTGTACCATTTTGTTATCCCAATGCCATGTAGTCCGATGGACTACTATTACTTTCTACATTTTGGCCTAAGTGAGCTTTGATTGGGTCTAGACTCCAAACTAAAATATCCTTGATTGTGTGGTCTGAAATTGAGAGCCTCCCGAATGATTCTCAACGAGGTGAAGTTTGAAGTGTTCTTGACTCTCAACTAAATGAAATCTGAAGAAAGCTGGATGAGTGTTACCTGTTATATATTTTGTTCTTCCACATCGTAGAACCAAATTATGTCTATCGAGGAAAAAAAAGTTGGGACCGAGCAACGTGAGTATGGTGACTATTATGGCCCCATTATAAGTTGTCACATCACTCTTTCTACTTTTCTGCACATCTTTTTTAAAAAAATCAAAAAGCCAACTAAAATAGCTAATTCTTGAACGGGGCCTATGTAAAAATAACATCAAATTTCTTGGTTTGTATTTCTTCTAAATAATGCTTGAGCTTGCTTTGTAAACAGGTCTGTCGAAACACACCACGCATCCGGGATACCAACCATTTGTTTCTTGAGCTGCCTTTGATGAAGGATAAACTAGAAGAATATATAAACCGCATGTCCGTGGCTGGTTCATGGAGTCAGAATGCTATCCAAACAACAAATGCATGGCTAAAAGAAGGATTAAAACCTCGTTGTATTACTCGAGATTTGAAATGGGGAGTTCCTGTTCCTCATGAGAAATTCAAGGACAAGGTTAATTAAGAAATATGTTGTTAATTGTAATATTTCACATTTGTAGATTGGCGTTTCTCATATTTGTCAAATAGGAAGCATTTGGACTATAATAAGTATTTTCAGATTTTCCAAATTGGCCATGTTTTGTCTGAAAATAGGTTTTCTATGTCTGGTTTGATGCGCCCATTGGGTACGTCTCAATCACATCATGCTACACATCTGAGTGGGAGAAGTGGTGGAAGAATCCTGAAAATGTGGAGCTGTATCAGTTTATGGGCAAGGACAATGTGCCTTTCCACACTGTGAGTACATTGCTCTTAGCTCCATTGGTCAATGATTCGAGATCATAGTTGTCAAATTGAGAATCATATTGCGATCGAAATCCTAATTTTGTGAATTTTGATTCGAATCAATCAAGAATAGTAAAATTTGGCACAAACTAAAAAAAAAAAAAAAAAAATTGATAAAACAATTGTACATATTGAAAAAAAGTTGACTCAAGTTTTGATGGTATGAATATTGAATTTTTTAGCTGTCAATGTATGCCTTTTCCAGGTGATGTTTCCATCCACTCTTCTTGGAAGTGGTGAAAACTGGACTTTGATGAAGACAGTTAGTGTCACTGAGTATTTGAACTATGAAACAGGTTAATGAAATACCAATTGTGGTTTAGCAACTTGCATTGGCAGCTGATTACTTTGGGTGGTTGAGTGACATAAGATCCCTTTTTATGAATCTTTAACGTTTTGGTTCTGGCCCGTTTTATATAATGTGTGTTATTTTGGGTTTTCTGTGCAGGGAAGTTCTCAAAGAGTAAGGGCATAGGTGTTTTTGGAAATGATGCAAAAGATACAAACATTCCTGTGGAAGTATGGAGATATTACTTGTTAACTAATCGGCCAGAGGTTGTACTCTTGCTAAAATATTATTTGACATTGTTAGCAGCCCTAATTTCTCTCTCTATTCTTGCCATTGACAATTTTTGTCGGATTGCAATAATTAGGTATCAGACACATTGTTTACATGGGCAGATTTGCAAGCAAAACTAAACAGCGAGTTGCTAAATAATTTAGGCAATTTCATCAATCGAGTTTTGAGCTTTATTGCCAAGGATCCAGGTAACTGCTTTTTGAAATGAAGCCTTCGGTGTTGGAAAATGGTTTCTATTTAATATGTTTTTGGCTTTTAACTGTTTCTTTACTGGTTTTAATATATTTTGGTGTTGCCAAATTTCCCGCATACACAACAATTCATGGCAGACGGGAAAATGTCAAGCAATTCATTTTTTCCCTTTCTGATCTGGTTTGGAACTTCACTGCCATACTTCACTTTATTTTCTTTTTCCCTTAAGATTAAAAGATATGGCGTTGGTTCGCAAGCACCTCTCTTTGGACACTACCCTCAGAACTAGAACCTAAGAATCATGGACACACAGACACAAGCACAAGACTCAGCAATTTTAAGAAAATTAGCATACAAACATAGCTAGCATGTAAAAGTTCCCTTAGATCTCTTACGAAGGAAGGGCTAGGGAATTCCCTGTAAATGACGCGTTGTTCTACCGTTGGGCATTTTGGAAAATGGACATGGGTTTTTGTGCTTTCTTTGACAAAAACTGGTAAAAAAGGTAGGCCAGCATTGTAGGTTTAGATTAGCTACTTGGAATATAGGAATAGTAATAAGTAAAATTATGGAATTAGTAGATACTATGATTAGAAGGGAAGTTAGTCATGTTTACCAGTAGCTAAGTGGGTAGGTGAAAAAGCAAAAGAGATAAAAAATACTAGGTATAAAATTTACTATTTTGGTAAAGACAGATAAAAATGGTGTAGGAATAATTGTACATAAACATCTTCAAGATAAAGTAGTAATAGTCATACAATAGGAGATAGAATAATGCTAATATACACTTGTAATTGGAAAAAATATAATTGTTGTGATTAGCGCCTATGCACCCAAAATAGGATTAGAAGAATATATTAAAAGAAAATTTTGGGATCATTTGGATGAGTTAATGCAACAAATACCTATAGAAGAGAAGATAATTATAGGTTAATGCAACAAATACCTATAGAAGAGAAGATAATTATAGGTGGATATTTCAATGGTTATTTAGCAAAAAGATAAGAAAAGGGTACGAGAGGGTACACGGTAGATATAGTCCTGGCGGCTAAAATGAGCCTGGAGAAGAAATCTTAGAATTCACAGTAGCATTTGATCTTATAGTAAACAGCATCTTGTTTAAATATAGAGAACACTTGATAACTTTTGAAAGTGGGTTAAATAAGAGTCAAATATATTATTTTCTTGTAAGAAAAACATATCGCTTAATATGTAAAGATTGCAAGGTTATCCTCGGAGAGAGTTTAACATCACAACATAGGCTAGCAATACTAGATATATATAGAGGGTAGAAGTTAAAAAAAAGATGAAAAGCCCACATATATATCGATGCGTCTCATAGTTGTTGTGCATCCTAAATTTATTTTCACATGTACGTAGTAAATAAAAATATATTAAATATATATTTTTGGCCGTATCCTCACCATTTGTATATCCTAATTTTGAGAATCTTTGTGCCCTGTGTTCGTAACTATGTCTGTGCTTCTTAGGCTATCCCTAATTTTTTGCGCTTCTTTTTTGTTTTTTCCTGAAAAATTTATTGAAAAAATAAATATGGAGAGAATAATTGACAGAGCAAACAGGCTCTTTGTTTTCAATTGTATTAATCCTTACGGGGAGACTCCATTTTATAGGAGTGATTATACAACATTTGCAAGACAATATAATAAAAAGCTACTAGACAACATAATGAAAGGCAACAATCATAATTAAAGGCACAACATATAAAACTAAAAGTAGCCGAAAGGAAATGGCACTAACTAAAGCAAATTGCACTATCTAAGGCATCTGATGACTACTAATGACACACAAATATAATATATACATTATATATATTATATATTATTAATAATGAAAAGAAGCTTGATTTCAAACACTCCCCCTCAAGCGACGTTGTAGATGTTAATCATTCCCAATTTGTCCGTCAGATCTTCAAAGCTAACTCGAGCAAGAGCTTTTGTGAGAATGTCAGCCTTTTGGCTCTTTGTTGGAGTGTAGCTGACTTGAAAAACTCCTTCTTCAATCTTTTCCTTGATAAAGTGTCGATCTATCTCCACGTGTTTAGTTCGATCATGATGAACCGGATTCTTAGCGATACTGATGGCGGCTTGGTTGTCGCAGTATAAAACCATGGGATGCTCAGATGGAACCCGTAATTCTTCTAACAGTCTGTTCAACCAGATTCCCTCACAGATACCTAGGGCCATAGCACGAAATTCTGCCTCAGCACTACTACGGGCTACCACTGACTGTTTCTTGCTTCGCCATGTAACCGCGTTCCCCCAAACAAATGAACAATAGCCAGAGGTTGATCTTCGATCAGTCACTGAACCTGCCCAATCTGCATCTGAAAAAATCTCAATTTTTCTATTTGTTGTTCTTTGGAAGAAGAGACCCTTTCCTGGTGTCATTTTTAGGTACCTCAATATTCTGGTCACAGCAGTCATGTGTTTTTCGGTTGGATTATTCATGAATTGACTGACCACACTAACAGAGAAGCCGATGTCTGGCCTTGTATGAGAAAGATAAATGAGTTTTCCCACAAGACGTTGATATCTCCCTTTATCACTTGGTGCACTACCGTCACTTTCTTCCAGTTTGATAGTTGTGTCCATAGGAGTTTCTGCCGGCTTGCATCCTAGCATCCCTGTTTCATTTAGTAAGTCTAGAACGTATTTACGTTGTGAGACTGCTATACCTTTCTTTGACCTAGCAATCTCCATTCCAAGAAAGTACTTAAGATTTCCAAGATCTTTAATCTCAAATTCCTTTGTTAGGAATTTTTTAAGTAAGCCAATTTCCTCTTCATGATCACCTGTTAGAATTATGTCATCCACATAAACAATGATAATTGCCAATTTCCCTCCTAGGGAGTGCTTCACAAATAATGTATGATCGGATTGATATTGAACAA